>NC_134577.1:117253635-117554839 GCF_050947875.1 Dermacentor variabilis
AGCCGCTGAAGATGTGATAACGTGGACACAGTACTGCGTACCTGCAAAAGGAGACTTATTCGAACACGTCCTCTAGGTCGTAGCTGGTGTTCAACGGCGCTCACGAATTCATGGATAATAGGGACGCACTGAAATCCGAGGTATTTTTGTTTTTTGTGCAGGAGTCCCGATTGCCAATTCGGCTCATTTGGAAGTGGTTACATACTTTCTTGAACGCATCGGTTTTGCCCTTTCTCAACACCTAGATCGCTTCCTTGTCTGTTTATATCGCTTCTATTTGATGCCATGAGCATATTTTGGCAGCGCGTATACACTCTCATGAAAACTAAAACCGTCACTTTAATTTGGCTTTCGTCCGAAGCAAGTTTATGACGCGAAATGCGCGTCATGAACTTGCTCGCGCGCACTCTTTCGATGCGGGGCGAACAAAGCCGGGATTTTGAAACACGGTATGCCTATTATATTGCTTTTCGTGCTTCATGTGTGGTGAGAGGGCTCTTTGACCGCGTTATCAAGGGGCTTTTGTTATCAATGTGATCAGTCGGCTTTGAGAGACGGATAACAAGTGTGACGTAGAAATGAAAGGGAGGAATAGCTGCGAAGCCGCGAAACCTGCTGTTGGTGCTCCTTCCGTACCATTATCAAGGTGATGCGCTGTCTCTTCGGGTTTGCGACAGGCAATGCAGTTGCTTTCAATCAGTACGATGCGGGTGGGAGTGCACTCACGCGGTATTTTTCATACTTCGTCAGGACTCACGTCCCCTATATGGTAAGCTTGCAAAAATTTCATGGCGACGCACGTCGTTCCAGAGGACCAGTTGTCATTATGGTGACCGTTCAGTTCCTCATGGCTTGGCGTGGGCAGCTTGCAGACCTAGCTTTTATCTGTCTTCCTGATATGAGAAATGAAGCCATGACAAACATGCAAAATTTCAGTAACGAAATAATTACTGGCGGCTACTCCACTGTACTTTAAACAATATGCACTAGGTTTTCTTCGAGTAACGCAACTGCTCTATTTTTAAGTCATGGTGCATGATAGTGGGGGAACGCTGTATAATTCATTGAGTAACCGAAATGAGGCCAAGCCGGATTTCCTCGAAATCAGAATCAACAGCAGGCATGGGCAGCAGCGCTTATAGTGGTACTCGCAGAGAAAGAAAAGAGAGAGAGAGGCTGCCGTTTCACCGCAAAGGCGAAGCAGTATTAGTGAAAGCGAAACATACGATAATTAACCGAAGGGAGATTACACCACCGAGAGACGCCAGATTCTTGATGGTGGGGAGAGAATTCAGGCTGTGAAATTGAACTTTCTTCTACTGGGAGGTCTTGTAAATTCTCATTAAGGCCGTCAATGCAGTAAATAATTCTTCGAGGTCACACAAAGTTTCTTCAAATGCGAGAAACACACACACACACACACACACACACAGTTGTCATTATATATATATATATATATATATATATATATATATATATATATATATATATATATATATATATATATATATGGGATTCAGAAAGCTGCTCTGCCCCCAGCCCCCTCCCCTTCCCACCCCACCTTCTCA
Source organism: Dermacentor variabilis (assembly GCF_050947875.1). Taxonomy (NCBI): domain Eukaryota; kingdom Metazoa; phylum Arthropoda; class Arachnida; order Ixodida; family Ixodidae; genus Dermacentor; species Dermacentor variabilis. The sequence continues at coordinate 117,255,204 of NC_134577.1, forward strand.
ATAAATGAAAATGTTCCGCCTATGTCTACTATTGTCATAAAACAGCCCTAAAGGCAAGTAACCTTGTATGTCAAATTTTAGCATGCCCGCTCGGTACGATGCAAAACTGTATACTGCTGTTTTATTGACAGGACTAACGTCCCCCTATATGGTAAACTTGCAAACATTTCATGGCGAGGCACGTCGTTCCAGAGGAGCAGTTGTCATTATGGTGACCGTTGAGTTCCTCATGGCTTGGCGTGGGCAGCTTGCAGACTTAGCTTTTATCTGTCTTCCTGAAATTAGAAATCAAGAAGCCTTGACAAACATGCAAGCAAAAAAATGGTGAGACAATAATTAGTCCAATAAACGGACAAGTCGGGGTTCTAGGGAAAGTGTTATGAAAGATGCTTTGCGAGGATTCTGGCCCAGTGGTGACCCTGTTGACTTGTACGTCCAGAGACAATAGAGTCCAAAGGGTGAGCAAATATGAGCAGTGTCTTGGATGCTGTGGTAGAAAGAATAATAGCCTCAATTACGATGGTGGAAGTGTGGCTGAGTTTGTGAGTCATGTAAGACTAAGAACAGTGCACAAAATGCTCCATGACAGAAACACACACACGCACGTGCACACACACACACACAAACACACACACGCACGTACACACACATACACACACGTGCACACGCACGTACACACACACACGCACGTGCACACGCTTGCACGCACACACACGCACGTGCACACACACACAGACACACGTGCACACATACACACGCACGTACACACACACACGCGCGCGCGCACGTGCACACGCACGCACGTGCACACACACACACGTACGTACACGTGCACACGCACGTACACACACACACGCACGTGCACACGCTTGCACACACACACACGCACGTGCACACAGACACACGTGCACACACACGCACGTACACATGCGCACGTGCACACGCACGCACGTGCACACACACACACACAAACACACACACACGTACGTACACACACATACACACACGTGCACACGCACGTACACGCACACACACGCACGTGCACACGCTTGCACACACACACACACGCACGTGCACACATACACACACACGCACGTACACACACACGCACGCACGTGCACACACACACGTACGTACACACACATACACACACGTGCACACGCACGTACACACACACACACACGCGCGCACGTGCACACACACACGCACGTACACACACGCACGTACACACACGCACACGCGCACACACACACGCGCACGTACACACAGACACACACACACACACACGCGCGCGTGCCACACTATTTTGAGTATGCATTTCTGTCAATGGTGTTCTTGTGTGGGTTGCGCTTAGTGAAGCTTCGATTACATTAGTTTTTTTGCGAGATACTACATAATGAACAGAGTAATATTATGATGTATCAAATGCAATTAATCCAACTGTAGCACCGGAAGTACATTTGCAGCAACGTGCAGGGAATTTATCTCATTGTATTGTCACGTGGTGGTGACGTTGAAGAACACGGTAGCAATACTCGCAAAAACAAAACTAACTTTTATTGGGCAAACCTGTGCCCAGAAAAACAGGCTACACTTATAGCACAACGACAGCGGCGAACATGGTCGGCGATCGTAGAAAGTCGCATCAGCGGGTCAAGCGCGTCGGCTGTTACACATCAGTCGTCGAGTGTTCCAGAGTAATCGTTGGGACCTGCGTGCCTTCCACGAAGTTCCACACTATTCGCGTCGTTCTTATCAGCCGCAGTCGCGCATACATGCATTTAGAGTACACAAGCTTCGGTCACAGACAGCGAATTGAACCATCGATAATATTCCAGAAACTGCCGATACATGCAGGCGCGTCCTGCGCTGTGCGATAACATTTTTTAGGCGGTGAAACGTGTCGCCCGATAAAGACAAGTACAGGTGTCAATACCCCCTCTTTAAAAGCATCGACCCGATGCTGCAAACGAATGTAATAAATGAAAACACCCGTAGCAAAGAGCAACAAAATAAGGAAGTTCGTCAGCGTCCGTAAAATGGTTTAAGACGCACCACGTGGACCACTTCAGATCGTGCGCGGCGCCGCTGTGAATGCGGTCTGGCACGACCTCATGGTTCAGTGCGCCAATACGTCGGATGACCTTGTAGGGTCCGAAATAGCGTCGCAACAGTTTCTCATTCACTCCTCGTCGGCGTATCGGGGTCCATATCCAAACACGGTCACCGGGCTGGTACTCGACGAAGCGTCGTCGGAGGTTGGTTGTAGTGTCGGCTGTCGGTGCGCTGCTGGTTCTTGATCCGTAGGCGGGCGAGCTGTCGGGCTTCTTCGGCGCGCTGGAGATAGGTAGCGACGTCAAGATTCTCCTCGTCCACGGAGGAAGGAACTAAGGAGAGGTCCTGACGTCACTCTTTGTGAAGCTAAAGTGAAGCCGGAAGTTGGCGTTGCTCCGCCTATCGGGCCAGCTCTCCTCTCTTGTTTACTTTTCTCGCGAAACCACGCCGCGCTGCGCGCTACCGGGCTGCTCGGACGCGCGCGCGCAGCAGCAATACTGAACAATCGCGATGTCTCATTACATTACCGTTGCCGAAGTCATGGTAAAAGAAGTTCATAATGAACTTCGCAAATTGGGCCGTGAGGTCGAATCGGCTGCTTTTACCAGCTTTTATGGAAATAAACATGCCTTATAAGGCAAGCGAACTGAACTGTTCTTATCAGCCGCAGGAACCAGCCGCTGCCCAGTTCTTGCGTGTTTAAAAAAAAAAAGGTTCCTATCGCTGCCTTCTACTTGCTTATCTCTGCTTAGGCACCCTGGGGCACTCAGACAGACTTGCGAACTAGACGTCTGGCGATACGAAAAAAATGTACGCATTCTTACTGCACTGCAGCAAGAACGCACTTGAGACACGTACGACACACCGACCCATTTGCGATCCATTTGGAGTTCATGAGCACAAACACATTCTCGCTTGAGGGATCGTAGTGTTTTTTGAACAAAATTCAGGTGGCCGCGCATCACTAAGCGCCGAGTCATTTCTGACTCGGCGCTTAGATTCATTAACTGCGAGGTGAGGTGCCTTCTTGCCACAGTAAGTGAAGCTTCACGAAACCAAAGTTTTGTGATAGCCGGCGTACGGTGCAGAACAATACGCGCGTAGATCCGGCCTACGTGCGACCGGAATAGCAGTTTGATGTGTTCGCAGGCGCACGTTCTGTGGAGCCTTGCCGACCCTTGCAGCGCACCCGCTAACCTTCACTTTCCTGCGCTTCTCGCGCGCACAAAGATGATATGCCTGCGGTAGGGAGGATTCGTTCCTTAAGTCAAAGCAGCCGCTTCTTTCCCATCTTCCAGGATGAAGCGTCGGCCGGCAGGCGCAGGGTGCCGAGGGCAGCAAAATGCACATATTCTGCGTAACGCTCTATCAGCACGTGTATTCAGGTACACCTGTGCATGAACCTCGAACGCGCTCTGCTTAAAATACTTTGTGCTGTCGCGAGTACTGCGAGGAACAAGCAACAGTTAAGCAACATGTGTTTTAATATGCACAAAAGCAAGTAGTTACTGAACACGAACTACGCATTCATAACGTACATTCTACGTGCCGCAAGTGCACCATATGCGCTGTCAAAAGCAGGAATCGCTGACCTGCAAGGCGTTCATTGTACAGATTCTGAAACGCATCGGTTTCGGCCTTCGATGGCACGTTAGCGAGGGCAAAATTTCACGCGGATATTCGTTCGTTCGTTGAGATTGCCGTGGCGCGGTACATTGCGTACAGCGTTGCATGCGTGTTCATTTCACGAACTTTAGTTCCTCCTGTCCCACCTGGCCACAGCAACATCCGGTAAAGCACGGTCCAGATAACGCAGCGCAACAAAACACGGAGACCAACGCAAACCTGCCCGCACGGCGCCTTTGCCACGGTACGAAACCTACGGAGCAACACGTGTGAGTGCACAAAACTAAAACAAAACCGCCATTGTGGCCCGAAAGGCGTGGCCGCTACGGCAAAGAAATAAAAAAGCAGCAAAAAAGAGGCGAACGCATACGTCACTTCCACACTTATCTCCCAGTGCGTGGAGGGGGTAGGGCCTCTCCTCAGTTTCCTTCCTCCATGTCCTCGTCAGTGACGTGCGGCAGCATGGCGTCGAGCGTCGTCGTTGTGTTCCTCCCGTAAACCAACCTGAATGGCGTGATCTGTGTTGTTTCTTGCACCGCCGTGTTGTCAGCGAAGGTTACATACGGCAGGACCGCGTCCCACGTCTTGTGCTCGACGTCGACGTACATTGCTAGCATGTCGGCGAGGGCCTTGTTCAGGCGCTCCGCGAGACCATTCGTTTACGGATGGTAGGCAGTTGTGCTCCTGTAGCTCGTCTGGCTGTATTGCAGAATGGCTTGGGTGAGCTCTGCTGTAAAAGGCGTTCCTCTGTCGGTGACGAGGACTTCTAGGGCACCATGTCGCAGCAGAATGTTCTCGACGAAAAATTTCGCCACTTCGGCTGCGTTGCCTTTTGGTAGAACTTTAGTTTCAGCGAAGCGGGTGAGATAGTCCGTCGCCACGACGATCCACTTATTCCCGGATGTTGACATTGGAAACGGCCCCAACAAATCCATCCCAATCTGCTGGAATGGTCGGCGAGGAGGTTCGATCGGCTGTAGTAATCCTGCTGGCCTTGTCGGTGGTGTCTTGCGTCGCTGACAGTCTCGGCATGTCTTGACGCAACGGGCGACGTCGGTGGTCCGACGCGGCCAGTAATACCTTTCCTGTATCCTCGACAGCGTCCGGGAGAATCCGAAGTGCCCAGCGGTTGGATCGTCGTGTAGGGCGTGCAGTACTTCTGGACGCAGCGCTGACGGTACAACAAGAAGGTAGCTGGCGCGGACTGGTGACATGTTCTTCACGAGCAGGTTGTTTTGTAGGGCGAACGAAGACAACCTGCGCTTAAATGCTCTAGGGACAACGTCAGTGTTCCTGTGCTGATTGCGCCTGTGCCACGTGTCATGTGTCTGCGTTATCGGGCGCTCTAGTCCTGATGTCTGAAACGTTGTCTGTCCGTGACGTCACTTGTCACATGAGTGCTTGCTATATAGATATGCTGCTTGCGTGAAATGAAGGTTGTTGTTGTTATCGTGCCAGGATCGGAGTCAGGCTCAGTTCCTTCCTGCCCGCTGCTCGGCTGTGATCGGCGTCCGGCTAGGGTCGAAACACCACATGGTGTCAGAAATGGGATTCTCTGGCATTCGAGGTGCGTTGCCTTAACGTCGTCAACCGGCGCCATGTCAGAAGACAACGCAGTCAAGCCCTTTCACGGCATGTTCACGGGTCCAGCTCCGCCAAGGTTTGACTTCGACCAGACGTCCGAGTGGCCTTTTTGGATTCAACTCTTTGATGACTACCGCTTCGCCTCGGGCCTAAATGAGCGGAGTGAAGAAGCGCAGGTCCGGACTCTACTTTATACGATGGGCAAGCAAGCAAGAGAAATCTTCTCCACTTTTGCATTACCCGAAGAAGAACAGAAGCAATACGAAGTTGTCAGAAAGAAGTTCGACAAGCACTTCGTCGCCGCAAGGAACCTTGTTTATGAGAGCGCATGCTTTCACCATCGCATTCAGGAACCTGGAGGGTCAGTCGACCAATTCGTTACCGCACTGCACAAACTGGCGGACAGGTGCGACTACAAGAAAAAAGAGCTCATGATTCGCGACAGGTTCGTGGTCGGCCTCAGGGATGTAAGCTCTCTTGAGTCGCTTCAAATGGATGCGAATTTGACTTTCCCCAGCGCTTTGGCAAACGCGCGCTTAAAGGAGACCGTCCAACGACAGCAGCAGCAACTGCGAGAAACCGACGACGAACCCTTTGTAGCGGCGACCAGCAACCTTGACGCGGTCAGCAAGCAAAGGCAGTCCGGAAAGGATTCTCCAGTACAGCACTCGGGCAGCTTGTCAAAGAATTGTTCACCTGGAATACAAGGTCGGCGCCCCAGAGCACAGTCCTACCGACCACGCACCCCCAGGTCGTGCCCCAACTGCGGTCAAGGAAAGCACCCCAGAGCTTCGTGCCCAGCAAAAGCAGCGAAATGCTTATTGTGGTTCTTCCGGACACTTTGCAGCTGTATGTCGGAAAAAGGCTGCACGTGATTGAAAGAAGCTACAACTTTCATCTTTCCATACGCACAAGGGGGCGCATTTCGTTGGCGCGGTGAATGGGGAGTATTCTAATTCTCGGTATGTACAGGTCTTCATTAACGGCACTGCGGTGTTCGCTAAAGTAGATTCCGGTGCCGAAGTTTCCGTTGTGCCCTCAACGTTTCCCGGTTTGCCTACCAGGCTAGAAAAGTGCGACCCAATCCTAACAGGTCCGTCGAATGAGCCACTGAATGTTTTGGGAAAGTTTCATGCCACTATCCAGTGGAAAGAAAAATGTCCAGCAAATCGTGTACATGGTCTCACCATTACGCTCCGTACTTTTGGGTCTCCCAGCGGTTGAGGCTCTGGAAGTTGTTAAATTTGCAGACTCGGTCAGTAGCGTAACAGCCGTCGAAGCTTCCTACCCGCAGCTTTTCAGTGGTCTAGGAGCGATGAAAGGAGAATACAAAATTAAACTAAAGCCGAACTCGATATCTTTTGCAATTCATGTTGCGCGTCGCATAGCCTTACCCTTACGTGGCCGAGTTAAGCAGGAGCTCGAGCGTATGGAGCGAGATGGTTTGATCCGCATAGTAGATGAACCAACAGAATGGTTTGCAGGAATTGTGCCAGTACTCAAACCATCTGGAGCGGTTCGTATTTGCGTTGACTTGACGCAATTAAACAAAAGTGTAGTTCGCGAGCGCTATGTCATGCCGACAGTGGATGATATCCTCGGTCTTTTAAATGGGGCCTCTGTATTTTCGAAGTTGGACGCCAACTCTGGCTTCTTTCAAATTAAGTTGTCGCCCGAAAGTCAGTTGTTAGCTACGTTCATTACTCCAGTTGGGTGATACTGTTTTGAAAGACTGCCGTTTGGAATAACTTCCGCACCTGAGTTCTTTCAGAAGAAAATGTCGCAGAGGAAGGAATCCCAGGCGCGATAAACATGATGGATGATGTACTCATTTTGGAAACGACAGGGCTCAACATGACGAGCGCCTGCGTCTAACTTTAGATCGTCTCGCAAGTGCCGGCGTTACGCTAAACAAAGTGCTCTTTTGCGGTAACTGAGATAAAATTTCTTGGCTGTGTGCTTAGTCGAGATGGCATCAAGCCGGATCCTGAAAAAGTTCGTGCTATCAAAGAGCTGGCGACGCCAGCTAACGTGTCTGACGTTCGACGGCTGCTCGGTTGGCTAATCATCTGGCAAGATTTATACCAGATTTGGCTTCGAAAACGGCGCCTTTACGTCAGTTGCTTTTGAAGGGTTCCGAATGGACGTGGGGACCAGCCCAAGAGTAAGCGCTGTCGTACGTCAAAGACGTTATCGCTTCGACGCGCGTCATGGCTAACTATGATGTAAAGTGCCCTAAGATTCTTTTTGCTGACGCGTCATTCTGTTTGTGGGCCGTATTGATGAGAGTTCAACCAAACAATAAAAAAAGACTTGTTGCATTTTCATCACGCTCGTTGACGCCTGCCGAAACCAGATACTCTCAGATTGAGAAGGAAGCGTTAGCAATGGCTTGGGCGGCAGAACGATTCGCAGGGTACATTAAAGGTCTTGAAATTTTGTTTGAAACTGACCACAAACCCCTTGTAACGTTGTTGGGAAAATCACCTTTAGATGTTTTGCCACCTCGTATTCAGCGCTTTCGCATGAGGCTTATGCGGTTCAGCTTTGCGGTTGTGCATGTCCAGGATAACAGCCTCGTTACTGCAGAGGTATTGTCTAGAGCTCCGATTCAGAGAAAAAAAATTGATGCTCATGCGCTGAATATTGGCGGAATGGCCGAGTTAGTTTCTGGCTGTTTGACAAATGCCATCGAGGCTCGCCTTTTCGAAAGAGTCAAAGCTGAACAAGCAGCCGATGAAGTCTGTCAAGCTCTCGCGAAATTCAGCCTGGAAGGCTGGCCAAAGTTCTCATCGCTGTCGGTGGTCTTGTGTCCATACTGGCAGGAAAGAGCAACGCTGACAGTCGCTGAAGGCGTGCTACTCAAAAGTGTGCGGCTGGTGATCCCACAAAAATGACGCGCAGAGGTCTTGATGCACTTGCACGAAAGTCACCAAGGAATTGAAAATGCAGAGCTCGAGCCAAAGAGTCCGTATAGTGGCCTGGGTTGAGTTGCCACCTGAGTGCTTTGGTGACCGATTGCCCAGTGTGTGCGGAGCACAGTGAACAAAAGTCTCAACCAATGATTCCGGCAACCACTCCACAGCGTCCTTGGCAAAAGCTAGGCGTTGATCTCTGCCATATTGAGGGAACAGAGACAAAAAGTATCACTTTCATTATGCACCTCAAAAGTTTCTTTGCAAGACATGGCATAGCAGAGGTTGTCATGTCGGATAATGGAACACAATTTGTATCTCAGGAACTTCAGTCGTTTGCTCGGAACTATGGCTTCCGCACTGTGACGACGAGTCCTAGATACCCCCAGGCAAAAATAGGGAAGTAGAAAGGATGTTCCAAACAATTAAACGGCTGATTTTAAAAGCTAAGGACCCCTATCTTTCGCTGCTAGCGTACAGACACCCCGGGGCCACTTGGAAAAAGCCCTGCAGAGCTTCTGATGGGCAGGCGGCTACGCACAAAAGTTCCTGTCCCTCCCAAGAGCCTTCTGCCCCAGAGGGTGAGCCTGAACAAGTTCGAGATCGCGATGTAACCATCCGACAGCGGCAGCGTAGGTACTTCAATAGTCGTCATAGGGATCTCCCGCTGCCAGTCCTCACATAGGGCTCTTCAGCTGCCAGTCCTCAAACCAGGAACAACCAGGGTGACAGACTGCAAAGTGAAAGCGCGAGTCTTGCGTCTTGCACAACGTCCGAGGTCGTATGTAGTCAAACCTTCTACTGGTGTAGTTCTAGAAACAGGCAATTCCTGGTTCACTTTGTTTCCCAGCAGAATGACTGCGAGGATGGAGGTAGCTATGAGTTTCTGCAGGCATGTGATAGTAGGGTAGAAATGGAACGGGAAACTAATCCATCCAAAAACAAGGCACCTGCCGATCTATCTAATACTCCCTTGCCATAAACTGACCCTCCTGGATAGAGAACGCGATTTGGCCGTCATGTCCGACCGCCAGACCGACATGGGTTCAGTAACTGACTGTTATTTTGTTTTGGGCATTTTTGCTTCCATTAAAAAGTGTTCTTTTGTTGGATGCAGTGCTAAGTTTCGTTGCAAATGCCGATGTATCTTTTCAGAAAACGGAGAGATGTGCTGATAGCGCCTGTGCCGCGTGTCATATGTCTGCGTTATCGGGCGCTCTAGTCCTGGTGTCTGAAACGTTGTCTGTCCGTGTCGTCACTTGTCACATGAGTGCTTGCTATATAGATATGCTGCTTGCGTGAAATAAAGGTTGTTGTTATCGTGCCGGGATCAGTCAGGCTCAATTCCTTCTTGCCTGCTGCCCGGCTGCGCTCGGCGTCCGGCTAGGGCCGAAACACCACAGTTCCCTTCCAATACTCAACGAGGCTTTATAGCTCCGGGTCTGTTTGCTGCTGTTTAGTGAAGTCTTCCGCGCTTATTATTCTCAGGAAGGCGTCGTCGTTTTGCGGCAGGGGATCGATGGGGGCGCGTGATAAGCAGTCGGCGTCAGATTATTTTCTTCCGGACTTGCATTGCTTGCGTATTGCGGTGACGTAATATTCTTGCAGTCTACTGGTATCTTCGACTGGTCGCCTCCATCCCCCGCAGCAGAGTCGGGCAGATGCGGCGTTCGCCGAGCTCAGAGGTAGAGGACAAGCGCACAAACCAAACATGTGAACACCTCTCGGAGGAGGAAATGGCAGGTGCGAAACCACGTGACTACTGTGAACGTCCGGTGCTTCGCCAATCGAAAGCTTCCGGCGCTGCCGAGAGAACCGAGGGACGCGCCGGCGGGACAAGCGTTTCGTCGAGACGCCAGCATGCAGCGGCCTAGGTTGCCTAGGTTACGGTGTGCCGTCGCCAACAGCAGCAACGCGGCGCTGCGATGACGTTTCAATCTCGACGACTGCTCCGACGACGGTGCTCCGAGCGCCTCAGAGCGCTCGAAGATGGAGAAGAGCAATCGAGAAGAACCAGCCAAACGCAGGGCGCGGACCTTCTTTCAACCAGCCGAAGACAACTCCACTCGCAACAGCGCTCCAGAGCGCTCAGAAACGACCAGCCGAAGATAGCATAAGGCTCCACTGCGCCAGCCGTCCTGAAGGGTCCTTTGAGTTAGCTAGCCAACACAACGCGTGATGGTCGCTGACGACTTTCATGGCCTGCCATAGCGGTAAGGGCGGAATTTTGCTGTAGCCCAAATGATGGCGAGGCATTCCTTTTCAGTCGTAGAATAATTGCTTTCCGCTTTTGACAGCGACCGGCTAGCATATCATCCGTCCAAGTCCGTCTTTCCTATGGACTAGGACGGCACCGAGGCCTAGGCTACTGGCGCCAGTGTGGATTTCGGTATCGGCGTCCTCGTCGAAGTGCGCAAGTACTGGGGGCGACTGCATGAGTCGTTTGAGTTCTTAAAATGCGTCGGCCTGCGGCGTTTCCCACTTCAACTCGACATCACATTTGGTTAAATGAGTCAGCGGCTCAGCACTGCGTGAAAAGTCCTTGATAAACCGCCTGTAGTAGGCACACGTATCAAGGAAGCGACGCACTGTCTTCTTGTCGATGGGCTGTGGGAACTTTGCGATGGCAGCAGTCTTCTGCGGGTCGGGGCGGACTCCATACTTGCTGATGACGTGGCCTAGGAACAGAAGCTCATCGTAAGCGTAGCGGCCCTGCTCTGGCTTCAGAGTGAGCCCTGATGACGTGATGGCCTATATAGTACTGTCGCAAGTCGCCTAAGGTGATCGTCGAAATTTCCGGCGAAGACGACGACGTCATCCAAGTAAATAGGACAGGTCTGGCAATTCAATACTGCTAACACCGTGTCCATCACGCGCTGGAACGTTGCAGGCGCCGAGCACAGTCCGAATGGCATGACCTTGAACTCCTAGAGGCCGTCTGGGGGGATGAAGGCGGTCTTTTCGCGATCTCTCTCGTAGACTTCTATTTGCCAGTAGCCAGAATTGAGATCCATCGACGAGAAGCAGGGGCGTAGCCAGGGGGGGGGGGCTTATGGGGCTTCAGCCCCCCCCCCCCCCGAAATTTTTTCGGGCTGTCCATGCACCGCCGACCAAAGCAACCCCCGGCGCCTGAAATCATTGTGGATTTTGTCTAGAATGGGGGGTCTTTTTCACGTTCGCAAAGACATTTCACCGCGAACATTGCGAACTCGGGCTGGATTTCGCAGCAACGCCCATTCACCTGCAGTTACATAACGCAAGGATTCCCAACCGAGCAAAAAGTTTCAAGGGCGTTTTGATGGCGAGTGGGCTCGTCGCGGCATATCGCGGAGGCCGCGGAATCTATGGAGCGCATGGATGTCAATTCTGAAACTTCATAGGTATAAAGTTCTCATAAACTTTTGATGTGAAAGGTGCATTGACATTTCCAAAGTTGGGCTTTAGATTTTCAATGGCGGAACTTTGTGGGTTTAATGTTGTTATAAACATTTGACACCAAAGGTTCATTGACTTTGCTAAAATGTTACATCGAAACATGCAACGAGACAAGCCAAATCAACACACTATCAGGCAAGTTGACAAAGCACGCAGCAAGGTCCGATGAGACGAAGCGTTGTGATGGTTCAGTTGTGCCGTCATGTCCCATAAAAAATATCAACATTTTTTTTTCACCTATGCCAAAGCATCCATGTCACGAGACTGAAGCCAGCCAGGGTAACTACGGTCTTATCGATTTCTTTTCTACTTTGACTTTTATTCGCGAGGACACATTGAGCCTCTTTAATTTTTTTCATTCTCGCTACCCTATACCCACGGGATGCCACAGCCAGCCAGAGCGCATGCGTTTTTCTCGTGTTGCCCCGACCACCACGCGGGGCACTGTGGTGTGCGTGTAGTTTTTTCTGGCTGATTGGATTTTCGCCTCGCAGAGTTTTGGACACCTTCTGGCTAGCAGACTAGAAAAATAAACAATGGTCGCTCTCCGCGATCACTGTGGTGAATCGACGGATTGCACCGCGTTCGCTTGAGCGCAACCTCTCCGGAAAGTCTTGTCTCGCCAGTGTAGGATACCGAGCAGTATGTGTATGGTTGTCTGTGAACCAAGCGTCTCACGTTTTCTTCGATATTTCCAAGGTAACCACATTAGGTGCACAAAGTAGGCATTCGATCGTGGCCAACATACTATGCGTTTGTTCATTTCGGTGACTCCGCCCCAGAAAAGGAAGAAAAAAATCATATTAGTGCGGCGCAGCGAATTGTCGCATGGTGAAAGTTCGATTTTGTTACTTGTTATTTTGCGGAAAGTAATGGGCCACGGGACGCTTCAGTTGCCGGATACTCTCATTATATTATTGCGATAGCAATTATATGGACACTCCAGGCGGATTCCTGCCGTCGCCGTCTCCCTCATGTTTCGGATAAAGTCCAAGGGTGATAAAATCGTGACATCGCGCCGCATGGTGTACGTGCGAGGGAAAGCCTAGGGGGGGGGGGGTGTTGGAATGGCTGAGTCGACAATGGTGGCTGAGTCTTGTGTGCGCAAAGGAGAAAAGCGGGGAGCAAGCGCGCCGCCTTCCGTCATGCGCTATATATCGGGGGAAGTGGAAGGAGGGTGGGCGGGCCTTAGGATTCTGTGATCTTTGAATCTATGATTGCGCAACATGCTTATTTGCCTTGTTTGACACGTTATAACAGTGGATTTTTGCTTAGATAGGTGGAATTATTGCAGGCTTATACCTATATTTACATACCTCGTTGTGAGGTTTTGCGTATACGTGCAGCGAGCTTTGTTTCCAGTGACACTTTTTTGCCCTTTATCAAGCTGTATCTTCGCATTTGTATATTCCACTGTATCTTCGCTTTTCTAATGTACGATGGCAAGTCCAATAAAAGTGAGCCAACCCACCCCGCGGTATTATGGTTCGGTTCATTATCTGCGAGGCATGTGCGTAGAAGAGAGGGATGTCTCATTAACAAAAGTTACACGCAGGTGTGAGGATAACGGTTCTGTAATGCTCTCATACATTCGGTTGAACATGGTTGCGTGACATATTTAAAACTCCAAAAGTTGAACAACGTGGCGCCGCGAAGGTTTTGACTGCTAAAGGTATTTCGTAAAAAGAAATTAGTCGCCGTATGGCTGCCGTGTACGTTGAACAGCGCATTTCATTGGCCACTGTGAAGCGTTGGAGCAAACAGCTCAAAGGAGGTCGTGAAAGTTGCAAAGACGATCCAAGACGGGACTAAAGCCATCGTGAAATCACCCTTAACAAAATTGCAAAAGTTGATGAGGTGATGAGACAAGAACGGAGGATAAGCATCGATGAACTGGCAGAGCGTGCGAACATCAGCCACGCTTCTGTTCACACCATAATTCATGAACATCTCGATTATCGGCTTTTGTGTGCGCAATGGATGCCGAAGATGTTGAACCACCGCCAGAAGAAGGTTCTGCGCTGCCTTGACTCACCTGATCCGGTATAACAATGAGGGTGACGACTGCAATTGTGATCGGGGATGAACCATGGTGCCACTACTACGAGCCTGAAATACGACGGCAAAGCTTACAGTGGAAATATTCGAATTCACCACCCCCAAAGAAAGCAAAACCGTCATTTCCGCCGGCAAAGTGTTGTTGACTTTCTTTTTTTTTTCTTCGATCGTCAGGAGCCATTACTGATAGAATATGCTAAAGCCGGAGAGACTATTATTCGTTTCCGATATTGTGAAAAGCTGGATCTTCTGCATGTCGCAATCAAGAGCAAACGACGTGGAAAAGTGGCGAAAAGGGTCATCTTGTTCCACGACCTGGCTATGGTGTTGGGCTGTTGAGCACGAGGTTGCGGAATCGAATCCCGGCCACGGCGGCCGCGTATCGATGGGGGTGAAAGGCGGAAACATCCGTGTACTTAGATTCAGGTGCACGTTAAAGAACCCCAGGTGGTCGAAATTTTCGAAGTCCTCCACTACAGCGCGCCTCATAATCAGAAAGTGGTTTTGGCACGTAACACCCCATAATTAATTTTTAATTGTTTCACGACAATGCCCGTCCCCACGTTGCTGATGTGGCTAATACAAAACTGGCAAAGTTCAAGTGGGAAACGCTGCAACATTCCCCATACTGCTGAGACCTGTCGCCTTGCGACTTCCACATTTTGGGACGAATGAAAAATAGCTCAGCGGAAACAGATTCGTGTCGGACGATGACGTGAAAGAGTCAGTTGCAGATTTTTTGAAGCAGCAACCCAAGGAGTTTTATGAGACGGGAATCACCCGACTCATTAGTGAATAGGACAAATGTCCAAATGCTCATGGAGACTACTTTTCAATAAGGTACTCCGTTTGTCATATATTCGCATTGGCTCACTTTGATTTGACTCGCCCTCGTATATGTTGCAGAACGTCTTTATTTACGTGCTCTTTAGCTGTTGGGACCATTTCGGTGCAATTACTCACGATACACGACCGGTGATAGCTGCTCCTGCGTTATACATTGGAATAAGTGACAGCGTCATAGAGATTTTTCCCTGGCCGTTGCATATGTACAAAAATGTAAACAAGGTTCTCGAATGACAAAGTTTCATTAACATATTTGTCCTGAACCTGTTCATTTCATGGCCTTTACATTTTTTATATCAGCGACATGAACTGCTTTGCTGGTTTCGAACTGATATAGTTCTAAAGATCATGTGATATTTTCTTTACTTAATAAATAGACAAAAAACATGGAAGAATTGATATCAGTTTTCTTGGGGACAATGTTTGGCACATACGAGTATATCTTTTTATGAAAAAATACATATATTACATGTACGGACAGTGCGTAGCCTTCAAGAATTCGTTTGCAGCATTTTTGGCAATGGCAATGCAGTTATTATTCATGTATTTGATCCCTCGACAAATTGTTTAAGAGGAAGCTTTAGCTAGGGCCCAACTCCGACGCGGCCTATTGAAATACATGTAAAACGCCGAAACGCTTTTCTGAGATAACCATTGGATCGCTTTTAATGAAATTTGTTGCATTTGAGAGAGAAAGTTAAACTCTAGTATCCAATGGAAGCGCAATTCCGATATAGGGCCTGAATTTTGTTTAAGATATTTTGAAAAAATCGAAAGTGCGAAAAAATAGAAGCACGACGTTTACAAACTAATAGCTATGCTTCAAGAACAGATGTCGTGGTTCTTCAAACGGCATCTATTGGACATATGTGGTATGTCAATTTGTATCTTACGTAAATTGGTTACGTTGTTACAAGGGTTCTGCAAAAGCCTTACTTCGATAATACTAAATTTTTTGAGATTCATTTGTAATATATCAATTTTGTCCGCTGTAGATGTAGATGCGATTCACAGAAATGTGATATTATTTTTCATTGTTGAGTTACATAGTTTTAAACGTAAAGGTTTCGTTTTCTGAAAAGTTGCGAGTTTTGCCAATTTTCTTAAATGAAAAATTTGAAACCATAAATAAGTAGAATTTAAGTTTTTCTTTTAAATGCAACAAATGTCGTCAAATTTGGTGCAGTGGTTGCCGAAAAAAACGAATTCACCTTCTACATGTATTTGGATAGGAGCACCCGAGGAGGCCAAGCTGCAATGTGAGCCTCCCCCCCCCCCCCCCCCCCCTCGAACGAAAGTTCTGGCTACGCCACTGACGAGAAGTATTTTGCTTTACAGAGGTGGTCTAATGCGTCGTCTATCCGTGGGAGGGGGTATACGTCCTTTTTCGTGATCTTGTTAAGTCGACAATAATCGACGCAGAAACGTAGGGTTCCGTCCTTTTTCTTCACCAAGACTACAGGAGATGCCCACAGGCTTTTCGATGGCTGCATCATGCCATCGCGCAGCAATCCGTCGACTTGTTATCATATAGCTTCACGTTCTCGCGTCGAAACTCAGTAAGGGCTCTGGCGGAGTGGTCGAGCGCACTGTTCGGTGATTATGCGATGCTTTGCGACTGGTGTTTGTCGAATCCTCGATGACGTTTAAAAGCAGCCTTTGTATCGTCGGAGCAGACTTCTGAGCTGTTGCTGCTTAATCACAGGGAGACTTGGATTTATGTCGAAGTCTCGGGAACTATGGTCGTCGGGGTAGATGCGGCAGAATCCGAGAGGACAAATGCATTACTGGTTTCCAGAATTTCCTTGATGTACGCGATTGTTGGGCCCTTGATGTGTTTGAACTCCTGGTTGAAGTCTGTCAGCAACACTATCGTTTTTCCTCCGTGCAGTCGTGCGATCCCTCTTTCGACGCAAATTTCACGGTCTAGGAATAGACCTTGGTCACCCTCGATGACACCTTCTACGTCGGCAGGTGTTTTAGTGCCAACGGAAATGACAATGCTGGAGCGGGTCGGGATGCTGCCTTGACTTTCAAGCACGCTTATAGCGTGGTGACTGCGAAAGCTCTCCGGCGGTATCGAACGGTCTTCCGACAGCGTTATCGACTTCGACTTCAGGTCGATGATTGCGCCTTGTTGGTTCAGGAAGTCCATGCCGAGGTGCATTGACTTTTCTAAAGACTTGCATTAGAACATACAACAGGACAAGCTAAATCAACACACTATTAGACAAGTTGACAAAGCACGCAGCGAGGTCCGATGAGACGAAGCGTTGTGGTGGTTCATTTGTGCCGTCATGACGAATAAAAAAATATTTTTTTTCACCTACGTCTAAGCAACCATGCCAACTACGCCAGCAACCAAAGCGACCACTTAAGCCAGCCAAGGTAACTACTCTCTTATTTATTTTTCCTACTTTGACTTTTATTCGCGAGGACACATTGAGCGTCTTCAATTTTTTTGGTCTTGCTACCCTACCCGCGGGCTGTCAGAGCCAGCCAGAGCGCATACATTTTTCTCGTGTTGTCCTGACCACTGCGCGGTGCACTTCGGTGCGTGTTCGGTTTGCTCTGGCCGAGTGGATTTTCGCGTGACAGAGCTTTAGACGCTGTCTGGCTAGCAGACGAGAAAAAGAAACAATGGTCGCTCGCCGCCATCACTGTGGGGACTCAACGTATTGCACCGCGTTCGCTTGAGGGCAACCTCTCCGGAAAGTCTTGGATCGCCGGTGCAGGACACCGAGCAGTATGCGTATGGTTCTCTGTGGACCAAGCGTCTCACGTTTTTTTTTCGATCTTCCTTCGGTAGCGACATTAGGTGCGCGAAGTAGGCATTCAATTGTGGTCAACATATTTTCCTTAGGTTTTTTTTTAAATTTCGGTGCCCCCACCCCACAAAAGGAAGAAAAATATATTGTTGCGGCGCAGCGAATTGTTGCATGGTGAAAGTTCGATTTTGTTACTTCTTCCTTTGCGGAAAGTAATGGGCCACGGGACGCTTCAGTTGCCGGATACTCTTATTATATTATTGCGATAGCAATTATATGGACACTCCAAGCGCATTCCTGCCGTCTCCGTCACGCTCATGTTTCGTATAAAGTGCAAGGGCGATGACATCATTACCGAGCGCCGCGTGCTGCATGTGCGAGTGAAAGCATACGGGAAGAGGGGGCTGGAATGGGTGAGCCGGCGATGGTTGGTCAGTTTTGTGTGCGCAAAGGAGAAAAGCAGAGAGCAAGCGCGCCGCCTTCCGTCGCGCGCGATACATCGTTGGGAGTGGATGGACGGGGGGAGGTATGTAGGATTCTGTGAATCTGTGATCGCGCAACATGTTTATTTGCCTTGCTTGACCCATTATATACCATGACTTTTTCTTAGATAGGTAGATTTATTGGAGACTTATACGTATATTTAAATATCTTGTTGCGAGGTTTTTGTATATGCGCAGTGAACTGTTTCCAGTGACACTTTTTTGCCCTTTATCAAGCTGTATCTTCGCATTTGTATATTCCATTGAATCTTCGTATTTGTAATGTACGAGGGTGAGTGAAATGAAAGTGAGCCAACCCACCCCGTGCAATAATTGTTCGGTTCATTATCTGCGAGGCATACGCGTAGCACACATGCGTCTCTCATTTACAGAAGGGACACGCAGGTGTGAGGATAAATATTCTTTAATACTCTCATGCTCTTGGTTGAACATGGTTGCGTGACATAGTGGACGCTCCAAAAGTTGAACAGCGTGGTGTCATGAGTATTCTGACAGCTGAAGGTGTTTTCCAAAAATAAATTAGTCGCCGTATTGCTGCCGCATACTTTGAACATTGCATTTCATTGGCCACTGTGGAGCGTTGGAGCAAACTGTTAAAAGAAGGACGTGAAAGTTTCAAAGACAATCCACGACCGGGCCAAAGCCACCGTGCAAGCCCCCCCAACAGAATTGCAAAGGTTGATGAGCTGATTAGACAAGAACGGGGGATAAGTATCGATGAGCTCGCAGAGCGTGTGAACATCAGTCACGGTTCGGTTCCCACCATAATTCATAAATATCTCGGTCATCGGCTCTTGTGTGCGCTATGGATGCCCAAGATTTTCAATCACCGCCAGAAGACGGAGAAGTTCGGCGCTGCCTTGAATGATCTGATCGGGTATCACAATGAGGGTGACGACTCCTTGTCTGCAATTGTGATCGGGGACGAACCATGGTTCCATACTACGAGCCTGAAAGACGACGGCAAAGCTTACAGTGGAAACATTCGAATTCACCACGCCCAAAGAAAGCAAAGGCCATCATTTCCGCCGGAAAGGTGTTGTTGACTTTTTTTTTTCGACCGTCAGGGACCATCACGGATAGAATTTGCTAAGTCTTGAGAGACTGTCAATTATTTCCGATACTGTAAGACGCCGGAACGGCTGCATGTTGCAATCAAGAAGAAACGATGTGGAAAATTGATGAATGGGGTCATTTTGTTGCACGACAATGCCCGTCCCCACATCGCTGATGTATTTAATACAAAACTGGCAACGTTCAAGTGGGAAACGCTGCAACATTCGCCACACAGCCCAGACCTGTCGCCTTGCGACATCCACATATTGGGGCAACCGAAAAAAAAAACAGCTCAAGGGAACGACATTCGTGTCGGACGATGACGTGAAAGAGTCAGTTGCAGACTTTTTGAAGCAGCAACCCCAGGAATTTTATGAGACCGGAATCACGCGACTCCTTAGTCAATGGGACAAATGTCTAAATGCTCATGTAGACTACTTTTAAATAAAATACCCCGTTTGTCATATATTTGAATTGGCTCACTTTCCTTTGACTCGCCCTCGTATATTTTGCAGAACTCCTGCTTTTTATACGTGCTCTCTGTTGCGACTATAATTTCGGCGCAATTACTCACGATACACGACCGGCGACAGCTGCTCCTGCGTAATACATTGGAACAAATGCTGATATTTTGCATTGGCCGTTGCATACGTACATGAATGTAAACACGGTTCTTGAATGACAAAATTTCATTAACATAGTTGTCCTCAAATTCTTTATTTCATGGCCTTTACATTTTTCATATCAGCGGCATGCACTGCTTTGCTGATTTCGAACTGATATAGTTTTAATGTTCGTGGTATATTTTCTTATTAAATAGACAAAAAGCATGGAAGCGTTGGTAAGTTGATAGACCGGTACTAGAGTATGCAAATGTTGTTTGGTTTCCTTTCACTAACAAGCTGGTTAAAAAACTTGAAGGTGTTCTGAGAAAGGAGCTCAGATACACATTTAACAAACATAGGCTAACAGACTCACCGACAGAAGTACTTAAAGAAGCCGAGATGCTAACTCTTCAAAACAGAGCAAAACTAGCGCGCCTTAAATCTATTTACCAACTCATAAACAATCAATTAAATCTGGATACCTCACGATACATAACGAAATCTAAAACGAGGAAAACACGTCATAAACCCTCCCACACACTAAACGAGTATTCATTCCGTACTGACAATTTCGGTATTCTTTCTTTCCACAGACTATACGCTATTGGAACGCTTTGAACGTGAGCTCTAATAGTTGATCACTAACTGCGTTTATCACACTTGTTGAAAACGATCTGCTTACATCTCAGTAATTATTTTTGCTTATTGTCAGTATCACTTTGTTACTACCTTTGTTTTTGCATTTTGTGGCACAATTATTCTGTCCAACCCAAATCCTGCAGTATGAACCTCATTAGATATTTTTTACTCCTGCTGATGTATAAGCTTATTCTATGTATTAATGTGTATTTCTAAACCGTTTTACATTGTCGTGTTTGTATGTCAATGTACTTTTTGAATGCCCTTTCTGTTACGATCCCTGACGGGATTGACAGTATTGCATAAATAAATAAATGAATAAATAAATATCAGTTATCTTGGACACAGTTTTTGGAACATACGAGTACATTCTTTCATTATGAATGATATATTTTACTCGTTTCTATGGTGCGTAGCGTTCAAGAATTCGTTTGCAGCATCTTTGGCAATGGCAATGCAATTATTATTCATGTATTTGATCCCTCGAAAAATTGTTTAACTGGAATCTTTAGCTCGGGCCCCACTCCGACGCGGCCTATTCAAATACATGTAAAACGCAGAAACACTTTTCTGAGATAACCTCTGGATCGCTTTTAATGAAATTTGTTGCATTTGAGAGAGAAAGTTAGATTGTAGTGTCTGTTGGAAGCGGTATTTCGATTTAGGGCCTGAGTTTTGTTTAAAATATTTCGGAAAATTTAAAAGTTTCAAAAAAATAGGAGCACGACGTTTACAAACAGCTCTGCATCAAGAACAGATATCGAGGTTCTCTCAACGGCATCTATTATAACAGTCAAAGTGGACAAATTAGGTATGTCAATTTGTATCTTACGTGAATTCGTTACATTGTGCACAAGGGTTCTGCAAAAGCCGTGTTTCCATAATACTAAATTTTTAGATTCATGTGTAACATTTCAATTTTGTCCGCTGTAGATGTGCTATTAGATTAAATTCACAGAATGTGATATTATTTTTCATTGTTCAAGTTCAAGTTCTCAAGTTCCAGCGATCGCTCTCTTTGGTGACTCGCTGGAACTTGAGAGTGAGCCGGGCTTGATACTGCGAAAAGCTACACCTAATTAATTACACGATTGTAAGGTTGCCGTGTACGTGAGTGTTTTAGGTGCGCGTGTAGGGTTCAGAGCCTCACACGTATATACATGTTCACATGTGATTTTATTAAATCCTAGTTCTGTCCTGCTGGCGGTGGTGCGGTGGTTGCTGCCGACGTAACCACAGCGTTCCCGTGTCCCGACGCGGGTGCAGAAAAGGAAGCTGACGGCGTGCGACGGCGGCGTAGATGGTCGCTTCAGAATAAAAAGCATAAATAGCGCGACACAGGACGAGTGAGTAAAGAGCACAGGACACAGCGCTGACTAATGCTTTATTTGCAGAAGCAGCATTAAATACATCATTCAAGGCGACATAAAGGATAGAAAAAGAAGGATACGCGTTAGCCACGGAGGTGATCCAGTTCTTTTGCTGATAGTGTGAGGGACGCAGAACTGACGCATGCGTCGCCACTTGTGAATACGCAAAATTCCTCGAAGATTTCCCACACACGCTTTTCACTACATCTGTCAATTATTTCGCACGTCTTAAAGATCGGGGTGCAACCACACGTGTTACAGTGGGCAGCCAGATGACTGCACGGGTTTCCTTTTAGGGAAGCCGCATGCTCGCGCAGGCGATCATTATTGCACCTCCCAGTTTTCCCGACATAGCAACGTTCGCAATCAAGCGGGATTTTATAGACCGCTTACGTTGTGCAGTCAATGAACCCGATAACATGATTCTTATGGCAACTTTTTCGCGCGACACTATCCACCCTGTTGACTATTTTGCACAACCCGCTCTGTTTATTTAGGGGCATTGCACACAACTCTCACTCCTGCCTTTGCCACAATTTTCATAACGTTATGGGACACACTGTGTACATAAGGAATGACGGCAAGCCTAGATCTCGAAGGCTGTGACTGCTTAGTTTGTTTTCCGGCGTTCTTTAACTCTTCCACCAGGGCACCAGCAACACTTCACAACATGCTGGTCGGGTAGCCTGCTGAGGGTAGTCTTTCTTATGACAATACGCTTTTAATTCAAAAGCAAGGAGTGTGTATAGGTTCATGTTTGGAACGAGTACTTGGCGACATTTTGTTGATGCGCTATGACAGGGGCTTACTCTCTCGCCTGCAGCTGACAACCGTTAGAATATTCCGCTTTGTTCGCCATTCTTTAGTATTTTATCCATTTGACCCTTGTGAGACGGAGTTAACCTCAAAGACAATAGATGCCTTCAGTGAGATAATGAGGGATTTTCGATTTACAACGGAGGAGCCCACCAATGTTTGTGGACACTGAAATTGTTTTTAAGCCTCATCACGTGTGCTGGAGCTACTCAACTCGCGCAAAGAAAGGGCTTCTCCCATTTTCTTCTGCGCACTCCAAAATCATACGGCGTCGCTAAGGCATGTTTGCGAGCTGCTCTCAAGCGCTAGTGCGAGCACTCTGTTAAACAGAGCTTTTCAGCACAAGTTAACCGACTACCATCATCAGGCTACCCGACCAACGTGTTGTGCAGTGTTGCTGGTGCCCTGGTAAAAGAGTTAAAGAACGCCGGAAAACAAACTGTGCAGTCACCGCCTTCGGGATCTCGGCTTTCCGTCATTCCTTATGTATTCCCCGTTTCTCATAACGTTATGAAAATTGCGGATAAGGCAGGAGTGAAGGTTGTGTGCAGTGCGCCTAATAAACTGAGCGGGTTGTGCAAAATAGTCAACAGTGTGGACACTATCGCGCGTAAAAGTTGCTATAAAAATCATGTTCGCGGGTTCATTGACTGTACAACGTAAGTGGTCTATAAAATACCGCTTGATTTCAAACGTTGCTATATCGGGCAAACGGGGAGGTGCATTAATGATCGCCTGCGCAAGCATGCGGCTTCCCTAAAAGGAAACCCGCACAGTCATCTGGCTGCCCACTGGAACACGTGTAGTTGCACCCCGACCTATAAGACGTGGGAAATAATTGGCAGGTATAGTGAAAAGCGTGAGAGGGAAATCTTTGAGGCATTTTGGATATTCACAAGTGGCGACGCATGCGTCAGTTCTGCGTCCCTCGCGCTATCCACAAAAGAACTGTATTATCTCCGTGGCTAATCCTTATCCTTTTTTTTCTGCTCTTTATGTCGTCTTCAAGGATACCTTTATAAGATGACGCTGCAAATACAGCATTTGGTTCCTACTCAGCGCTCTGTCCTGTGCTCTTTACTCGCTCACCCTGTGTCGCAATGTTTGTTTTTTATTCTTAACATGAACCAACCAGCCCCATTGAACGCACTGCTAACGATCATTGCTTCGGACTGCGGTTGCGGTGATTCGGGCTGCACATCGGAAACTCGCAGTGCCCGTTGAATTTCTTCTTTCACAATGTCGATGATTGAGGCCACTTGAGGCTGCGACGCAGGGACAGTTTTTACGCACTTCTTCGCGAAGACGGACTTGATGACTTCTCGGAGCTCGTCGGAGTGAAGTGCTAAGACTTTGTGCATCGGCGTAAGCACTTCGCGGTGATGTTGCCTACTGCGTATTTCTGGCTTTCCGAAGGCCGTGGATTAAGAATTCCGAAACTGTATTTTGCGAGCTGCGAGTCAATCCAGCGAAGAGTTCTTGCTCCACTCCCCACATGAGTAAACGAACTTTCTTCTCCTCAGATGTATTCGGGTCGGCATGGCGAAACAGACGGCTCATCTCTTTTGTGTAAATGGCAGCGGTCTCGTTCGGGAGCTGCACTCGGGCTTCCAGCAAAGCTTCTGCCCTTTCATTGCGTACGACGCTCGTAAAGGTCTGCAAGAAGCCGTTGCTAAAAAGGTCTCATGTCGTCAAGGTCGACTGACAGTTCTCAAACCAGGACCTCGAGGTATCTTCCTATGAGAAGTATACATAGCACAATTTGTTCTCATAGTTACAGCTGATGAACGTCGCGACCCTATCGTACTTCTCCAGCAAGCATTCGGCGTGTTCAACCAATGGTCCGCGAAAGTTTCGTGGCTTCCTTGGCTGTTTCAGGACGATCAGCGACACGGGTGCTGTCATTTCGGCTCTTGTCTCGGCCTGTATCTTCTTGTGAATCTTGTGCAGAAGTTTTTGCTCAGGTGTGATTTCACTGTTGGCCAGGCTGTGATCTTCCTGGAAGTTTCGGGTTGCAGACCTTGCGGTCTGCTACTAGCTCGATGGTCTGTCGCGACGTTGACAATGTCTTTCCGGCTTGTTATACAAGAATTCCGTGCTCTTCAGGACAAACATCAAAATCACATGGAATTCTACACTGATGGCTCTAAAACGAAAGAACACGTGGGTGTGGGGGTCCTAACGGAAAATTGGGAAAAAAAAGTATTAGATTGCCACAACACGCCTCTGTTTTCACGGCCGAAGTTTTCACTATATGGGTTGTTGTTAAAAAGATTATCGCTGGTAAACACAAAAATGCAGTCATATACACAGATTCTTTAAGCACACTGAAGTCTCTACACCTGAAATCTGAGTGTGAACCACTGATAGGAGACATTTTATATATGGTGGTGCTTAACGAATACGGGAGGTCAATTCGTTTCTGTTGGATTCCAAGCCATGTTAGGATACCAGGTAACGAAGCAGCCGATAGATGTGCATCGATGGCAGCGTACAAAGGGTTAACAAACACAACACTTCCATACAAAGATAGCGTCCGCGCGATTAGAAAAGCCTTAACGGTAAAATTGCAACGCGAATGGGACCGTTGTACCGACAACAAGCTACATCTCAGGAAACCCATAGTTGGCGAGTGGAAGATATGTTATTATCAGGAACGGTTCTTCGAAGTAGTTTTATGCCGACTATGCATTGGGCACACACACCTCACACACAATTACTTACTTACGAAAGAAGGCACACCAACACGCGAGAAATGTCAACAGCCACTGAAAGTTATGCACATATTGCTCACATGTACGCAGATTGAAACACACAGACGAAAACTTTTGCACAAATTATATCAACTACACATACCTTTACACCCTGCTCTAATTTTAGGTGATGATCCGCTAGTTCCATTATGGGACGTCCGTAAATTTCTAGACGACACTAGATTTTTACATAAAATATAGATTATTAACCCAGCTTTTTCATTCATAAACTGGATTTTAAAACACCTCGTGATTGGCGCAGCATAGCCTTAGCCGCTTTTGCGCCATTAAACCCCACCTAACTAACTAACTCTTTCGTGCTTGGGCAAGCAGGGGGCTTCCGTCACACAAAGAAACACCTCTAACAGGTGTCCCACTGTACTGACAGGGAAGAACACAGTAGCGAAATTTTGAATCGCGAAACGTCGTCCTAATCCAGGTTATCCAGAGGAAACGTAAGATTAAGAGGCCTTGAAGTCAGCTTAAAATTGGTACAGCACAATTTTCTCAAGTGAAAGAAAAATTGCTAGCGTGTTAAAGATGCTAGAAATTACTTATTAATGATACCCTTCGATATTATATTAAGTCTGATCTCGGCAAATTTTGCCGTTACTCAACAAAAAAATAAAGGTGAAACGTCGAAAATAAAGGTTGGTGATAACGACATGATAACGAATGAACTCAAACCGCCAGTCATTTTTATAGATACTTCTGGAATGTTTTCATTTTCCAGAATGGCATGACCCAAACTTGACACGTCATTACCTACGACTGAATGAATGAATGAATGAATGAATGAATGAATGTTTATTTTAACAGAAAAAATACAGAGAATCTCTTTCAAAGAGGCTGACAATAAGGCACGAAGGCCTGACTAAGTGTCAGTCCCTTTCCCCGACCCGTTCCCAGTGCACAAAACACTCAAGCACACAGGGCACACTCAAGCACACACCATGGTACACAAAGTAGATAAATACACAAAAAATGAAAAGTACATGAAATACGTAACAGAAATACTGAACGCAATTTGTGTACAAAAGAATGAACAGTCATACCTGAAGCGACAGCAAATACATGTTCACTTTTTTTAAACTGCTTAGGGACGGTGATTCATTCATTATAGTGAGTCAGTCAGAGTGATGATTCAGAAAACCTGAAACTTTGAATGCCTGCTTTTGCATGCCGTAATTGGTACGGATCTTGCCTTTGCTGTAAGTTAATTGCCTTGTGTTGTATTTATGTTCATTCGGGAGGTATGCTTTAAAAAAGGCGCTTTCATTGAGTCTTACCTCTTTAAATATTGCAATGGCTGTTTTTGTTAATAAGGTTTTCTAATGTTAAAATACAATTCTTCTTGAAAAGCGGAGTGGAGTGGCTTCTATAGCGTGAATTCTCAATTACCCGAATCATGCGTTTCTGCAAGGTTAGTAAACTATGGATGTTGGTTTTCGTCGTGGTACACCAGACAGATAAACAATATTGGAGGCGTGAATGCACTAGGCTATAGTATAATTGTTTTTTAATCTAGAATGTAATAGACGCTTTAATTTATTAATAACACCGATGGATCTTGAAATGCTGGTTTTAATGTAGACGACATGACTGGACCAGTTTAAGTTTTCTTCAAAGGTAACACCAAGGAACCTCTGGGACGTAGAACGTATGATGACTTCATCACGGAATTGTAATACTAAGCTATCTTCAATACCCTTGTTACGAGGTCGAAAAATAATGTATTTTGTCTTTTTAGTGTTTAATTTCAATTTATTTTCTCTAAGCCAGTCTGAAAGATTACTGAGCCAAATATTTGCTTCTTGCTCGAAAGTAAGCAAGTTTCCACCAGAAAAGCAGATATTAGTGTCATCAGCATACATGATTATGTCAGGTGTTGGAGGCACGTTTGTGATGTCATTAACGTATAATGAAAAAAGAAGTAGCCCTAGGATGGACCCCTGCGGAACACCGTATTTGATTTCACCCATTGCTGATTTGGAATGACAGATGTATGTGTACTGTAGTGGGTTGGTTAAATAATTTTCAATTAGGTTAAGAGCAGTTCCCCTAATGCCGTACTCATTTAACTTTTGTAACAAGATATCGTGTTTAATGGAATCGAATGCCTTTTTAAAGTGAAGAAATATTCCTATTGTGTTCAGCTTGTCCTCAAAGTTACTTATTATTTTTTATTTGATCTTTAGCGACGCCATTTCAGTACATTGCTGTTTTCGGAAACCGTACTGCTTTTCTGTTATAACATTTTTTTTTTCGTACAGAAATTTAAAAGTCTTTCGTTAATGACCTGCTCTACTATTTTGGAAATGATTATAATCGGTCTGTAGTTGTTCACGTCATTCCTGTCTCCCCCTTTAATAACTACCGATACCCGTGCAATCTTTATTTCATCGGGGAATGCCCCAGTGCACAAAATTAAATTGCATATGTGTGACATTACAAATATGCAGCGCCACAGCTTTTACTGGTTCTGCCTTTATGACATCCACACCACATGCTGTGGAATTCTTTAACTTTAGAAATGTGCTACTTATTTCAGCCTCAACTGTTGGTGCAAGAAATAGGGATCTGCTCATACTACATGGGCTATAAGACCTGTAACTTGGGCTATCAGCATAATAATAATAATAATATTTGGGGTTTTACGTGCCAAAACCACTTTCTGATTATGAGGCACGCCGTAGTGGAGGACTCCGGAAATTTTGACCACCTGGGGTTCTTTAACGTGCACCTAAATCTAAGCACACGGGTGTTTTCGCATTTCGCCCCCATCGAAATGCGGCCGCCGTCGCCGGGATTCGATCCCGCGACCTCGTGCTCAGCAGCCCAACACCATAGCCACTGGCTATCAGCATCAAACGCGCCACATTGTAAGAAATGCTGATTAAACTTATCGGCCGGTGCATTCCCTGTGAAAGATACGCCTTTACCCATAACTTCAAAAGCAGGATTATGGTCACTGTTCGGAGGCAGATCATTCAATGTTTTTCAAACTTTTGTTGAATCAATAAGAATATGAGTGAACTTATTCTCATAATACCTCTCCCTTGCGTTCTTTATATCACGGCTAAATTTATTCCTTACCTTTTTGTATTTCATTAAATACTCTGGTTGCCTTGTCTTTATAAAAGTAGCGAATAATCTATCGCGTTCCTTTATGCGTTTTAGAAGCGCGATGTCAACCCACGGTTTCCTGCATTTCTTGCTTGTTCTAGCTTCTCATAGAGGGAAAGCTTTGTGATAAAGGTCTTTGATTATGCTGAGAAAGCGAGTGAATGCCTTGACAGGATCCGTCAATGCGTATATTTCGGACCATTCCGCTTTGCTGACTGACGCTTCAAAATGAGCAATCGTGTTCTTCATTTTCAATCTGTACTGTGAGCGCGTGTCACTCTTGCGCTGTCGGCACACTTTCGTCTCACGTGTAAAAAACAGGAAAATATGCATGCGATCACTTACATCAGAGATGAGGACACCTGACACTAATCCAAATAATCGCGTTGTAAAACACAAGCAGGCTTTCGCAATTATTCGTCACCCTGGTTGGAACATTAATAATATTTTCGTAGCCAAACGAAAAGACAACACTCAGAAACGCTTGTTTGGATCGGTCTATTGAAAGAAGGTTAACATTAAAATCCACCGTTACAATGAGGGGAGTGCCAAGCTGTGTACAAAATCCAACGTCCATTCAATGAAATCTAATAACATGGATACAACACCCGATGGAGGCCTGTAAATAACCACAAATATAGTATTCGCACACTTGATCATGAGGGATTCATAGTGCTCGTGCATTACAGAAAACTCAGAAATTACATCAAAGCATAGATCGTGTTTTACATAAATGGCTACACCACTTCCTTTCTTATGTTTTCGGGATAGTGAACAACACTTATAGCCTCAGAAGTGTACAGCATCGTACTCATCGTGGAACCGAGTCTCCGAGAACTCTAATATATCAAATTCATGCCGTAATTCATGTACAAGCATGCAGACAGATTCATGCTTGCTTTTTAAACTTTGTGCATTCAAATGAAACAAAGACATCTGAGTTCTATCACGTAACTCTCTGCTCTGTCTGAAGGTAAGCTTGTCGTAGTACTTGCTTTCCTGAAAAGGGATTGCCATCTTGAAGAACGCGCATGCAAAACCATACTTCCTGATTATCTTATTCTGTCAAGGCCATCCATTGTGATAACCCTGATGACTCGATCACGAGCACCATGACGCACAAAGAATTTTCCATTCTTATGCCAGGCGAACTTGTACTCTTTCTCAGCCGCCTGGGTCTTCATATGCCAGAAAAGCTTTTTGTTCTGTGCTGTGACATTTTCATTGAGATAAATTTTTGATTTTGATTTTCTCAGTTGCGTTTTTTTCCGAGCCAAGCATCTCTGGTCGCGCGACAAGTGGAGCGAATCAGGATAGGTGGGACTTTTTCTGATTTTTCTCTACCTATTGTTTCATTTTCAACGTCAACTGAGTCAGCCCTGACTTTCAACGGAATGCGGTGGACGGCTTCAATGTCTTGTTTCGAAAGTTGTGAGAGCTCGAGATCATCCGCTAAACAGTTCATCTTTTCTAGCAAGTTTTATTGACATGATGCGGCAGACCATGCACTTCCAAATTGAGGTGTCTGCCGTACTGATCGATGTCATTCAAGTGTTTCCTAAGTTTGTCGATTTCTTGCTCTTTTACCTTGATCTCAAATTATTCCACACGCTTTCGAAGGCCTGCAATGTCTGAATTTTGCTGCTTCAACTCAAGGATGTCTTCATCATATTTTTTAGCCATTTCCTGCATTGCCTGTTCAACGCTTGTCACCGTTTCTTTTATTTCTTCCAGAGCGTCTATCTTGACTTTCATTTCAAGCAGCACAGGAAGCTTGCGGTTTATTTCTGAAATTTTGTTTTTTAGAATCGATTCTGGTCCTTCATCGTCATTTGCTGTGCTCAGACCGCTTCTGGTCCTGCCTGTTTTGCATGTGGCACACTTCCAAGATTTCAAGGCGGTTTCGGATTTTTTCGGTACGTACTTAATGTTACTCCCGAGCAAGTGCCCGCATGATAACTAAAATCACAGTCACAGCATGATAGGTATGGCTCATCGTCGTGAAGCAGTTTGTGGCAAACAAGACAGTCCGACATGATTTAGTTGTCACGTCGAAAAACATGATCACTCGGCAGAGGTGGTAGCACTAGACCGTACGAGTACAAGTTGAGAAACAACCAACCTGTGAAGAAAGATGATGCTTGCTCAGAATCAGAGCAGCAAGACCGAGTGAAGCCACTGCTGCCGAGTGTGTGCGAGTGCCTGCAGAATGGCAGCGTCCTTTTGTAGAAGCTTGCGCTGACGTAAGGAGCTGGTTCTTTCTTGGAGCCAATGGCAGTCTTCTAGGTCACGAGATGCGCCGGGCTCTTGTATGTGACGCGTCGGTTCCTGTGAAGAAAGATGATGCTTGCTCAGAATCAGAGGAGCAAGACCGAGCGAAGCCACTGCTGCCGAGTGAAAGTGAAGTAGTGAAAAATCCTTGAGTAGTGAAAAATCCTTTGTTCTAAGGATGCTACTTCAAATTATTCCTAAAAAAATTTTCGGGATCTGATGGCATAGCTAACCAACGCATTCGTAAGGCGCTATGCTGAGCAAATAGCAGACTTTCTCATCCGTCATTCAAAATATCACTTGATTGTGGTATGATACCAGCTGATTGGCATAGAGTAGTTATTGTGCGCTTCTTTTAACATGGGAGACTTCCGTTATTCATCTAATTACCGCCCTCTTTCTATCACTAGTGTTTCCTATAAGTTATTAGAACACGTCGTTGCAGGTTGCGGTCACGAAATTTTATCAGATAATAATGTTTTGTCATCGTATCAACATGAATTAGAAGAACTATATGTACAGTAACTCAAATTGTAACTACAGTGCATAACCTTTCGCGAGCGCTTCACGTGTCCGGGCAGATTGTTGTGTTGTTTCTAGATTTTTGCTACGCTTTTGGTGAAGTGCCTCCTGGAACACTAATATTTGAACTTTAAGGTGTGGAATTTCAACCGGGTATTATTAACTGCATCTATGCATACCTAACAGAGGTCAGTTTGATGACGTCAAGGGTTGTTCTACCATTCTGAGTGTTCCTTCAGGTGTAGCACAGGGTAGTGTGTTAGGTTTGTTATTGCTTTTAATTTTTCTTAGTAATTTATTTAGGATCTTACCTAATGAAATCTTGATTCAATTATTTGCAGATGACTGCGTTGTATTTAAAGAAATATGTTAAGTGAACGATCATGTTTTACTTCAAGAAGCCCTGCTACTAATTGATGAATGGCGCCAGCAATGCGACATAGGATTTAATAAGAAAGAAAACTGTTCCCTTGAGAATAGCACGAAAAAAGTTAACAAGACATTTTTCTTCTTCCCTTCACAATATGTCTATCAACAAGTGTGATCAATACAAATATCTCGGACTCGATCTAACAAACACACACTCCTGGTCAACACGCATTTAAGAAATCTGCACGTCCGCACTAATAAAAATGTGATTTTTACGAGGAAACTTAAGTCTGTTACTAAAGAAACAATAATTTTACTTTCTGATACTTATGTAAGTTGTAAACTACTACACAAATAAAATCGGTTACGTTTATTTCCAGGAAGTACAGAAGACGTGATTCCCCGCAGTAATGTTATTGCAACGTTACAAAAACGCAGAAAAATGAGTCACCTAATTTCACATAACTTTTTTTTTGGTAACGTCTCAATACATGTACCGCACTTTGTAAAGCACCTTCCTGCTTGAACGGCAATCGCCGTAATATGACGGCCTGTTATCGGTGCCACGGAATAGAATTAGACGTTTGCATTGTTTCACGGTAACTTCTTCTAAACTTGATGGCCTTGACTTTACGGTGGAGTGGAATGAAATTGCAGTCTTATGTATATTTTATGAGAAATAATATAAATGTAACGGCTTGTTACTGTAGTACTGCGGAACCAAATTATGGACATCTCTACATTTTGCGGGGAATAGTTAGCAGCCGATACAGCCGGAAAAAGTGCAGCAAAAACAACGTCGAATTTTTCACAGTGCAGCTTGCTTAAGCTTTTCCCCCCTCGAAATGCAATAAATATCAACAAATTCAGTGCAGTGGGTGCCGGCTCAACAATTTCGCCGGATTCGTGTATTAGATGAGAGTTCCGAAGCCAAAGCTTCCTTTTTTTCGCATATGAAATAAATAAATATATCATCATCATCAACAGCAGCAGCCTATTTTATGTCCACTGCAGGACGAAGGCCTCTCCCTGCAATCTCTAATTATCCCTCCTGTCCCGTGCCAACCGATTCCAACTAGCGCCCGCGAATTTCCTAATTTCATCGCCCCACCTACACTTCTGCTGTCCTCGACTGCGCTTCCCTTTTCTTGGCACCCATTGTGTAACCCTAATAGCCCAACGGTTATCTAACCTGAGCAGTATATGACCTGCCCAGCTCCATTTTGTTCTCTTAATGTCAATTAGAATATCTGCTATACCCGTGTGCTCTCTTCGTGTCTCTTAACGTTACGCCTAAGATTCTTCGTTACATTGCTCTCGCTCACTGCGCGGTCCTTAACTTGTTTTCGAACTTCTTTCTCAGTCTCCAAGTTTCTGCCCCATATGTCAGCACCGGTATAATGCATTGATTGTACACCTTTCTTTGTAATGATAATGGTAAGCTTCCAGTCAGGATCTGACAATGTCTGCTGTGTGCGATGCAACCCATTTTTATTCTTCTGGGAATTTCCTTCTCATGATCGGGGTTACCTGTGAATAATCGACCTAAGTAAACATATCTTTTTCACAGACTCTAGAAGCTGATTGGCGATCCTGAATTATTGTTCCCTTGCCCGGCTATTGATGGTTATCCTTTGTCTTCTGCATGTTAACCTTCAACCCCACTTATACACTCCCTCTGTTAAGGTCCACGATCATTTGTTGTAACTCGTCTGCAGTGTCGCTGAATAGAGCAATGTCATCTGGAAACCGAAGGTTGCCGAGATATTCGCCGTCAATCTTTACTCGCAAGCATTCCCAATTTAGCAGCTTTAATACTTCTTCCAAGCACGCAGTGAATAGCTTTGGAGAGATTGTGTGTCCTTGTCCGACGCCATTCTTGATAGGTATCTTCCTACTTTTCTTGGGTATAATTAAGCTAGCTGTGGAATCTATAGATATTTTTGGACTGTAGCGCGAAGTGACACGGAGAGAGATTAGAAGCAGACAGGACGTCTCTAGATATTTTTGAAGATATTCACGTAAGCGGTCTGTACTCCTTGATTACATAATGCCTCTATGACTGCTGGTATCTCTACTGAATCAAACGCCTTTTCGTATCTATGAAAGCCATATAGAGAGGCTCAATGTACTCCGCGGATTTCTCGATTACTTGATGGATGATAGGGATGTGATCCATTATCGAGTATCCCTTCCTGAAGCCTACCTGTTCCCTTGGTTGGCTAACGTCTAATGTTGCCCTTATTCTATGGCAAATTATCTTGGTGAATATTTTATATAACACTGGGAGTAAGCTAATGGGCCTATAGTTTTTCAATTCTTTAACGTCTTCCTTTTTGTGGATCAGTATAATGTTTGCATTATTGGTGTTTTCTGGGACCATTGAAGTACATAGACAGTTCGTATACACAGCCGCCAGTTTTCCAATCATTGTGTCACCTCCATCTTTGATTAAATCGACTGTTATTCCATCTTGTCCTGCCGCTTTTCCCCCTTTCATGTCTTGCAAGGCCATTCTGGCCTCATCGCTAGTTATAGGAGGAGTTTATGTATCATGTTCATTACTGCTTCAAATGGAGGTACTATGACTCCTCTGGGTACTGTACAGGTCATTATAGAATTCTACCGCTGCTTTTACTATACCTTCAAGATTGCTCATGATGTTACCCTGCTTATCTTTCAGTGCATACATATTGGTTTGTCCTATGCAAACTTTCCTTCTCACTGATTTCAGACTGCGCCCATTTTTTATGGCTTCGTCAGTCTTTATCACGTTATAACTTCGAATATCCCGTATTTTCTCCTTGTTGATTAGTTTTGACAGCTCCGCGAACTCTATCTGATCTTTTCAGTTGGACACTTTCATTCTTTGTCGTTTCTTTATTAGGTACTTACTTTATTAGGTACTTATTAGATCTTACTTACTGGTTGTCTTGGGGCCTTACGTCCCACTTCAATTGCTGCATCTGAAGCCAGCTTAGTTACGGTTTCATTCATTACCTCTATGTCATCTTCATCTCTCTGTTGTAAGGCTGCATTTTTGTTTGCAAGTACCAGCCTGAATTTGTCTGCTTTTACGCTTACTGCCTCTAGGTTGGCCGTTTCTTTCTTGAGCAATTTTACCCTTTCTCTTTTCAAATTGGAATGAATCCTAGCCCTCACTAACCTATGATCACTGCACTTTACCCTACCTAACACTTCTACGTCCTGCATTATGCTGGGATCAGCAGAAAGTATGAAATGAATTTCATTTCTTGTTTGACCATTAGGGCTTTTCCAGGTTCACTTTCTGTCGCTTCGCTTCCTGAAAAAGGTGTTCCGTATTCGCAGCGTATTTCTTTCTGCGAATTCTACCAGTATCTCTCCTCGAGCTTTTCGATCGACGCTGCATTTGCCAATTGCTTGTTCACCAGCCTGCTTTTTCTCCACTTTTGCATTGAAGTCGTCCATTACTACAGCATACTGAGTTTGCACTTTTCCCATCGCTAATTCAACACCTTCATAAAACTGACCTACTTCGTCATCATCGTGACAGGACGTTGGAGCGTAGGCTTTTACTACCTTAATCTATACCAGCTGTCAGACGGTGCAGCGGTAGCGTAGAGGTAGAACACCCGCCTCGCGCGCAAGAGGTCCGTGGTTCGTATCCCGGTGCCGCGCAATTTTCCACCGGATTAAAAAAAAATCCGCGCGTTGATAAAATTGCAATACAGGCCTGGAGTGTTGCCTGATCCCGGTGACCAGAACCGGTAACGCACTACCTCACCAGAGCATATGAACACAACACTCAAACCCCGGCCCTCAGTCACCAGCAGCTGCGAAGCAACTGACCACGTCGGCAGTCAGACCTGAGACGAAGGAGAGGGTGCTAAGAGTCCCTGGTTCCGGACAGGCCGCCATCGGAATCTGAACCTGGCAACGTTTAACGCTAGAACGTTATGTAGTGAGGCGAGTCTAGCAGTGCTATTGGAGGAATTAGAGGGCAGTAAATTGGATATAATAGGGCTCAGTGAAGTTTGGAGGTCAAAAGAAGCATATACAGTGCTAAAAAGCAAGCACGTCCTGTGCTACCGGGGCTTAGCGGAGAGACGAGAACTCGGAGTCGGATTCCTGATTAATAAGAATATAGCTGGTAACATACAGGAATTCCATAGCATTAACGAGAGGGTGGCATGTCTTGTTTGAAACTTAACAAGAGGTACAAAAATGAAGGTTGTACAGGTCTACGCCCCTACATCCAGTCATGATGACCATGGAGCCGAAAGCTTCTATGAAGACACGGAATATGAAGACACGGCGATGGGTAGAGTGAAAACAAAATACACTATAGTGATGGGCGACTTTAATGCCAAGGTAGGCAAGAAGCAGGCTGGAGACAAGGCAGCGGGGTAATATGGCATATGCACTAGGAATAACAGGGTAGAGTTATTAGTAGAGTTAGCGGAACAGAATACTATGCGGATAATGAATACCTTCTTCCGCAAGCGGGATAGCCGAAAGTCGACGTGGAGGAGCCCAAACGGCGAGACTAGAAATGAAATAGACCTCTTACTCTGCGCTAACCCTGGCATCATACAAGATGTGGACGGGCTCAGCAAGGTGCGCTGCAGTGGCCATAGGATGGTAAAAACTCGGATTAGCCTAGACCTGAGGAGGGAACGGAAGAAACTGGTACATAAGAAGGCGATCAATGAGTTAGTGGTAAGAGGGAAAATAGAGGAATTCCAGATCAAGCTAATGAACAGGTATTCGGCTTTAACTCAGGAAGATGACCTTAGTGTTCAAGCTATGAACGACACTCTTGTGGGCATCATTAAGGAGTGTGCAATAGAAGTCGGTGATAACTCCGTTAGACAGGATACCAGTAAGCTATCGCAGGAGACGAAAGATCTGATCAAGAAACGCCAATGTATGAAAGCCTCTAACCCAACAGCTAGAATAGAACTGGCAGAACGTTCGAAGTTAATCAATAAGCGTAAGATAGCTGACATAAAGAAGTATAATATGGATAGAATCGAACATGCTCCCAGGAACGGAGGAAGCCTAGAAGCAGTGAAGAAACTAGGAATTGGCAAGAATCAGATGTAAGCGTAAAGAGACAAAGCCGGCAATATCATTACTAATGTGCATGAAATAGTTGAAGTGGCTGAGGAGCTCTATAGAGATTTATATAGTACCAGTGGCACCCACGACGATAATGGAAGAGAGAATAGTGTAGAGGAATTCTAAATCCGACAGGTAACGCCGGAAGAAGCAAAGAAAGCCTTGAGAGCTATGCAAAGGGGGAATACAGCTGGGGAGGATCAGGTCACAGCAGATTTGTTGAAAGACGGTGGGCACATTGTTCTAGAAAAGCTGGCCACCCTATATACGCAATACCTCATGACCTCGCGCGTGCCGGAATCTTGGAAGAATGCTCACATAATCCTAATACATAAGAAAGGGGACGCCAAAGACTTGAAACATTATAGACCGATCAGCTTACTGTCAGTTGCCTACAAACTATTTACTAAGGTAATCGCAAATAGAATCAGGAACACCTTAGGCTTCTATCAAGCAAAGAACCAGGCAGGATTCCGTAAAGGCTACTCAACAATAGACCATATTCAGACTATCAATCAGATGATAGAGAAATGTGCGGAATATAACCAACCCTTATATATAGCTTTCAGTGATTACGAGAGAGCGTTTGATTCTGTCGAAACCTCAGCAGTCATGGAGGGATTACGGAATCATGGTGTAGACGAGCCGTATGTAAAAATACTGAAAGATATCTATTGCGGCTCCACAGCCACCGTGGCCCTCCATAAGGAAACCAACAAAATCCCAATAAAGAAAGGCGTCAGGCAGGGAGGTGCGATCTCTCCAATGCTGTTCACATTGTGTTTACGGGAGGTATTCAGAGACCTGGATTGGGAAGAACTGGGGATAAAAGTTAATGGAGAATGCCTCAGTAACTTGTGATTCGCTGATGATATTGCCTTGCTTAGTAACTCAGGGGACCACTTGCAATGCATGCTGACTGACCTGAAGATGCAAAGCGGAAGAGTGGGTCTAAAAATTAATTTGCAGAAAACTAAAGTTATGCTTAACAGTCTCGGAAGGGAACAGCAATTTAAAATAGGTAGCGAGGCACTGGAAGTGGTAAGGGAATACATCTACTTAGGGCAGGTAGTGACGGCGGATCCGGATCATCAGACGGAAATAATCAGAAGAATAAGAATAGGATGGGGAGCGTTTGGCAGGCATCCTCAGATCATGAAGAACAGGTTGCCATTATCCTTCAAGAGAAAAGTGTATAATAGCTGTGTCTTACCAGTACTCGCCTACGGGGCAGGAACCTTGAGGTTTACGAAAAGGGTTCTACTTAAATTGAGGACGACGTAACGAGCTATGGAAAGAAGAATGATAGGTGTAACGTTAAGGGATAAGAAAAGAGCAGATTGGGTGAGGGAACAAACGCGAGTTAATGACATCTTAGTTGAAATCAAGAAAAAGAAATGGGGGCATGGGCAGGACATATAATGAGGAAGGAAGATAACCGATGGTCATTAAGGGTTACGGGCTGGATTCCAAGGGAAGGGAAGCGTAGCAGGGGGCGGCAGAAAGTTAGGTTGGCGGATGAGATTAAGTTTGCAGCAACGACATGAGTGAGTGAGTGAAGTAACTTTATTTCGACATGGCCACAATTAGTACATGACCGAAGTTGTTGCAGAAGTATGGGAGAGGCCTTTGCCCTACAGTGGGCGTAACCAGGCTGATGATGATGATGAAGAATCTATACCAATTATTAAGTTTGCTTACGACTACTGCTACCTTCTCACTATTGCTGTAGAATTCCCCGCAGGGGCGTCTGCGTGAGCAGGCGTTTGGTGTGTTGTGACACCACGTACCCGAGCACACGAGGGTTGGCCCCTCCCGCGTGTAGCCGTGGACGGCTTAGCCGTGTCTGGGGAAAGGAGAATACTGGGGGCGGAGCCGATGCTGCGTGTTTGGACCTTGAAGGACCCCGGCGGAGGCAACACACCCCTTTGGCCTCTGCTTCACATAGACGGCCCCTCCAGAATGACCCACCTGGGGGAAATCGGCAGTCGCCTTTTCCTGTCTCTCTCTCCTCAAATCTTCGTCTTTATCTGTCACTTTTGACCTTTCCTGTCTTCTTCTCTCTTCCTTTTACTTCCTCTCTCCTTGACGGCAAGGGTTAACCTTGTGTGGCTATCCTGCCTTGGGTACACCATATTTGGTTATAGTGATGGCGTACGACTGGCGTCGTGCAGACTTGTGCGCAAGCTCTGCCGTGTCCACTCGTTGTCTCCGGGGTGGACGGTCAGCGCTGTTGCCGAATTTTTCGTATATTCATGGAAACTTCTTTACCCCCCCTTCCTGATCGCCCTCAGAAACGAAGGCGCACCGAAGATTTATTTCAGTTTTTCGGACGCCAAATCCAGAACTGCCCTCGCTTTCATGTTATTCACTCTGGAAAGTCAGACAAACCAGTGCGAACCATTTCACCATTCCTTGTTTCAAAGTCCTTGATTAATGTTTTGGTCCATGTCACGAGGCGTGGAGAATGGCAAGCGGTGACCTCCTTTTGGAGCTCCACGATCAGAAGCAATATGACAAGCTACAAAAACTAGTGTCATTTGCGGAGACCAACATAACAGTAACACCCCACCGTACAATGAACACCACCCGCGGTGTTGTGTCGGATGATGATTTGCTTAAGCTGACTGAAGCGGGCTTCAGTGAGCAAAATGTGATCAATGTCAGAAGAATTAAGATGAGACGAGATGGTAAAGACATTCAGACGATGCACCTAATAATCACCTTTGGTTCAAATGTCCTGCCGGAGTCAATCGAGGCTGGGTACATCAAGCTCCGTGTTAGGCCGTACGTGCCAAATTCCCTCCGATGTTTCAAATTTCAGTGTTTCGGCCAAAGTTCGCAGAACTGCCGGGGACGCCAAACGTGTGCGAAGTGCAGTGCCGATGAACACACCACTGAAGCTTGTGAGAACGCTCTCCACTGTGTAAACTGTGATGGCGAGCACACCGCGTACTCGCGGTCGTGCCCATCCTTGAAAAAAGAAAAGAAATTTTAACGATCAAAGTAAAAGCGAATATATCATTCAAGGAGGCACGCAGGTGGTTTCATCCCCGCCCAAGAAAACGTTTTCCGATGTGACGAGTCAGGGGGCAGCGACACAACGGCTTCCGGCGGCTGGCCGACCCACAAGCAGTGAGTCGGCAGTTACGCCATCTGCCCCCGCGGCGGTTGCAGCTAGCGCTGCTCCGTCAACCCAGAAGAAGGGACCATCGACCCCGAAGGTGGGCGCTGCCAAGGCTGCCTCAGCCTCCGAGGTCCCTTCCAGCGCTGGCAACAGCCGGTGTATCCCAATGCCATAGGCAGCCCCATCGACATCCGGGCTGGTGGGCGCAGGGGCATTGCCCTCCGAGGCGAGGCTCTCTCAGGAAACTTCTCGCTCGCAAGAGCGTGTCCGGCGCCTCACAAGTGGCAATGGACACTACATCTATCCTCACGGCGCACCAAGCGCCTAAGGGGCGGCGGGTTGCCTCGAACGCTCCAAAAAGGGCAAAATCCCCGTTACTGGGCCTGGAAAGAGCTCTGTAACCTAAGGCATCACTTCTGTTTCTGTATACACCACACCAATTTACTTTAAATATGGATACACAAATCATTCAAGGGAACTTCAGAGGTCTTCTTAGAAACCTTGATGATGTGCAAGAACTCATCCACAAATAGAATCCAAAAATGCTGTGTTTACAGGAAACACACTTAAAATCCAAACACACAAGCTTTCTCCGAAAGTATGTTACGTTTCGCAAAGATCGCGATGATGCCGTCGCATCATCGGGTGGTGTTGCCATTGTCACTCATAAAAGTATAGCGTGTCAACCTTTACAGCTACAAACGCCTCTTGAAGCAGCGGCGGTTTGAGTTGGTCTCCTAAACAAACTCATCACCATTAGCTCGCTTTACATACCCCCACATTACAAATTAAACAAACATGAATTTCTGTCCTATATAGATAAATTGCCAGAACCTTATGTTGTTCTGGGTGACTTCAATGCGCACAGCTGCCTGTGGGGCGACTCTTGTATAGATGCGGGAGGTTGCCTTGTTGAACAGTTCCTTTTTTCTTCTGGTGCGGGTCTTCTGAATAAGAAGGAGCCCACATGTTACTGCCTTGCAAACAGAACATTTTCTTCAATTGATCTCAGCATAGCTTCCCCGTCTATACCGCCTGAACTGGAATGGGAAGTTACGATCAATCCTTACGGGAGCGACCACTTCTCCATTCTGCTTGGAACATATAAAGAACACGAATATCCACCACAGGCTCCTAAGTGGAAGATCAATACAGCCGACTGGGAGAAATTCCTAACTATCACTAGTATCTCATGGAATCACATGTCTTCTTTAGGAATTGATACTGCTGTGCAGTATTTTAGAGCCTTCATTATAGATTCATAGTGAGTGAGTGAGGGAGGGGGTGAAACAACTTTATTTTATCCACTATAGACGTAAGCAAACTCCACGCCACCTGGCTAGGCCCACTCGGGGACCATCAGGTGGAACCCGACGGCCCTGTCGCGAGCCCTCTGGACTGC
Organism: Dermacentor variabilis; assembly: GCF_050947875.1. Lineage (NCBI taxonomy): Eukaryota > Metazoa > Arthropoda > Arachnida > Ixodida > Ixodidae > Dermacentor > Dermacentor variabilis. Next base: position 117,296,153 of record NC_134577.1, read on the forward strand.
CAGGATTTGAGAGGTCTGATCCTGGGCCCTAATTAGCTTCATCATTTCCTCTTGACTGAAAGGGGGACCGGCAGAGGCGCAGCCCCACATGACATGTTCGAAGTCCGCATAATCACCACACAGAGGGCAGTCCGGGCTTGGGAACCGTTCGGGGTACATTGTGTGCGGCGCCGCGGGCTCGGGTAAGTGCTTGTTTGCAGAAGTCTGAGAGTGACTGCCTGGGCCCTGCACATCGAGGAGTGCGGCGAAGGTAGGACTTTTCTTGACAGATAATTGTATTTGCAGATTTCGTTTTACGAGCAGAGAGGCTCGGGTCGCCCAGGAGAGGACGCGTTCCCCAGCGCACGGTCAGTCAAACCTCGTGCAGCCAAGTGTGCCTCCTCGTTGGGGTTGATCGAGACACCCTTAATGGTTCCAAGGTGCGCAGGGAATCAGGCCAAAGAGCGATGTTTCATGTCTTTGGTACTTTGGATGATACGTAGGGCCTGGGGAGACACCATTCCCATCTGAAAGGCACTGACAGTGGCCTTGGAATCCGAATAAATCGTGTCATGTACACTCTCCGTCAACGCAAGAGCAATAGCAACTTGCTCTGCAACGCTGGAATTAGAAGTGCGGACGGTAGCGCAGCTAAGGATTTTAGAATCACAGTCGATGACCACTGAGGAGAAGGCCTCTTCTGGAACGTACGAAGCAGCGTCTACGAAGCATGTTCGGTCCTTGTTCAAGCGGGCACTGGCGAGCAGAGCTTTACCCTTGGCTCGTCTTCGTCCTTCGTTGTAGGTGGGATGCATATTTCGTGGCATCCGGTGTATGTAAATCTTGGACCTTACGTCACTGGGCAGCTTCACAGCGTCGAGACTGATGACCATGGGGTTACGTCCCAGCTTGCCAAGTATGGCTCGGCCCGCTGGGGTACCGGAGAGTCTGACAAACTGGGAAAATTCTTGGGCTTCAACGATTTCTTCGAACGTGTTGTGAATTCCCAAATTGAGGAGGTCTTTTAGTGTGCGTTCGGATGGGAAGGCCGAGGGCAAGCTTGAAGACTCTTCTGATTAGGGCATTGATCCTGTTGCGCTCCGATACGAGCCAGTTGTGCATAGCCCCTGAATAAGCGAGGTGACATAGCACGAAGGCGTGAATAATCCGGATCAGATTGTCTTCCTTGATTCCGCGGTACCTGTTGGCGATTCTTCGGATCAGGCCGAGGGCGCTTTCGCTCTTGGAACAAATGCGTTTGAGGGCGGCTCCGTTGGCCCCGTTTGACTCGATAAACATTCCTAGGACCCTGATAGTGCCTACCCGCGGTACTGGGGAGCCCTCACCGGTGAATAATGTAATGTGGCTCTCTGTTGCTGGCTTCCAGGACCGGTGTGAACCGCCTCTGGGCCTCTTCTTGTAGAGCAAGAGCTCGGATTTAGCGGGCGAGCACCTTAGCCCGGTGGGGATAAGATACCGCTCCGTCACATCGATGGCCTCTTGCAAAGCACCCTCGACCTGCCCTTCACATCCACTGGAGCACCAGATGGTGATGTCGTCCGCGTAGATCGTGTGGTTAATGTTGGGGATTTTGTTCAAGGCCCTCGACAGGTTGATCAAGGAGATGTTGAACAGCGTCGGGGAGATCACCGCCCCCTGAGGTGTTCCCTTTGGCCCAAGCTGGATTTCGTGGGTCAAAAACTCGTCAATCTTGAGTCTAGTGGACCTTGAGTAAAGGAAGGATCGCACGAAATTGTACGCCCGTTTGCCGACGTTACACTCTGTCAGGCTCTTGAGAATAAAGGCGTGCGATATGTTGTCAAAAGCCTTTTCCAGATCCAAGCCGAGAATTGCCTTAGTGTCGGCGGAGGTAGAGTCAATGATCTGGTGCTTGATCAGTCTCATGGCGTCCTGAGTCGAAAGCCCCGACCGAAAGCCAATCACGTTGTGTGTATAGCATTCGTTAGACTCGAGATGGTCAGTGAGGCGTTTAAGCATGGCGTGCTCGGCCATCTTTCCAACACACGACGTCAGGGAGATGGGCCTTAGATAGTAGATGCTTGGCGCCTTACCTGGCTTCGGTATGAGTACTGTGTAGGCTGCTTTCCAGCTCTTGGGAATGAGACCGCTGCACCAGATATCATTCATCTTGCGCGTAAGAAACTCGATTGAGGCGTCGTCGAGATGCTTGAGCATTTTGTTGGTGATCCCGTCGGGCCCAGGGGCAGATCTGCCGTTGAGGGATGCGAGAACTCGCTTGACCTCTGCCACGGTGAAATCCTCGTCCATAGATGGTACGTCACGCCCTTCGTACTCGGGAAACTGGGGGGGGGGCACCGGATCGTCCGTGGCCGCCAGGTACTTGTCTATGAGGTGCTCCGTGACTGCCTCATCTGGAGTCGAGTCGGTGGCCAAATGGACAGCTTTCGCCAAAGCTCTCTTCTGGTTGGATTTGGTGTTGCCATCGTGCAGTAGGTGCTTAAGGAGACCCCAGCTTTTACCGTTCTTGAGCTGGCCCTCCACAGAGTCGCACAGCTCGTCCCATTGCTGCTTGCATAGCACCTTGCAATGAGCCTCTATCATCTTGTTTATATCGGAAATTTTATTGCGTAGTCTTCTGTTATGGCGCTGAGTCTTCCATCTCGCGAGCAGTGCCTGCTTGGCTTCCAAGAGATGCGCCAGCCTACTGTCCATCCTGTCCACCTCCAGACCGGTTGTCACCTCCTTGGTGGCTCTAGCCGCATCCTTCTTTATCTCGTCGCACCAAGAGTCTAGGTCCACATCATCGTTAAAAACGCACTCGGAGCGGTTGGTTCGGAACAAGTCCCAGTCAGTGAACCTAAAGGTCCTCGTTTTGTTACGGGCAGTCTTGATCACCGCTTCGTTGATGCAATGATCGCTACCGAGGTCCATGGCTGTGTTGGTCCACTTGACGTTTTCCAGGTTCTTGACAAAGGTAAGATCCGGAGTCGTATCTCGGCACACCGAGTTCCCTCTCCTGGTTGGAAAGTCTTTATCGGTTATCAGCGTAAGATCTTCCTCTGTTGCCGCGTCCCATATGTCTCTACCCTTCTTCGTATTGGTACGATAGCCCCACGCCTGATGCTGGGCATTAAGATCCCCCATGACGACTAGAGGCTGACAGCCGGCCAAGTGTACGGCCTTCTTAAGAATACCACCAGGCCTGGCTCTGTGAACGCTGGGTCTGCAGTAAACATTCAGTATGAAGATACTGTTTCTTCTTAAGCGCTGTGTAGGGGGTCGACAAGGAGTTCGGCCATGGCGTACTCGATCCCATTGTCCGCGGGACCAAGGTCTCGCTGAAGGCACGTGAACTTTTTACTGACCAGGATAGCGACCCCCCTTCCTCCTTCAGTGGAAGCCACCGTAAGGAAACCGGGGAGCTTGATAGGTGATAATGTGATCGTTTCTTGCAAGGCAATTACTTGGGGTTTGTCCTTTACGCTTTTTAGGTATTGTCGCAGGGTCGCCCGTTTGCTGGCGAACCCTGCGCAATTCCACTGCCGCATTGTTATGACGCTAGTTCCGTTATCCATGTTTGGGCTTGGGAATGGATTGCGAAAGTGCCGCATTCATAATGGCACCCTCCATCCGTGAGGCAATGACGCTGTGCAACTTTGGGACTTGTGCTGTAGATGTGCTTGGCAAAGATCCGTGGCTGGTTCCCTCCAGCCTAAGTATTCTAGCGCTGAGGGCGACCAGGCCCAGCTGAGGGTGCGCGATCATTTCTTGTACGTGAGAGAGACCTGTCTGTATGTTGGAGATGGCGTTCTTGAGGTCAGACAGGAGTTCTACCATCTCGTCTCCTCTTGAGTCATCCAGGGCACGCCGCTTCACTGCAACCGTCTTGGGAGGGGTGCTCCACTGTGTCCATGGCCGAAGAGCGTGCGGCAGGCTGAGAAGCTGGCTGTGTGAGCGTGAATCTTCGTATTTCCGCCATCTCGGCGGCTAGCCGACTGATTTCTTGCTTGAACAGAGCGTTTTCCTTTCTAAGACTATCATTGGCACGCCTAAGCTCTTCGAGCTCATTCGTGAGACGCAGGTCGTGCGAGTCTTGAGAGTAGGACGCCTGCGTTTGGTTGCCACGGGCCCTCTCGGCCCACGTTAGAGAGGACTTGCCTTTACCGTCGTTGGGGGTCTTCGAACGTGAGCTGTTGGACGAGTCGCTCCCAGTACGGGACTTGGAGCAGCTTCTGGAGCTGGCGCGCGCTGGAGAAGGCGATGTGAGTCGCGATGTCGAGGTAGAGCGACTTCCGGAGCCCCGTCGGCTTGTAGAGCGGCTTCTCGAGCGCAAGCGCCTTCTGCCCCTACGGTTGGTGCTGGATGGTGCAGTTGGTGCTGTTGGTGCTGGCGTGGGGAGCTGCTCCTGCTGCCTGGCACGCTCGAAGCGTCGTCGGCGAACAATGTACGGCGTCTTGAATCTATGCGCACACTCTTTACCGGCTGTAAGGTGCGAACCACCGCAGATCTTGCATTTTGGGGTGCATTGATGCTGCTCATCGGGATTTGGCAGGCTGCATCCTCGACAGATGACGTCGCTCGGTGTTGGACATACATCGGCGCGATGCCCGAGTCTTCCGCAGGCGTGGCATACGTCCACTTGCTTTCGATATAGGGAACATTTCATCAGGAGCGTTCCGTACCTGACAAAATTCGGTACCCGCTGCCCGTCAAAGGCGATGATGATGGTCCCAGTCTGAGCGATTCTCTTGGCTGCTAGTGCAAGAGGGTTGTTCTGGTTAACAATCTTGCCATCCACCGTCGCTGGGTCGTCTTGTTACGGTATGCCACGTATGACCCCCTTGCACGTGGAGTGCGGGGCTGTCTCGTACGCGCAGATTTCGTGAATCTTGCCCGTGATTCGGATTTGCTTGATGCGGGCATATCGATCGGCATTCTCAAGTCTGGGAGTGCTCGCCACCATTATGTTTTGCTGTAAGTTCGGGCACAGAGTGTCTTGTCTGAACTCGTGCTGGCTGATGCCGGAGGCTGCAAGTGTTGCGTCAGCCACCATGGCCGCTGCAATTTTGGAAATATTCAGCCTACCTCTTGGTCTAATAACGATCTTCGTGTCTTCTTTGGGAAGAACAGGCATTCGGCTCGCCCTAATAATCTTGGTCTTCAGCGCTGTGCCGCTAGACTTGTAGCTATGGGGAGCCAAAGGCGTTGCCATGGCGTTCGGGTTAGCTTCCCGCGATTTGGCGCCAGCTCTTCTAGCACCTGCGGTTTGCCATCCCTGCTCTTGAGTGACTTCCTCCGGGAGAATATTTTCTCCCTCTACTTGATATTCCATAATGGTAGCGGACGACTGGCACTGAGCCGCCCCGGAGGCCAAGGCGTGGTCTCCGAAGTGCTTGTTAGACGCCGCCTATGGATGCACAGGAATGTCCGTAAAATGGTGAAAAGTCACTCACTGTGGCAAAAAGGGGTATCCAGGTGGTCCTTACAACTTCACGGAAAACATTTGCACAAATAAACACTGGCTCGCGACGATTAAATACAAGAAAAGCTGGGAAAATGCGGGAACCGAAGAACGCGTCTTGACTCGCCCTATAGATTCATAGTAAAATATTTTTGCGCGCACAATTGACAAGGACACAGTGAAGGGGGGACACAGGAGCGCTTACTCACAACTATGTTATTTTCGGAAAGATATAGAACATATTGTCAGTGGTGACGTTGAAGAACACAGTAGTAATACTGTGAAAGACAAAACTAACTTTTATTGGGCGAACCTGTGCCCACAAAACAGGCTACACTTATAGCACAACGATAGCGGCGAACACGGTCGGCGATCGTCGAAAATCTGATCAGCGGGTCAAGCGCGTCGGCTTTTATAGAGCAGTCGTCGAATGTTCCAGACTAACCGTTCGGACCCGCGTGCCTTCCACAAAGTTCTACACCATTCGCGTCACGCGATGAAATCAGACAATACAAGGTTCGGCGACAACAGACAGCGGATAGAAGCATCGATAACTTTTCAGAAACTTCGGATACATGCAGGCGCGTCCCGCGCTGTGCGATAACATTTGTTGGGCGGCGAAACGTCGTCGCCCGATAAAGATAAGTACACGTGTCAATATGTACCCCAGCTATCAGCGCTGAGCATGTGCTGAGCATGTCAGTAAAACAGAAACCGATTAACTTCACTTCACTGTGTCCTTGTCAATTGTGCGCGCAAAAATATTTTACTATGAATTCGTACCAACTAGCTCAACTATTAGTTCTGCTGCACTTCATTATAGATGCCGTATCTAAATGAATATATGAAGTGGCTTGGCATGGAGACAGCGTGTTCCGTGGTGGAACGACGAATGTAGGATCGCTCGTAAAAAAAAACAGAACAAAGCGTGGGGGCCGCTACGCGCTTTCTCCACTACAGAGAATCTTATCAACTTTAAGAAAGTAAAGTCCCAAGGCAGGAGAACCCGCCGACAGGCCAGAAGAGAAAATTGGCAGAAGTTTTTATTGAGTATTCACTCGTTTACAGATGTGGCCAAAGCCTGGAACAGGGTTAATAGGATTAGAGGGCGGCAAGCATATTCACTCCCTTTGGTAAATACACAGGGTGATACACTGCAAGATCAGGCAGACTCACTTGGGGAGCACTTTGAGAGTGTGTCAAATTCAAACCATTATTCGCCCAATCCTTTCTGAAATATAAAAAAATATAAGAATGTGCGCCACTCAAAAAATATGTCGACAGAATGAACCGTACAACTGTCCTTTTAGTATCGCCAAGTTGAGAGCTGCCTTGAGCGCATGCAAGAGCTCTGCTCCAGGATCTGACAGAATCATGTATGAAATTATCAAAAACTTACCCAATGACACCCAAGTTACACTACTCACAATTTTCAACACCATTTAGGCTGCAGGATACCTTCCAACTGCATGGAAAGAAGCCATTGTGGTCCCTGTTTTGAAACAAGGCAAAGACCCTTCTTCAGTGGCAAGTTACCGCCCGATAGCCCTCACAAGTGGCCTTTGTAAGGTATTTGAAAAAATGATTAATCGGCGACACATTCATTTCCTTGAGCTGAGCAAAATGATTGATTTCTATCAGTGTGGCTTCAGACAAGGGCGCTCCACAACTGATCATCTTTTACATATTGAAGGAAATATCCGGGACGCATTTATAAGTAAACAGTTCTTCTTATCGATATTTCTCGGTATGGTAAAGGCGTATGACACAACGTGGCGATACGGGATCTTGCGAGGCTTATCGGAAATGGGCATTCGTGGAAATATGTTAAATATACTAGAGAGCTATTTGTCCAAACGTATCTTCCGCGTTAAAATTGGCAATATATTGTCGCGACCTTTTATACAAGAAACTGGTGTACCTCAAAGAGGTGTGCTTAGCTGCACGCTCTTCATTGTGAAAATGAACACTCTTCGTGCTTCATTACCGCCAGCCATTTTTATTCTCTTTACGTAGACGACATACACATAGGTTTCAAATCCGGCAACCTTACAGTATGTGAGACGCAAGTACAACAGGGCTTGAACAAAGTGTCCAAATGGGCAGACGAAAACGGATTTAAGGTGAACCCCAACAAGAGTCCTTGCGTGCTTTTCAAGAGAAACAAAGGGCTCATTGCAGATCCCAGTATCGAAATGTATGGTCATCAAATACTTGTGAACAAAGAACACAAGTTCTTCAACATCATACTTGATTCTAAACTAACTTTTATTCCACACATATAGTATCTCAAGGGCAAATGCTTGAAAACAATGAACTTACTGAAAGTTTTATCCCACACAGCATGGCGCAGCGACAGGAAATGCTTAATGAATCTTTGCAAGAGCCTCATTCGATCACGATTGGATTATGGTGCCGTGATTTATCACTCTGGCGTCCCGAGCGCGCTAAAGATGCTAGCTCCAGTCCACCATCTAGGCATCCGACTGGCCACTGGCGCTTTCAGAAAAAGTCGCATTGAAAGTTTATATGTAGAATCAAATGAGTGGTCACTTCATCTGCAGAGAACATACATCAGCCAAACATATTTTCTGAAAGTTAACTCTAATCCTCAACATCCGTGTTTTAATACCGTTAACGATATGACGTATGCTACACTTTTTCGTAATCAGCCCTCAGGAAGACAGCCTTTTTCGCTGCCTGCGAGGGAGCTTAGTGATGAAATGCATGTCCCACTCCTCGAGCTTCGCTTAATGCATCCAGCCAAGCTGCTACCTCCTTGGGAGTTGCAGCTGATACAATGCGATATATGTTCCCTGCAAATCACAAAGCACGCTCCAGAGATTGAAATCGAAATGTATTTCCTGGAACTCCAGTTCAAGCACTCCTGTACGGAGTTCTACGCAGACGCATCGAAGTCACACGACGGGGTGTCCTATGCAGCCGTCGGCTCATCCTTCTCGGAATCCGATGTACTGCATCCGGAAACTAGTATCTTTACTGCTGAGGCCTACGCACTATTGTCGGCCGTGAAGCATATCAGGAAATCAAAACTCCAAAAATCAGTTATATATACGGACTCCCTAAGTGTTGTGAAGGCCTTGATGTCATTCTGTAAGCACAAAAATTCAATAATTAATTAACTCTATTCCATTCTGTGTAAAGCGTATACATGTAACCAGCATGTCATCATATGCTGGGTGCCTGGTGATAGGGGCATCGAAGGTAACGTTCTGGCGGACCAGATGGCCACGTCAATTGCATCACTTTCTGTTAATCCCACCACTATAGTCCCTGCCACAGATCTGAAGCGCTTCTTGCGGAGGAAACTACGAAACCACTGGGCAACGCATGTGGGACGCAGAAATAAACAACAAAGTGCATGTGATAAAGCCATAGTTAGGTTCCTGGCCCTCCGCAACAACATCACGGCGAACAGATGTCCTATTCTGTCGTTTCAGAATACGACACACATTTGGCACGCATAAATTTTTACTGACTGGAAATGATCCTCCAACCTGTGTTAGATGCGGGGAAAAGCTGACCGTCCTCCACGTCCTCCTGGAGTGTCGGGCAGCCGAATCTGAGAGAAAGAAACATTTTCCCCTAGCATACCGGCAGCACATCCCCCTTCATTCTGTACTGTTACTCGACCCAGAACCGCTATTTGACACCAACGCAGTCCTAGGTTTTCTGAAAGATGTGTTGCATGTTGTTAGCCCCACACGTTCGTAGCGTCTCCTCTCTTCAGAGGATGCCGCTGTAATAGCTCTTTCGTATAGCAAATGCCTCTAGGCCTTGTGTTTCAAGGGCTCTGCCGAGCCAGCAGTGCTGCAGGTAATTTTACCATCTCATATATTTTCTATTTTGCATCATCCTTTCACGACGGATTTTAATGCTCATAGAACACGTCACTTGTCATCGACATAATCTTATTACAGATAGATTTTACGCACTCTAGAGCGACTATTTTAAGACCCCTTTATAGCCACGCCACATCAACTTCATAGAACTCATACTTACACTGAAAACTCATCACCGCAGACCTGGCGCTCTTTGGCCATACCTGGCCCTTGCGCCAATAAAAACCATACATTGATTCATTAATGCTGTAGAATTCGTTAATGTTGCCCACTATGTCGTTACGGATTACGGATGCTACCTTGTATTGCTTCTTATCTGGGAGACCTCTATAGCAGGGGACATGGCCATTAGTGAGCATTGTATCAGCCTTACCAGTTGTTGTAATCTTACCAACGCCAATGATATCCCAAACAATGCCTGATAGTTCCTCAAAGAGTGCTGCTAAGCTGGTCTTACTCGAAATAGTTCAGGTGTTTAAAGTTGCAGGGGTGAATTTCCACTGGCGGCCTGTCCGAGTCCAGAGATTCTTAGCACCCTCTGCTGCGTTAAACATCTGGCCGCCGCCTTGGTCAGGTGCTGTGGACTGCGGGCCATCGGTTAATTGTATGAATCATGAGGGAAGGAGTGACCGAACACTGCTCCAAGGAGGCCAATTCCTGTTCTGGTGAGGGTGTGTCTTTGTTGAAGCTGAGTAGGTCTTCCTAATCTGGTAGTACCTCGATTAGTATAGCCCAACTCGCTCTCGGCATCTTTTGCCGGTGTCAGGCGTCCTCCAAGCGTGCAGATAAAAAATAAATAAATAAATAAATAAATAAATATTCGCGAGGAGCACGACCTAATTATGATTTATAAGGCACGCCATATAGAGCGACTCCATAATAAGTTCGACCACCTGAGTTTCTTTAACTGTGCGATATACCAGTGTTTCTTGGATTTCGCCCCATCGAAATGTGGCTGCTGCGGTCCGGAGACGAACGCGCGACCTTAGCAGCCTAACGCTAAAACTACAAAGTAACCTCGACGACTTCTCCTCTGCTCTCTCTCTTGCCTATTACCAAGTATAGATGCACAATTCTACAGGATTCTCTTTCTTTTTGTGTGCGTGTATGGCATAGCATTTGCAAAAGTAGTAAATCACGCGTACGTGAAGTTGTTGACATTTCTTCAATATAGGAAGATCGCTATTAGATAATGCCTTTCTAGAACGTTTTCTCCCCTTTTCTTCTTTTTGATGACGATGTCGTGTCCAACCAGTCCAGCGCGCAGTGTCAGTCAGTGATGAAAGCTGAGGGCCGCTCTACAAACCCTGATATGACAGGGTTGTCGCGACATCAAAGCACGCCGCAAGTGTCCACACAAAAGATAATTTACGGCCTGACAGAAAAGCAGAATCAAAAGCTGAGAAGGAACGGATTTTTGCGTTTCTGCCAGAGAGGACGACACTAGTAGCGGCGCTTCTTCCTATCTGTATCTATGGTGTTTCTTCTTCATTTTTTAATGGAGACGGGAGACGGTGTATCGGTGCGTACATAAAGTAGCCACCGCACATGCGGTAAAGAATGTGGCGCACACCGTAAAGCCAACTTTCCAACGAGTGGTCGGTGTGTTGAGTTTTGAAAACCCTCGCAAGCCGGAGGCCTGCCGCACCTCGTTGAACCGGCCGACATTTTTTACAAGGTGAGTGGGTGCCCCGAGGCCTAGCGTTGCCACTGAATTGCGGTTTGGGTGAGCTGGATGTGATCCGTTGTAGTTAAACAGTGCGAAAGCTAAAAAAAAAGGAATGAAGTAAGGCACAAGCACTGTCGTCTGCTGCGCACTGTAACTAGAACAAATATAAGTTCCCTGATAATTAGGAAGAAGTGTTACTATTACTTTAAAAATATCAACTATGAGTTCACTGATCTGGAAAGCTTGTTCAGTAAAATACATCCATGTTGTTTTGAAGTGGAACGAATATTTCAAAGTTCGCGTATAGCGCACTGCTTCCCAGCCCTATTCTTTTCGCAAGCAAACAAATTGATTAGAATGCACTGCCCAAAGATTTTCATTGGTTCGAAGAGCGTGTTTGTTATACTCGCGGATTTCTTTACTTATTTGTTGTAACCTTCCTATATCTTTGTACATAAATTTTTTGTTCTAAATGCGACTACAACATTCTTTGGGAACTTCACCTATTTACTGGATTGTCCGTCTGTATGTAACCGAAAAGTGGACTGTGATCATGATAAGTAAATTTACAGTAGAATCAAAATGGGTTGTAGTGAATACGACAGGCATTACCAAATTCGGATGGTTAGCTTACCACTGTCGCTGAAACCAAAAGTGTGGAATCATTGCATTCTACTGATAGAAATATATGGGGTAGAAACTTCGAGGTTAACAAAAAAAAAAAAACCTCGGGAACAAGTTGAGAACCGAGCAAAGAGCGGTGGATCGAAAAATATTAGGCGCAATCTTAAGAGACAGTAAGAGAGCGGTGTGGATCGGAGAGCAAACGGAGATAGCCAATATTTTAGTCGACATTAAAAGAAAAAATAAATTGAGATGGGCAGGCCAATAATGCGTAGAGTATCTGCAGATAACTGGTGCAGCATTGGAGCCACTGAATGGGTGAAAAAGGAAGGGAAGCGCAGTCGAAAACGGCAGGAAATCAGGTGGGGTGATGAAAATAGGAAATTCACAGGCGCAAGTCAGGATCAGCTAGCGCAAGGCAGGAGTAATTGGTGACCGCTGGCAAAGGCCTTCGTCTTGCAATTGAAGTAAAAATAGGTTGTTGATGATGATAAGTATCCTCCTAGCTTAGAGCCGTGTATATGTGCTGGCGGCTGCTCTCTCACCGAGCAGACGAAATGCCTTCTGACTATGCGCCCAAATAGATAACTTGTTCATCGCTATTGTCTGGCCTACACTGTCGAAATATGCGCCGTTGTTTTTACTGTACCTTTCCAGGCCGCAAAGACTCCCAACTATTTTCTGAAAAAGAAATAAACACACGGACGTCCGCGAGTTTATTATACAGTAGTGGAATGACACGCTGCCATATTTACAGATACTACCTGTAAAAAATATAGACGTGTGTAATTTGATTCGACGCCACTACAGAAGCACGCCGTAGCGTTTACAGTGACATTATGTAAACATTACTGACGTCTGTTTTGATATCATGGCATCGCAATTACAAGCCGCCGTTTATTGGCTTTTCTAATTTATATCCGCAGCACCATAATACGATGCCGTCATATTTAAAAGAAGTTCAGCAGTTTTCCTGTAATTTCTTGATTTAGCTACATTTATCCCTTGTAATCGAATACGAGCAATATTTTGTGCGAGGACTGAATTTTCTATGAACTCTGTGGTATGTCGCGAATTTGTGACATCCAGCACTTAGGCGTAAAAATTGTTGCACACATATATCAAGCAAAAAAAAAAAGAGGCAGCCTGAGGCGGTTCCCGACTTAACTAGCGCAAGACTGCTTATGTTGCACTAAAGATGACCACATATATAATGAATGCCCGAGACGACTTTTTCTAATAGCGTATGGCTGCTGAAAATATTGAGAACAGTTGACACTTTTATTTGCAATCTGCGCACACACAAGAACTTTTGCACGTTGGTCGCTTGCATGATTGGCACGACCTATTCATGACTGGGAAGTCTCGTGTTGCCAGTACTTACGCAGGCAGGGGCACCAGGAACGTGCGCTCCCGCTCCTTCCTTCGAAATTTCTGTGTAGCTACAGCGATTGAGTGCCCCAAATGATGAATGTCGCGAATTGGCGACACACCGTAGCCAAAGCGGCATTGGAAACAAACTATATTCTCAAGCTCACCACATACCCGTCGTAATCTCGGATGTACATAATGGGAAGAAAATTTTGGAAGCATAAACTGGCCTTCTTTGTGTTCACAACAACTGTAGGAAGTAGTTGACGTTGCACGTTTGAATCCTTCACCGATCGCGACTCCAGAAAATAGTTGCGAGCCTCCCGATGTTGCTTCTAGATGGCACCGCATGGCGGCGCTGGAAACAACTGGTCTTTGCAGATGCTTCACAACCGGCAATTAAGCCAGAAAACATACTGCCATGGCCCCATCGTCACCACCACCATCATCATCATCGTGCCTGTGTTTACGTCAACTGCAGGACGAAGGCTTGTCCCAACGATCTCCAAATACACCCGTTTTGCGCTAGCTGATTCAAGCTTGCGCCTGCAAATTTCCTAATTTCTCCACCCCACTTAACTTTCTGCCATCCTACACTGCGTTTCCATTCCCTCGGCGAGGGTATAGACCTTTGCACCGGAAGCCTCGAACCAGAGAGTGGGAAACGGATATCAAGCCCCCGGTAGCGAGATTAGCTAGCGTCTCATAGTTGCCATCTCATGCTGGACTGTCACGCGCGCAGTTCCCGCATTGTCTGCACGACGTTTTCGCGATTTTATGCTTATCCGCACAGGCTATGCGAACGTCCGGGCAGCACTGCGCTGTGTACGGTTGTTCAAACAACCAGAAGAAGCGCAATGCAGCAAAAAAAGTGCAGTGCAGCATGCAGACTATTCTGCAAGAGGACTGCGGCTGCATCATGTTCCTGTTTTATCGGTTTCCTTGCGACGCGGTACTGAAGCATCGCTGGATTAGCGCTGTAAATCGTAAGGGATTCCTCCCCACGGAGTCGTCGCGTGTCTGCTCGATTCATTTTATCGACGGGAAGCGGACATCTGAGAATCCAGAGCCGATACTTCAGCTCGGATACGCGAGGTAGGTAAGATGCGTTGTGTGTCTCCATCGTCAGCCCCTAATGTTTAGATAGGCTATAAATATGCAAATATGAGCCAACAAGGTCAAGTTTCGGCCTTGTTGGCTCTTTTCTTTTTATTGAAATGAAAATAAAAGAAAGAGACGTAGTCACCTTACAATGGTGACGGCTACTCCTTTTCTCATAGCAGAAACAATATAAAAAATAATGTAGAAAAATGAAAAAAAATTATGAAAAAAATCACTTCATAGGGTGGGAAAGCCACAGCACAGTCCTATACGCCTATGAACATCACAGTGTAAAAGTCAAATGCAAGTTGCACCACAATGAGTTCGTAAAAAGTCACAAACACACTCAAACGGCCATGATGTAGACTTCGATGAGCATATAAACAGATGAAGAATTACAGTGTTAAAACAATTCATGCACGACAACAAAAAATGTATAATACGTAATAAACAAGCACTAATACTTAAAAATAATAGAAGAATGTTTTAGTGACACCGTGTGATTATTCAATGCAATGCCTAGTATTTGTTGAGGATGCCTGTGTCTTCATAAAAATGTTCAATTGCGTTCAATGCTTTTCACTGTGCTATTTTCGATGGCCACGGGCCCAGCAATTTTGCAAGTGAGAAAGGCCGGGGAGGATCGATGGAGTGTAGCTCTTGTTCTAGCTGCTGTCTTTGTATCTCGTATATGGGGCATTCGAGGAGTAGATGGCGAAAATCCTCATCGTCGTGGCCACAGGAGCAAGCCGGGGAAGGAGTCCGTTTGATGCGATGTCGGCTCAAGGCGGCAAGCCGACAGTGGCTGACGTCGACGCCATTCTGCAATCGCGCGGACTGATTCGCAGCCACGGGCGCTCAAAACAGGAAAGCATTCGCCGTAATGCGTAAAGCGACACCTCTCAACACTGACGATACTTGCACTAAAGGCCCAAAACGACGCTGAGGAGACTTAAGACACGGAGAATCATGGGTGAAAGCAGCTGCAGCGCTGAGCTGACGCTTCCCGGCGCCATCCGGCAGTCGCGTGCAGTCGTACGGCCGCTGCCAGCAGGAAAGTTTCCGTCTCGATACGTAGCCGATGCCTCTCGACACTGATGAGAACAGCACGAAAGTGGCAAGCCGACTCTGCGAAGGCCGAAGATACGGAGATACACCGATGTAGGTAGCAACCAACGTATTTAGATCTGTTTGTTGATAGCAACAGCAGCGCTGAGCCGGCTGAGGCTGAGCAACGACAGCCCAGTATGGCATCGCCGCCAAGCAGACGCTAGGCAGCGCCAGTAGTCCAAATATGGTGGCGCCCGTGGAAGCCTCAGTGCAAAGGTCTATAGGCTGCATTTGTTCGGTATGTCGCGAGTTCGCAACAACTCGCGTTAAAGGCTTAATCATGGCTATTAGAGCATACTGTTGACTCCAAAAGACTTCTCTATTACCACACCAGGCAACTTTCCCGAATTTGTCATAAAGTTTAAGAATTTGAGCTTGGCTTAAGATTTTACAAATATTGCCTCACGTTTACAAAAAATAGGACCAGTTCGCTAATTGTTTTAAAGGTCCTAATGATAGGGAGAGTGCCGTAGGGCAAGAAAAGTGCACACAAAAAACGTAACTGTAGCTGTCTGTCTTCCTATTTTGTGACAGCACTAGTCGCCTTAAGCTTGCGGGATACTTGCTCCGAGCAAGCATATTCCGAGAAGTTCCCGCAGAATGTGAATTCGCTAACAGCTACCGGAAAAGTGACTGTCATTTCAAAAATGTGTTGATTGTCGGTCTAAAGATGAATTTTCGTTAACGAATGATCCCATAAGAAGGTGTGTGGTACGCGCAAACATTAAAGGTACCCACAATTTCCGGAAAAGTGTCGATATTTTGGTGGAAATGAAAACACCAAAGTATACAACGATGTAACCTAACATGCTCTCCGCTGTTAAAGTAGGAATGGTAACTACAAATTGTCATAGAAAGTCGTGAAAAACGGTATAACGTAATACATGGAAGCACAACGGGGTTACTATGGCTGGGTTATTGCAATGTGGTCGCATATTACTGTACATGAGTAGGGTTTCATAAGTAGGCTTTAATACGCATGAGTAGGCCATGCATGTTGTTCAAAATCTCATTATTTATTGGATAGGCGTTTGTGCTTCATTTACCACGTATTACACTTCATGACAGTTCACGCTTACAATTAGAGCTCTTTATACGGCGACGAGTAGAACAGCGGAGCCATGGTGGCTTTCATATGGCAGCACACATTACGCTTTTTCGCGTACTAGTTCATGTGAACGTAAGTTCTGATTGCGCATTGGATCACGAGTTCCTCACTTCAGCTCGCGCATATTTTCAAGAGACGACGTGCTTCCATACGACAATACGCTGAACTATGCACCATTTGTAAAAGTACAGTTCACGGTAATGAAGCTCGTTTCGCATTCGAAAGCTTGGCTTAGCTAAAAATAACTTCTCTTGACTTGTGCATCGCCCGAGCACTTGGACAGAAAACTACGACAGCACTTGGTGGTGGTGGCGGTGGTGGTGGTGGTGAATTGTAGCAACAGGCGGGTTTAGCCTGGCGATCAAGGCCGGCAATTGCTCCGCCCGATCGTCTCGCACAATGCAGCTGAAGGGTTTCACCATGTGTCCATCAAACCAGTCTCTCTTTAAAAAATCGATAAGGAGACGTGAAGTTTATTTGCGGGCTATAACTGATCCCTCGGGAAATATAAGGTATTGCAGGCGCGCATACGGAAGGTCCTTTTATTTTTTTGCAGATTCTTCAGGAGAGCGTCCCTCTCACCTTGGAATTGCTGGCAGGACCACAAAAAGTGCTCAATGTTTTCTGTCTCGTTGCATGCCGTATAGTTCGGAGAATTGATTCGTCCCGTCTTAAACGACCAGGCCGGTGTACTAGCGGATCCTGTCCTTATTCGATATAGAAGTGCGGCTTCCTCTCGGTGCAACCTCTTGGTTACGCAGGGCATATGCGGTGGAATCCAAAGCGAGGCAAAGTGATTTCGAATGTCAGATTTTTGCAATTGATTACTCTTCAGAGCCTTGATTTTGGAAAGATGATAGAGCGCTGCGTATGCAAGCGCATCAGCTTTTTCGTTTCCTGAGATACCAATGTGGGAGGGAATCCACTGAAACTTTACTGTGAAGCCTTTGTTGTTGAATTCTTTCCAAATGTTGTTACGCGGCCTTTGAGTCCGTAAGGACAACCACATTCTGCGGAGGCAAAGTCTTTAGTTTGCGCAGAGCAGAAGCTATTCCTACGCCTTCCACAACTGTCGACGAGGCTATACAGTCCAGACGGCCAGACCACGTATATCTTAGAGAGGGAATATAAAATGCAGCTGCGCAGCGGTCTTCGTCTGCCTTGACAGAGCCATCTGTGTATACTTGTAGGTGATTCGGGTAAGTCGTGTTCAGGTATTCCAGGGCTAATGACTTGGCTTCTGCAGATGGAATGCAGCTCTTTGACAGCAATCGTGGTACAATTAGGTTGCATGTGATGTCCTCGAATGTCCAGGGTGGTTCTATCCTTTTCCTCTGTCTCGAGCAGCGCAATCCTAATATGGGAAGCATGTTCAGTGCTGTATAAAAATGTGAGTGCGGCCTTTTACTTATACGTCGTAAGAGGGCTCTACCGGGCGTCGACTCACTCAATCGTAGTAGCCGGATCATACGAGCCTGGGAAGCCTGAAGTCGTAGAGGGAATGACTCAGCTTCGTAGAGCACTTGTTCGACGCTGTCTGAGGGACTCCAAGGCAATCTCGGGGACCTTTTCTGTGGATTGCTTCTAAGCGCTCGTATTGGCTGTCTGAGGGTGACATCAGAGGTAGCTGATACAGGATCCGACTGGTAACCAACGCTGTATGTAGCCGTAGCATCGACGTCGGGTGGTTGCCCCAGCGTATGCCAGCGACTCGCTTGAGCACATGTAGCCTGGGCGACGATGACGCCACAACGTGGTCAACACCGCGGCGCCAGAGTAGCCTGTGGTCTAAGGTAACGCCAAGAAATCGGACCTTGGTGACTTGTCGAATCTGGTATCCGTCCAACTTCAGCTTCAAGCGTGTAGATGTTCTTTTCACTCCAGGAAATAGTACGAATGATGATTTCTCTGCTGATAGCGCTAATCCAATCGTTGTCAAGTGACCATAAATGACTTTTACTGCTCCCTGTGCTATTCGTGCGGGTGATGCTGGTAGCTGGAGACCCATATGCAGATATCATCGGCATATATAGATATCTTCACTGGTGTTCGATGGTTCAGAACTCTTGTGAGGCTACTCATGGCATGTTAAATAATAAAGGAGATAAAACACTCCCCTGTGGCACGCCGCGAAATACACGTATTTCATCGCTCAAAGTGCCGCCGAGACGAACTCTGATGCGACGATCATTGAGCAACGTATGTAAGAAGGGCAAGAGATGACCCGTGACGCCTATAACTTGTAACTGGCTGATGATGGCTCTTTGAGACACCTAGTCGTAAGCCTTGTAAACATCCATGAAAACAGCAAGTGTCGACAGGCCGTCCGCACTGTAATGTTCTATGTGGCTTAGCATGTCCAGCACATTGTCCAGCACGATGGTAATTTTCGGCCCTGCTCGACATACCAAGCCAGTCTTGTGCACGCCATCTTCTCCATTAGCTTCACTGCACAAGAGGTCAGCGACACCGGTCTGTATGAGTCCAGAGCTGCAGGATTCTTTCCAGGCTTCAAAACCGGTACCACCCATGCTACCTTCCATAAATGTGGGATATCCCCACTGGCCCACACTTGGTTAAAAAATGCCAGCAAATCACGTCCTCTTTCAATCGGTAGGTTAGTCAGCATCTGATTACTGATAAGGCCAGGTCCCACCGCACAGCGACGTCGGAGGCTGCTCATAGCTAGTTCCAACTCTCTGACTGTGAAAGGAGCATCCATTAGAGACGACGATAGCGGCGGAGGCGGGTTGGTTGTGCCGGCTGACCTGCCGGAAGAGTATATTTCAGCAAAGGCATTCGCAAGACAAGCGAGCGTCTTGCCCAACTTCAGTGCTAGGACTTCAAATGGCTTGTTTGGTCGAAAGTTTCCAGCAAGGTTATTAACGACCCACCATATCCTTGTAACTGGCGTGAAGACCCATAGGCTTGCACAAAATGATGACCATTGATCTCTTCTTAGTTTCCTTGTATAACGTCAAATCACTGCGTTAATCCTGTTATATATAATCTTCATTGGTGGGTCGCCCTTCGTGCTCATCAGCCTCCGTTCCGCTCTTCTACGGGCAGCGCATAGATTCTTTAGCTTTAGATCCGGAGCGGGGAAGTGGTCGGGTAGCTTCAGCTCAGCAGTAGCTAATCTCTTGCTACGGAGCATGTCCGCGAACTGGTCTCCAGATGACTGGCTTAGGCCGTCCCTATACATATCCCAGTGCGTCACAGGATAGGATCTTCGGCCGTTGGTTCTATATCCAAAAATGTTAACGAAGACAGGAAAATGATCACTGCCCATTCTATCTTTACTCGTCGTTCACGATGCGAGGATGTCCGCTGAGTGTGACGTCAAGTCAATGACACTCTAAGAGGCCGGTGGTCGAAAAAGCGTTGGCTGTTTGTCATTTGCCACTCAGAGTCCCTGGGTGTTTAAAGCCCTAACGATTTGCTTTCCACGTGCATCAATCGCCTTGTCGACCCAGAGAGTATGGTGCGCGTTAAAGTCCCCACATATAATCCTCGGAGCTGGGAAGCGGCTGCAGATGTCTCTTATAATTTCTTCCATCGAGACCTTCAGGCGAGAGCTCACATATACAGAGGCCATGCTGAGGCTTCGGTTTCCCAGCCGCACTTGTACAGCAGTAACTTCCAGAGCACTGCTGCAAAGGTCTTGAACTGGTAGAACGCGATGTGGTATTTCACGTCTGACATATAGCATGGCGCTTCCGTTCGGAAATGTCGGAATACTTTGGTTTCCATGTGCGACATAACCAGCAATTGATCTGGAACTTGGAAGACTAGCCCCGGATTGGACCACTATTGGCACAGGCATGTTGCGTAAGAAAAGCGACAGTTCAGGTAACTAGCACGCAAGACCCGCACAGTTTCATTGCATAATAAGTGGCACCTGTGGGCGAGATGGAGAACATTTTGTCCTGACCGCATCCATATTGCTAGGTGCTTTAAGAAGAGGCAGAGCTTAGAATCACTGACTCGAGAGCCAGGACTACTTCGAGCATGTCCTTCATCGAGCTCACCCGCATCTTCTTATGTGTGATCGCAAGGCCTTGAAGAGAGCACATAGCACGTGCCGACAGTCCTCCTGTGGTGTTTTTTCATCGCAGCGCGACTGGGGTCGCTGCTGTGCAGACACATAACTTCGCTGTTCCGGTTGCTCAGCAGTCTTCTCGTCTACGGGGCCTCTGTTCATTGATTCGACTGCTTTAGCCGGTCCACTGCGCGATGGCACCACTTTGTCCTGGATTCCTGGAGAAGGCTTCAGGTTTGGAAAATAAGTTTCAATCTTTGAGCTCCATTTGATTTCATCTGACTCTTTGCAACTCTCCGTCTTTTTCTTCGTCATATTTTTTCATTCATTTCTGTTGGCCCCAAGATAAACGTTTTCTTTCGCTTTATTGCCGCTGCTCGCGTAGGACACTTGCTATAACTAGCTGGATGACCACCACTAAACTTTGCACATAGAAAGTTCTCGCTACGCGCGCACGTTTTGCAATCATCCGGTCCTCCACATCTCTTACACCGCTGCTCACCACGGCAGTACTTAGCCACATGTCCATAGCGCTGACACTTGAAGCACCGAAGCGGTTTCTCAACGTAGTCAATGGTCTCGTGTCTTGTGAAGCCCAAGTTGATCTTCTCTGGACGGTCTGTATTTGGAGCGAACGTAAGAACCACGGAGCTGGTTCGCCTGGACTCCCAATCGTATTCAGAAATTTGATCGCGTCACGTGAGTCTCCTTGCGTGGTAAACACCTTGTGGCTTTAGGTATACCAACAGTTCCTCGTCAGTGTATCACTTCGGTACTCCTCTAATAATGCATGTGTTTTGCAGGTACGAATTGGGCACTCGTGCCGAGATTGCAGTCCTTGAGATTGACTTGCAGCTGAGAAGGGAATTCACATGCTCTTCTGTCTGTACATATAGAACCAGGGCTCCTTGAGCAGTAAATCGGCTCCTAACTGGTGATGCGCCAAGAAATTTTTCGATTTCCGTAGACAGAACAATGGGATTTACTTTTTTCAGGTCGGCTCCTTCTGTGGCAGAGGTAATAATCACTGGGTTTACGACGGTCCTCTTCTTGCGGTGACGCACAAGCCTGAAGCCTTCATCATCCAGGGGCCCTATAACGTAAAACTACTCCAATATGTTTCTATTCCAATCTCCTGACGTCAAATTTGCGTAACCACCAACGCAAGCACCGGGCGGTCATCCGCAGGGTTGTCTGAACAGACCAATCAAACGCTCTCCTCGTTCATAGGAGGTCACTTTTGTTTGCTTGAAAAACGAATAACATTGCCTACACTGAGCGGCTTGTCGTATCTAATTGGCTAACAAGAGGCGAGGAGAACGCTCAAGTGGAGAGGTATTCGATGGGGCCGAGCCACTGAACTAAAAGTCGATAACCGGATGAAGAGTGTGGTGCCGGCGTCTACGATTGGTCGGTTTTCCCTTACTTAGCTTGCGGTGGCTGGTCGAAGATCGCGGCGGCATGCAACGGAAGCTCAAGAATGACGCTAAAATGGACCCTCAGCAAAGAAGAGTTGGCAGAATGAGGGGGTAAACGTGCCGAAAAAGCTCGAAAACGTTACATGGCCACACAAGAAGATTTATTATATGCAAATACACCCATGCTCTCCGGCAGGTGCGAGTAGCCAGTGTCTGAGCGATCGGCGGCAGCCATCTTCTATTCCTTTCGGAACGGGGCAGCCTGCGGCTATTCCGAAGAAAATTCAGTTTTGTTCGGCATATTAATGCATCTTTATCGCGTACAAGTCCCTTTGACGCGGTGAGTTCTTGCGGTTTTGTGACGTCGCGTGACAGGCAGGTGAAGTGGGTGCAGCCCGAAAACTTTTTACCAATAGCCGAGGGCTAATAGGGAAAAAGGGTCGAATCAGAAATAACTGTTTTTCTTTTTTCTGTCATATCATGCATAATCAGTGTGTACACATTATATCAGATGGGGAGGTATCGCGGTTTTCGTGACGTCGCGTGAGAGACAGGTGAAGTGGGGGTGGTTGAAAAAAGTTTTTGACCAATCGTGGAGGGCTGATAGAAGAATTGGAATAGAAAAGTTTGGAATAGTTTTACGTTATAGCGCCCCAGATCTGTGATGTCAGCTATGTCACAGTCATCAATAAGCGTAGACTCGTCTGTTTCTGTAGCCTTATATCGCTTACAGTCACGGTTGCCCTCAGGGTCAGTCAGTGACCTCTGGCCCGGTGTCAGGTTGGGCGTAGTCAAGACGGAGCTCTCGCCGCTACCAGATCGGGCTCCTCTGCAGGCTCCTATCGAAGCGACGGGAGGCGAAGGCCCCCCCCCCCCCCCCGGCCTCCGGTAGCGAAGGTATCTTGGTGAGTCGTCCGACGTCTTCGACAAATCTATTTGACAAAACGTCAAAAAAATGCAAAAACACTAGGGAGCGAGACAGCAATGTGACTGTGTCGCACCAAACTCCTTCTTGGCGGTTCTTGGAAATAATTGGGCAGTTCCGCAGGGTTGATTCGCCTGAACATTAACTTGATGAACAAGATTCTTTTCTTTCGGCTATTTTCGCTCTTGCCTGCTTCCCACCAAAACCAGCACACAATACTTATCGCGTTCACCTCTCACTGTTTCTAACATAACAACATACAAACACGATCGCGACTTGTGATAAAATGACAAAAGTTCTGATAGAAAATGTTCTGTGACGTCTTCCGCGGTACCAGTTGAAGTTTTGGACGCTTTGACTTCTAAGCTTTACGGATAGCGTAAATATTGGGTGCCGACAAAATGCTTCCTTTCGCTTTAATCTAATCCCCTCCTCCCCTACCATCCTTGTCATGTTCACGGATTTTTAAAAAAAAGTATTGTTCAAGGTTTGCAGGTATGTTACCTTTGCTGCAACACCTTTCTGCTTGACTAGTTACATTGCAGTTTAAAAGTAAGACGTTTTCATGGACGCCAAGACAGTTAGTAACATCTTGAAAAGAATGGCTGGCAATAAAATTGAGCAAGAGCTCATGCCCACATAACAGCACATTGTTACATGTAGAAAGACACAGACGAAAGAGTCTATTTACAGGCTATATACACTGGACTGGAGTCAGAGCACCAATCCGACATTCACTCGCGCCAAGGGCACAGACCCAATTCGTCGTCGTTCTCGTGGCGGCTCGTCCCTGGAGCATCGCTCGATGATATCGTAATACTACCCCCAAACGGCAAAAGCGTCGTCACGGTGCTGTTAAATATCCAAGGCGCGTGGAGAGTTGTAGGGTTTGAGTCGGATGACGTGGACAATGTCACTGGTTGTCACAGCAGAGGACGTAGTGGGCGTGGCTAGAACGATATCGTAGGTGACATCGGTCACTTGGCGAAGCACGCGATATGGGCCCGTGTAGCAGGAAAGCAGTTTTTCACAAAGGCCAACTTTACGCCATGGTGACGAAAGCAACACGAGGGTGCCGGGCACAACATTGACATCAAGGTGATTGAGGTCGTAGCGTCGCTTCTGTTTGTCTTGATAGACTTGTAGACGAGCGCGCGCAAGTTGGCGAGCATTGTCAGCATGGGCGATAGCGTCACGGGCATAAGCGCTAGTTGATGCTGTGGTGGACGGAAGCACAGTGTCCAGTGGTAGCGTCGGTTCACGGTCATACAAGAGCTAAAAAGGTGAAAAGCCAGCAGCGTCGAGACGGGAAGAGTTGTACGCAAAGGTGATGTAAGGTAGAGCCTGGTCCCAGTCACTGTGGTCGTCTGAAACATATTTGGATAGCATGTCTGTAAGGGTGCGGTTCAAACGCTCAGTGAGGCCGTTCGTGTGAGGGTGGTAGGAGGTGGCAAATTTATGCTGTATTGAGCAGGCACGCATGATGTCGTCAATGACTTTGGCTAAGAATTACGGCCACGGTCTGTTAGCAATTGACGCGGAGCACCATGAATCAAAATGATATCATGCAGCAGGAAGTCCGCAACATCAGTTGCACAACTGGTCAGAAGAGCGCGGGTTACAGCGTAGTGGTCGCGTAGTTCACCGCGACTGCAACCCACTTGTTTCCTGATGTAGATTCCGGAAATGGGCTGAGAAGGTCTAAGCCGACACGATGGCAGGGCTCGGCAGGGATGTCGAGCGGCTGCAGGTAACCAGCGGGGAGCTGGGAAGGCTTCTTGCGTCGTTGGCAAAGTTCACAAGCGGCGACGTAACGTCGTAC
The DNA here is from genome assembly GCF_050947875.1 of Dermacentor variabilis. Lineage (NCBI taxonomy): Eukaryota > Metazoa > Arthropoda > Arachnida > Ixodida > Ixodidae > Dermacentor > Dermacentor variabilis. Next base: position 117,320,628 of record NC_134577.1, read on the forward strand.
GGAACGGGCAACGCCCGGTGTTACGTTTCGCCTACGACGCGCGGTATAGCCGGCGCGGATGCAACGGACGCCGGAGCTTCGTTTAAAGCGCGGACATTTTGGCCCGTTCAGCGTGGCCAGGCATGCTTCAATACCACGTGTCTTCGTGTGTGCGTGTGTGTGTGTGTGTGCATGTTGGTGCCCACGCTTGTCAAAGCGCGGCAGCCGGGGAGAGGAGCTCCCCAAGTGTGAAGCGAGGAGGTCTGACCGGCGCCGGCCCGGTGGATGCGTCACTACACTCGTCTCAACGTGTCTCTCAGCGTGTCCGTGGCGCCGTCACGTGCGCCTCTGACGAGGCGTTCCTTCTTGCCCTCAACTCCGAGAGTATAAGAGCAGCTGCCCCCGGAGGCCAAGAGAGGCTCCGATTTCTTCTGTCGAGTAACGTGCTCTCCCGTCTCTCCACTTCGGTCGACCTGACCGGCCGCTCTTTTGCGATGCTAGAATAAACAAGTTGTTCTATTAGCAGTCGACTCATGCTTTGCCAGGACCTTCGGATGCTTCCAGTTGTGCCCCAGGCCGCCAGGCCAACGCTACCCTTGGGGCTTGCGACCCAGTTGCAACACCGGCCAGAAAAAACGGCGACGTACGCGGTCATAGGTTCGAGATACGCCGAGGTGTCCTGCTGTTGGTGCGTCGTGAAGCTCTTCTAGAACGGTTGGGCGGAGGTGTTCAGGTATGACAAGTAGGAACTCAGAGCCGTCCAAATGAAGGTTACGACGGTACAAAGTACCGTCGCGGAGGACGAAGAGGCGTAGTGTGGCGTCGGCCGGAGAGTGTTCAAAACGGTCGATGAGTGCTCTGATGTAGGCGTCACGACGTTGCTCGTCGGCGAAATGAAGCAGCTGCGACACAGAGAATACGCAAGCAGCACTGGTAATATTGGAGGAGTCAGGGTCGTCAGCAGGTTAATGCGACAAGCTGTCAGCGTTTTGGTGCAGGCGGCCAGAATTGTAGACCACAGAATATGAAAATTCTTGTAGCCTCAAAGCCCATCGACCAAGCCGGCCTGTAGGATCTCTTAGCGATGAGAGCCAGCAGAGAGCATGATGGTCAGTGACTACGGAAAAAGGCCGACCGTAAAGGTAAGGACGGAACTTCGCAACCGCCCAGACTACAGCAAGGAATTCTCGTTCCGTAATGGAATAATTGCGCTCCGATGGTGTGAGGAGGCGGCTCGCATAAGCAATAACGCGATCCTGGCCACGCTGACGCTGGGCTAAGACGGCACCTATGCCATGACCGCTGGCATCTGTACGCAATTCTGTAGGGGCATCAGGGTCGAAGTGGGCGAGAATGGGTGGTGAGGAGAGAAGAGTAACGAGACAAGAGAAGGCGGCGGCTTCTGCAGTACCCCACCAGAATTGTACGCCTTTCTTCAATATATTAGTGAGGGCTCTAGCAATTGCCACAAAATCTTGAATAAAACGACGAAAGTACGAGCATAGCCCTATAATACTTCGAACGTCTGCGGCTGTCTTCGGAACCAGAAAGTCTCTGACAGCGCGAATTTTGTCAGGATCAGGCTGTACTTCGAATGCGTCAACGAAGTGGCCCAGAACAGTAATTTGGCGGCGGCCGAAACGACATTTGGACGAGTTAAGTTGCAGCTTCGCCTTTCAAAATACATCAAGTATAGCTGTTAGACGCTCAAGGTGAGTGTAGAACGTGGGCGAGAAGACGATGACGTCGTCGAGGTAGCAGTGACATGTGGACCATTTGAAACCTCGGAGCAAGGAGTCCATCATACGTTCAAAGGTGGCAGGGGCGTTGCATAATCCAAACGGCATTACTGTAAATTGGTATAGGCCATCAGGTGTGGTGAACGCGGTTTTTTTCTCTGTCCATATCGTCAACAGCAATCTACCAGTATCCAGAACGAAGATCAATAGAACAGAAATAACTGGAACCGTGGAGGCAGTCAAGGGCGTCGTCTATACGTGGAAGCGGGTAGACGTCCTTCTTGGTAATGTTGTTCAGGTGGCGGTAGTCTACACAGAAGTGCCACGTGCCATCGTTCTTCTTAACCAACACTACAGGTGACGCACAGGGACTCGACAAAGGCTCAATGATGTTTTTGTCTAGCATTTTTTCACTTGACTTTGAATTACTCGGCGTTCCGACGCAGAAACTCGATACGGTCGTCGGTGAATAGGAGTATCATCGCCAGTAAGAATCCGATGCTTGACCGCGAGCGTCTGGCTTAAAGGGCGATCATCGAAGTCGAAAATATCTCTGTAGGACGATAATACTTGGTAAAGGTCTTCAGCCTGCGCAGAAGACAGGTCCGTCGCAACCATTTTCTGTATCTTGGGAACGTCGGCCGAGGCTGGCACGATGGGCCTGCTAAGCTCGCAAGAAGCATCGGTAGATAAAGTTGCCACGTGATGGTCGCCGAGACACTCAACGCTGGCAAGACAACTACCTTGCGGTAGAATTTGCTTTGCCAATCTAAAGTTAAAGGTAGGCATGAAAGTGCGGTTCGCCGTAATAGTAAGTATACTGTGAGGCACGGTAACGTCATACTGTAGTGGAATGACAGGAGTGTGGCGGTCGGCGATGCTAACACGTGCCGTACACATGCCGACGATAGGCACAGTACCGCCATCCGCGACGCGGACGGCGTGTGCCGACGCTGGGGTGAGGAGCTTGTTCTGTCGTCGTCGGAAGGCAGCAATCATTATAGACAGATGTGCTTCTATATCGATGAGTGCCGTGACAGGATAGCCGTCAGCGTCAACGTCAAGAAGGTTTTGGTTCGTAGGTAACGTGAGCAGAGGATTTGAGGGCAGGGTCGACAACGCAGCTTCACCTCCAGAAGCTGCAGTGCTTAGTTTTCTGGCTGGATTCGGGAGGCGATAGGCGGCGAAGAGAAGCGACGGGGTTGGAGCGAACGAGACTGATGGCGTCGAGGTGAGGGCGAGCGGCTGTAGCGAAGGTTCGGAGCAGTGGCATCAGCGGCAGTGGGTTCATGGCGGGTGGCATAGGGAACAGAAGGTCCAAAGGTGCGGGAATAAGTGGCGGCGTATGTCCGAGGAGGCGGTGGCCATCGGTTGCGGCAGTGACGAGCGACGTGGCCGATGCGAAAGCAGTGGAAGCAGATTGGTCTGTCATCAGGGGTACGCCATTCGGATGGGTTGCGGCGAGATGTGGTAGAAAAGGACTGTCGGGGATGAGGAGGGCCGGTAGAGAACTGGGGAACGCTGGGTTGAGATGTTGAACACACGAAGTTCAGACCCATGTTCTCAAATTCCTGTCTGACTACGGCCTGAATCATGGAAATCGTGGTTGCTGGCGGATCGGGAGGCGTCGCGGAGAAAGCTGGCGAACAGGCGGCCTCGAGCTCGCGGCGAACAATACGGGTGACGTCGTCACAGGTCGTGGCCTGACGCGGTCGACCCTCACATGTCGACGTAGCAGCGGTGTTGGGTAGCCGCGTGATGTGGTGTGTGAGGCGGCGGCTCTTGGCTTGTTCAAGGCGACGGCATTCTTTAATGATGGCGCCGATTGTCGAGACGTTGCCGAAAACAAGCAAATTGAAAGCGTCGTCGGCGATGCCTTTTAAATATGTGGCACTTTATCTGATTCAGACATAGCATCGTCAGCTTTGCGGCATAGAGCCAAGACGTCGAAGATGTATGAAACGTACGGCTCTGTAGATGTCTGAACACGAGACCCAAGAGCTTTTCTCGCGGCAACCTTGTGGCCAGTGGGGTCGCCGAACAGTTCCCGTAGATTTTCTTTGAAAGTGTCCCAACTGCTTATCTCGTCGTCATGCGTCTGGTACGACACGCGTGGGGTGCCGCCAAGATAAAAGATTGGCGAGCATAATGGTTGAGTCCCACCTTTTATTAGCGCTGGCATGTTGATATAGCTTGATCCATTCGTCAACGCCCTGTCCTCCAGGCCAGAGAACACACCAGGGTCGCGATGTTGGGCAACCGTGACGATTGGAGCAGTCGGACCAGCCGAAGTCGTTGCAGAGGCGGGCTCGTCACCGGGAGGCATGGTGACAAGCTCGATGTACCGACCACTCCGGAGTTCCGTGGCGAGGACGGGGATCGCTGACCTCCACCAGAATGTTACGTGTAGAAAGACACAGACGAGAGAGTCTATTTACAGGCTATTTACACTGGACTGGAGCCAGAGCGCCAGGCCGACATTCTTGTCTTGTCTTGTGTCCCAGACAGTGGCGCGTACCCACTATGGGGGACTGGCCAAGAAGCAGGAGGTTTTCCGTATGGTTAGAAGTAGAGAGAAAGTAGATTTGAATAGTGGAGCGTGGGACGATAGAACTACAATTTAGACTTGCAATGAAAATATTGTTAAGAATTTTGATAAAATAATTTAACGTAAAAAATGAAATAATACAAACTATGGATAATTGTAGACAATCAGCAAGGTACTCTTTTTGTCTTTTGAATAAAATTGTGAACTGCAACAAAAGCATCCCTGTGGCTGGATCCCAGCGAAGTCGCCCCAAAAGAAAGAATGCTTGTCGAGGTTAGCGATAGGCCAAGTTTGGTAAATGAGTATTCTAATATTTTTCTTTGTCTTAGAAAGTGGCGGCATGAGAGAAAATAATGTTCTATAGTTTCAGGTGCCCTGCAAAAAGAACATAGAGGGGACATAGCGAGACTAAACCTGTGTAAGTAAATATTTAGAGGAGGTATACGACATCTCAATTTTGTAAAAGATACTTCCAATTGCCTTGAAGAACACCAATTAATATTCCATTGGAAGCCAAGATGGTGGAATTCAGAACACGGTGTTAGCATGGATATTGCAGAATTTTGAGATATAGCGAAATTTCTGTACCTAGCCGCGGTGACATAAGCTAACGTCGGCAAAACAGATATGATAGGGCCGTTCAGGGATGCGCGTACGAGTGAATCGGCCATTTAATTCAAGTGCAACCCATGATGTCCCTGTACCCATAGCGAACATATTTTTCGTAAGTACGGAGGTACCATCGAACGAAATGTTCTTTGAATTGCTGAATTTAAATATGCAGTTAGTGCTGTGCATACAGATAGCGAGTTGGTCACGATAATAGCTAATGGGTGTTTTTGGTGCAGTTTTCGTAATGCCAATATAATTGCTAATAATTCTGCCTGAAATATAGGTGTGAAGTCGGGAAGGCGAAGGGAGTAGGACCATTGAAGAGATTCAGAGAAGATCCCCACTCCTGCCTTCTCACTGCAAACAGAAGCGTCAGTAGCTACAACGTTGTCAGTGGTTAGCTCGTGTAAGTGGTCGTGTAAGATATTAATTAAATCTCGCCTTGGTAATAGTTTAGCATGATTAGGAAATATGTCCTCAAACTCAATTTTGAGGTCTGTAAAGGCATCATTTGAATGGTAAACTTGGCGTATGGATACATCCAATTTTTGTAACTGTGCTTGTACGAATACTATCTGAGGACTGTGGAATATCGACCACGATACTTGGAAAAACTCAGCAGATTCAGTGATAAAAGTGTATTGCGTACGTCTTTTTAAATAGTCATAAATTTTTTAGAAATGTCTGAACAGTAAGTATGCGGAATCTGCAATCTAGGGTGGGTATATGAGCTTCCTGATGTAAAACAGCGTTGGCAACAGATCTAGGTAGCCCGAGGCATGACCGTAGAGCTTCTCGTCCTAAAAGTATGAGAGGTTTCATTTTGTAGGCGGGGCCACCGGAAATTATCACGCAGCCGAATTCTAATATGGGCCGAACATACATTTTATAGATCATCAGTAAGGTATCCCTGGTGAGTAGCCCAGAGCGACGGTGGCTGAGCTGGAGGAGCATAGCTACGGCTCGTTCTGCCTTTGTTTTAATATGTTCATTGTGACTGCGCCAGGTGAGTTTGCCATCGTAAATGACACCAAGGTACTTGACTTCGTCAACTTGAGGAATGATTTCCTGTCGGTATTGTAAAGATATGTGCACCTGTGCAGTTAATGGGCAATACTAATACCGCACTTTTTGCTAATATTTAACGACATGCATAACACCTCTAGCCATGTCTCCAGCATTCCTAAGTAATTCTGCAACAACTGTTGTAGTGAATGTATATTATTTGCGGACGTAAAAAATTCGATATCGTCCGCGTAAACATAAACATGTACTTCTAGACACAAAGGAATTGTGCTTAGCAATATGTTAAATAATATAGGGGAAAGAACGGAATCTTGTGGTACACCTTATGTCTGCTTGTGTTTGGACGTCGAAATACCGTGTTGGTAACAATAAAATTATCTATCTCTAATAAATTCATAGATCCAAGCGGTTATATATTTTGGGAAATTCGTAGACTGAAGTCTAACGACTAGAATACAATGTTCTACAGAGTCATATGCTTTTGATACATCTAGCGTCACCAAAGCTGCGTACTCTCGTTTGCGGCGAGCAAGTTTAACGCGGCTCTCTAAGTCTACATGGGCGCACCATATGGAGTGGCCGGGACAAAATCCAATCTGGCAAGGACTGAGAAGGGTGTCATCCTGCATAAAATTTCCTATACGGCCGTGAAGAACTTTTCTATTAATTTGACGACATTGGAAGTAAGAGAAATTGGTCTTACGTTGTCTAAGTCAAGTCTAGCTAAGGTTTTCTTTAATAGTGGAATAATTTTAGCTACTCTCCACTCTCTTGGAACCCATGCATTCTTGAGAGAGAAATTTATTATGTTTAGGAGGTCCTGAGGCGCATAATCAAATAAAACTTTATGCATTCCTGTTGTAATTCCATCTGGACCGGGGGATGACGCTGGCAACGAACTAATAATGCGTTCAATCTCTGTCGCTGTTACTGTTTCAAAGTCGTCTGTCAAGGGAGGTTTCTTCAGGCCTAAGGGCAGTTTATGTTTGAAACGTCGCGAAAGTCCTTTAGGAATTTTCTCAAGTGATTCTGATACTTCTTTTGCTGATAGAACGACAGAATCGACATTCACGGGCGCCGGTATAACTTTACGAGATCTAAGAAATTTAAACAGGCCCTTTTTATTGCAAGACTTCGAAAGGTATGTGTAGTGCTTGGAATCATAATCCTCCTTAGCTTTTGAGACTGTTCGTTTAAATATAGTAGCTATATATGTATAATCAGCCCAATTAACAGGACATTGATTGAATAAAAGTTTCTTCCACGCTGCTTTTCTACGTCTAAATTGTCGCTCGCAGTCAGAATTCCACCAGGAGCAACATGATCCACCCTTAGTAGATTGCACAACAAACTGAGCTTTTTTTGATGACTGTTTTAGAATGGAACATAGGCTCATTGCTTTAATATCCCTCTCCATACCCTCCTGAGCGTGTAAAGCTGATTTTATTGCATTTTTAAATTTTTAGTAAGTAACAAAAGCGCGCACATTACTATCTAAAATAGTTAACGGGGTAAGCAGTTCAAAAATTATAGGGAGGTTATCACTATTAGTTCCGGAGTCTATAGTCTTCCAGGAGGTGACAGACATGCTCGCGGTAGCAAACGTAAGATCTAGGGCAGATCGCGACTGACCCCGTACGAAAGTATGTGCTCTCGAATTTAAGCAAGAGAACTGATTCGTTAGGACCAAATCCCACAAGCGTTTGCCACAAGTGTCCGTTCGGAAACCCCACGATACATGATGAGAATTAAATCTCTCACCAGTAGGATGTTCTTCTGACTGCGTGCAATAGAGGTATCCAGATAGCGGGTATCTTGCACTCCAGCGGGGAAGTACGTGTTAATTATAGAAAAAGGTATGTAACCAGGGAGTATTATATCCAGTGCTAAGATTTCATAGTCTGGGGACATTATCTGGTATGTTATAGTAGCTCTATGACAGGTTTTTGATGAGACAAACAAAACTAAACCACCGCCTCGGTATAGGCGATCCAGTCGAAAACATGGGAAATTTTTTAGATGAAAAGCCTGACCAGCAACAAGCCAAGTTTTCTGTAAAATAATGATGTCTGGAGAATATTTAGAAATAAGATGTAATAATTCTGTTGCAGCGGAAAGTATGGAACGACAGTTCCACTGAATTACTGTTTAGGTTCCTATGGTGAATAAATCCGAGCAGTAGAAACTGCTTGGTCTAAAACGCTCTCTTTTAAGTAGTCCTTCTTCGTAGGAATCTCTCTATCGTACTTTTTTGTCTTGAACTTGGTGGGAGAGCTAGGTTTTTTCTCTATCGGTGACCTTGTTCGTTTAAGAGATCGGGGGTCCATATCTACGTTCACTCGCGCCAAGGGCACAGACCCACTTCGTCGTCGTTCTCGCGGCGGCTCGTCCCTTCAGCATGGCTCGATGATATCGTAATAATATTAACCGCTAATAGTAGTATATTGGAAGACAAAGCAGCTGAATAAAGAAACCGGGAAGCAGTTTAAACTAATAAACTGGGTAAATCTATGGAAATAATAATTAACAAGCTTATTTGTGAAGCGTTTCGCTGTAGTGCACAAAGCATAAGAATTGATTGGCAAACTAAGTCCGCGCATACAATAAGACCAACAACTAGCGTGTCTACTAATAACTGGAACCATACGGTACAATAAAGCCCTAAATTCTTGATCTTTCGTGAAAATAATTTGACAAGTTAAGACCAGACGATATGCTCAAGAAGGAAAGTGGACAGCAACCTTGGCATGCAATGACCTATGTACCAGCCGCAATGAAACCATGAACATGCACTTTATTCTGCAATAGTGACGAGCGCTGCTTCAACAGCAAAATTGCTGTTGGCATAAACTATGCTGAATAAGTGACCAGGTACCGTATAAAGAGTTTAGTGCACAAAACTGTTTACTCGCAGTGATAAAGAAAAACGGCAATAGAGACTATACTAGGAACATTGGCGAAGTCCACGCTGAACAATGCAGGTGCTTCAGTTGTGGGAGAGGAAGTTAACACAGTGTAAGTTCTCTAGCATAAAATTATTTGTGCAGTGCAACCTCGCTACATCACCGTCCATTTTAACTCTGGCTCTAAAAAACAGGTATTTGGAGCGGAAAAAAGAGTGTCATACCAAACTGTCCCAGTCTGCCTCTATCATCTCATGCTCAAGGTTTCGTACGTTTTTGACACCCGGTAGTTTTGCCGTTGACATTTTGCCATGACTAGAGCTGGTCTCGGTGATTACTCAAGAAGGCAAGAATATAACTACAAAAAATCAATTTCGAGCCGAAGTTTTAAAATTCATAAATTAAGGTGCTATGCTGTAAAACTTCATCTCCCACATAGTAAGGAAGATAAAAGAGAACTATGTGCACGAAGAACACAAGGCTTCATGTGTAAAAGACAAACAGTTGGTACTTTAAAGTTTGAACTTCCCTATTTTTCGATAACTATTGTTACCTTGAACTCTCGATTAAGCTTCAGTGAAGGACGTAGTTCACTTCCAATTTATACAGTGATGCTGGGATTTCTGATAACATGAACGAAATTAGATATTGTCTTTCCGTATGTAAATCTTCAAACCATGCTTGAATGTCTAGGCACGGCCTCTTTATCATTATTCTAGAAACTCGATTTGACACGTTCAATTCTAAGCAACTTCATCTGTGAACAACTCCATTTTCTGTGAATGTGAAAAATATGATTCCTCTGTGCAACGTAAGCAAAATTTGTCGAGAGAGGGAAGAAAAAATGCAAGCTGTTTTTGTAAAGCTACTCTCGTTACGGAAATCTCGAGCATATCCCAAAAATGTGCTTGTCTGAAATTCGCAACTTCTCATGAAGTTCCCTCCGCGCGTCGTGAACGACAAATACAAGAGTTCGCGGATCTGTGCCTCGAGAGACGCACAGCATTACATAAAGCTAACAAACGCGAGCGGGCACACGCGCTCTTATAGATTAGTAAACACTCGACGCAGTTCCACACAAATGGAAAGAAAGTAAAAAAAAGCACTTGCCCTGCTCCACGCAGACAGTGCATCACACAACATGACACTCAGATAACGCCTTCCTCACCGCCAACAATGCCCTTGAGGCACGCAGTGCCAATGCCCTGTTCGGCGAGCACGTGTAGAGAAATACAATGCAAGGCAATATCATCAGCGAATCGTAATTTACTAAGGTATTCATAATTAACTCTTATCCCCAATTCTTGCCAATCCAGGTGTCTGAATACCTCTTGTAAACACGTTTTGAATAGCATTGGAGAGATCGTATCTCCCTACCTGACGCCCTTCTTCATTCGGATTTTCTTGCTTTCTTTATGGATGACTACGGTGGCTGTGGAGCCACTATAGATATCTTTCAACATTTTTACATATGGCTCGTCTACACCCTGATTCCATAATGTTTGCATGACTGCTGAGGTTTTGAATGAATCAAACGCTTTCTCGTAATCCATGAAAGCTATATATAAGGGCTGATTCTATTCCGCACATTTCTCTATGACCTTATTGATAGTGTGAATATGGTCTATGGTTGAGTAGCCTTTACGAAATCCTGCCTGGTCCTTTGTTTGAGAAAAGTCTAAGGTGTTCCACATTCTATTTGCGATTGCCTTAGCAAATACTTTGTAGGTTGATCGGTCTATAATTTTTCAAGTCTTTGGTGTTCCCTTTCTTATGGATTAAGATTACGTTGGCGTTATTCCAAGATTCCGGCACGCTCGAGATCCTGAGGCATTGCGTATACAGGGTGGCATGTTTTTCTAGAACAATCTGCCCACCATTCCCCAGTTGCCTTCCCCCTTTGCATAGCTCCCAAGGCTTTCTTTACTTCTTCCGGCATTACTTCTGGGATTTCAAATTCCTCTAGACTATTCCCTCCTCCATTATCGTCGTGGGTGCCACTGGTACTGTATAAATCTCTATAGAAATCCTCAGCCACTTGAACTATCTCATCCATATTAGTAATGATATTGCCGGCTTTGCCTCTTAACGCATACATCTGATTCTCGCCCATTCCTAGTTTCTTCTCCACTGCTGTTAGGCTTCCTCCGTTTCTGAGGGCATGCTCAATTCTATCCATATTGCTACGGAATAGTATTTCCAATGACGAAGAGCCGAGCAGTAAGAAGAAGATGACGACGATTGGAAGCTAGCGCGGGCTGTTGCCTCTTGGCCAACTGCGGCGTATTGCCTTGTAAATATACTTGTAAATAGCTTTTCGTCGGTGTCTTCCTACGTAACATATCTGGTGGAGGTGGACGTTCCCTGTACCTCGTCACGTAGCTTCGCAGTGGACGGTACGTCGAGCCTTCCTTCATGGCTCCCGGCGACGACAACCCGACTCCGCCGGCTCCGACACCTCCTGCCACTTCGACGACCTACATCACCCTCTCCGCTCCCCGTGATCCTGGCGTATTCTCGGCAAAAGATGGGGAAGACGTCGAGGACTAGATCAGCCTGTACGAACACGTCAGCCGCAATAACCGGTGGGACCCTGCTATCATGCTCGCCAACGTAGTCTTTTACCTCGGTGGCACACCTCGAGTTTGGTATCGGACGCACGAAAATGAGCTGACCAGTTGGGATTCGCTTAAGCAAAAGCTTCGAGACTTGTTCGGCAACCCCTACGGTCACCAACTTGCCGCGCAGAAGGCGCTTTCCGGTCGTGTGCAGACGTCAACGGAGCCCTACGTCACGTACATTCAGGACGTCTTGGCTCTATGCCGCAAAGTTGACGCACACATGACTGAGTCCGACAAGGTCTCCCACATCCTCAAAGGCATTGCCGATGACGCCTTCAACTTTCTCGTATTTAACAACGTGGCGACGGTGGATGCAATTATAAACGAGTGCCGCCGCCTGGAACTCGCTAAAAGCCGACGTATCAACCAGCAGTTTGCCCGTCTGCCCAACACCCCAGCGACATCTTCCTGTGCCGACGCTCCTCGTCCCAACAACACTGGCGATGTTACCAGGATTGTCCGGCGTGAGATCGAGGCCGCCTATCCGGCTGCGTTTGACTCCAGCCCCTCTAATGCACCTGCAGTCACTGTTTCCCTGATCCAGGCAGTTGTCCGCCAGGAGTTCGCCAACATGGGTATTCACACCATCTGCTTGGCCCATCGCCCTGATACCCACCCGGCTTCTTCGATTCCACCCCGTCCCGCACCTTCTTACGCGCCACGTTTCCGCAACACCTCTGAATGGCGCACTGCAGACGACAAGCCAATTTGTTTTCACTGCCATCGAATTGGGCACATTTCTCGGCACTGGCGCTGTCGCTGGAGTTCGCTGAACCAGTCTACATATACTGCCTACTCTCGCCCCCCAGGTGGCCTTTCTCGTCCCTATGCTGCCCGCTCAGATAATGCCGCCACCGATTCTCCTGCGCCGAACCGCCCCTATTCTCCTTCGCCTTCGCCCCAACGACGACAATCTCGCTCCCCCCAGCCCCGTTGCTCCTATTCGCCGACTCCCTTCGGACGCCGCTCCCAGCCGGAAAACTAGACGATGCAGCGCCTCGAGGTGACGCGGCATTGCTCCATTGCTGCATTGCTGCACTGCCACCAAATCCTCTCCTGACGTTGCCCACTCATCTGAACCTTCTTGACGTGCAAGTCGACGGTGTTCCTGTATCTGCTCTCAGACACTGGGGCGCATTTGTCGGTAATGAGCGCTGACCTTCGTAACCGGCTGAGGAAAATAATCACGCCCGCCACGACGCCTGTTGTCCGTGTCGCCGATGTAATTGGTATGTGTGCCGCCCGCGTCTCCTTCGCCGATCGCTCCACTACCGTGCTATTCACGGTCATTGCTCACTGTCCCCACGACATCATCCTCGGCCTAGACTTCCTCTCCGCACATTCTGCTCTCATCGATTGTTCCGCCAGTACTCTCCGCCTCGACCTGCCTGTTCTGGACCTCGCTGAACAACACCCTACTCGCCTCAATTCCGTCGACTTCGTTCGCTTGCCACCTTCGGCACTGACTTACGTTGACTTCGTGTCATCCCCACCAGTGCCCGACGGTCACTACATCGCGGCTCCTATGCAAGACGTCCTCCTTACACACGGGATCACACTACTTCATACAGTTTTATCTATTGCATCGAATTGAGTCTGCCTGCCAGTGGTCAATTTTGGCTTGACGACACAAGTGCTGCCACGCGGGATGTCTCTGGCCCAACTTCGCACATTCGAGGATCACTCTGTAGCATCGATTTTAGTAGACGACAATTCAACTGATCCTCCTCTACCATCGCAGTCGGCAATTTGTACCATCGCCAACTTACAGAAAATGATTGCACCCGACATGCCGTCCGAGCACGCTCGTGCGCTCTACCGCGTTCTGATTTCCTACCAAGGTATTTTTGACTTTAACGATCGTCCTTTGGCCCAAACAACAGCTGTTAAACATCGCATTAATACCGGCGATGCCCCTCCTATTCATCGCCGCCCGTATCGCGTATCACCGGCTGAGCGTCAAGTTATTCACACTGAAGTTCGCAAAATGCTTGCCAAGAACATTATTGAACCGTCATGTAGTCCATGGGCGTCACCTGTTGTGCTGGTAAAAAAGAAGGATGGCTCATGGCGCTTTTGCGTGGATTATCGGCACCTTAACAGGGTTACCAAAAAGGACGTGTATCCCCTACCCCGGATTGATGACGCCCTTGACTGCCTCCAGGGTGCTCGCTATTTCTCCTGTATTGACCTCCGCTCCGGCTATTGGCAGATTGCTGTGGACGATCTCGACCGCGAGAAGACTGCGTTTGTAACACCCGACGGTCACAATCAATCCAAGGTGATGCCGTTCGGCCTGCGTAACGCTCCTGCCACTTTTGAACGCTTGATGGACTCCCTTCTTCACGGTTTCAAATGGTCCACATGCCTGTGCTACTTCGACGACGTTATAGTATTCTCCCCAACATTCGCTACGCACCTCGAGCGCCTCTCAGCAGTCCTGGACGTTTTTCGGCGAGCCTGTCTGCAACTCAACGCATCGAAGTGCCAATTCGGCCGTCGCCAGATTACCGTCCTTGGACATCTCGTTGACGCGAACGGAGTGCAACCGGACCCAGGCAAGATCCATGCTGTTACGCACTTCCCTGTTCCAAAGTGTGTCAAGGATGTGCGCAGCTTCATCGGCGTTTGCTCGTACTTCCGCCGTTTCGTGGAAAATTTCGCGGCCATAGCACGACCACTAACCGAGCTTTTGAAAAAAGACGCCCCTTTCCAGTGGGACGATAACGAGGCCTCTGCATTCTCGCTTCTAATCGACCTTCTCACAACGCCTCCCGTTCTGGCCCATTTCGATCCTTCTGTGCCTACCGAAGTCCGTACTGATGCCAGCTGTCACGGAATTGGCGCAGTACTGGCACAACGCCAGCGTGGCCACGACCGTGTTATCGCTTACGCCAGCAGGCTCCTCTCGCCCGCGGAGCGCATCTATTTCATCACTGAGTGTGAGTGTCTGGCCCTAGTTTGGGCGGTTGCGAAGTTCCGCCCATACTTATATGGCCGACCCTTTTCCGTTATCACAGACCATCACGCGCTTTGTTAGTTATGCTCATTGAAAAACCCTACAGGAAGACTTGGTCGCTGGGCCTTACGCCTCCAAGAATATTCGCTCTCTGTCACCTACAAATCCGGCCGACTACACAAGGACGCTGACTGCCTGTCTCGCTACCGGTAGACGAGCCTGACGACGCCGAAAGTAGTACCGCCGACGGCATTTTCTCTGTGTCTGCCTTCGCTAACATTGCCGATGAGCAGTACCGAGACCTATCGCTGCGAGTACTCATCGAGCGTCTGCGCTCTACACCTACCGACGCATCCGTTCGCCGATATGTCCTCCAGGGCGGCAATCTGTACCGAAGGAACTTCCTCCCTGGTGGCCCTGATTTTCTTCTTGTCGTGCCAAAACATCTACGACAGACTGTGCTCGTTGAGATGCGTGACGCACCCACTGCAGGACATCTTGTGGTAACCCGCACGTACGACCGCGTCCACCGCCGCTTCTATTGGCCTGGTCTCGCTCGCTCCGTCCGACGCTATGTTGCTGCCTGTGATTCCTGCCAGCGTCGGAAAACACCTCAGGTGCTACCTTCCGGTCATCTCCAGCCGATCACCGTCCCTGTGGAACCGTTCTTTCGTGTTGGATTAGACCTCCTCGGTCCCTTTCCCACGTCATCCTCTGGGAACAAATGGGTAGCCGTCGCAACTGATTACGCCACCCGATACGCTATCACGCGGGCTCTCCCTACATGTTGCGCCACTGACGTCGCGGACTTTCTCTTGCGTGACATTATCTTAGTGCATGGCGCCCCGCGACAGCTGCTTACTGACCGTGGTCGTAACTTCCTCTCGAAAGTTATCGCCGACATTGTGCGTTCCTGCTCTATTCAACACTAGCTGACTACCTCATACCATCCTCAAACCAATGGCCTGACAGAGCGGTTAAACCGTACTCTTACCGACATGCTGTCCATGTACCTTTCGAAGGACCTCCACGACTGGGACGTTGCCCTTCCTTACGTCACATTTGCTTATAATTCTTCCCGGCAAGACACCGCCGGATTTTCTCCATTTTATCTACTCTACGGTCGCGAACCGACCTTGCCCCTTGACACGGTACTTCCTCCTGCTGCGACCTCAACAACCGACTATGCGCGCGACGCCATCGCCCTCGCCGACCATGCACGCCAGCTTGCCCGTGCTCGACTGACGGACTCGCAAACCACGCAGCAGCGTCAGTACAATGCCCGCCACCGTGACTTACAGTTTTCGCCTGGTGCACTCGTGCTCCTGTGGTCGCCCTCTCGTCACGTCGGACTTTCAGAAAAGCTCCTTTCGCGATACACAGGGCCCTATCATGTGCTGCGCCAGGTGACGCCTGTGACGTACGAAATTGCTCCTGTGAGCTCAACCTCGTCATCTACTCTGGCATCTAGTGATGTCGTGCACGTCAGTAGGCTCAAGAGCTACTACACTGCTTCAGAGTCCGGCCTTTAGTCGCTCCGGGACGGCGCTTTTGCCGCCGGGGGTAGTGCTACGGATAGTGTTTCCAATGACGAAGAGCCGAGCAGTAAGAAGACGACGACGACGATTGGAAGCTAGCGCGGGCTGTTGCCTCTTGGCCAACTGCGGCGTATCGCCTTGTAAATATGCTTGTATATAGCTTTTCGTCGGTGTCTTCCTACGTAACAATATTACACCTCCTTATGTCAGCTATCTTACGCTTGTTGATTAATTTGGAAAGTTCTGCCAGTTCTATTCTAGCTGTAGGGTTAGAGAATATCATACATAGGCGTTTCTTAACCAGATCTTTCGTCTCCTGCGATAGCTTACCGGTACCCTTCCTAACGAAATAACCATTGACTTGTATTGCACACTGCTCAATGATGCCATTAAGATTGTCCTTCATTACTTCAACACTAAAATCCTCTTCCTTAGTTAAAGCCGAATAGCTGTTCTTTACTTTGATCCGGAATGCCTCTATTTTTTCTCTTACCGCTAACTCAATGATCGGCTTCTTATGTACCAGTTTCTTCCGTTTCCTCCTCAAGTCTAGGCTAATTCGAGATCTTACCATCCTATGGTCACTGCAGCGCACCTTGCCAAGCACGTCCACATCTTGTATGATGACAGGGTTAGCGCAGTGTGAAGTCTATTTCATTTCTAGTCTCGCCATTCGGGTTCCTCCACGTCCACTTTCGGTTTTTGCCGCTTTTGTAAAAAGGTATTCATTTCCGCATATTATTCTGTTCTGCAAACTCTGCTAATAACTCTCGCTTGCTATTCCTAGAGCATATGCCATATTCCCCCGCTGACTTGTCTCCAGCCTGCTTCTTGCCTACCCTGACATTGAAGTCGCCCATCAGTATAGTGTATGTTGTTTTGACTTTACCCATCGCCGATTCCACGTTTTCATAGAAGCTTTCGACTTGCTGGTCATCATGACTGGATGTAGGGGCGTAGACCTGTACGACCATCAATTTGTACGTCTTATTAGGTTTCACAGCAAGACTTGCCACCCTCTCGTTAATGCTATAGAATTCCTGTATATTACCAGCTATATCCTTATTAATCAGGAATCCGACTCCTAGTTCTCGTCTCTCCGCTAAGCCCCGGTAGCACAGGACGTGCCCGCTTTTTAGCACTGTATATGCTTCATTTGTCCTCCTAACCCCACTGAGCCCTATTATATCCCATTTAATGTCCGATAATTCCTCCAATAACATTGCTAGACTCGCCTCACTAGATGACCTTCTAGCGTTAAACGATGCCAGGTTCACATTCCAATGGCGGTCTGTCCGGATCCAGAGATTCTTAGCACCCTCTGCTGCGTCACAGGTCTGACCACCGCCATGGTCAATTGGTTCGCAGCTGCTGGGGCACGTAACCACCCATGATACATTTTTTTCCTGGTGACCATTCTTCAACGTCTAACCCATGTTACAAAGTTATTGTTTGGCGCAAGACGTGCTTGCATGTATAGGAAATTTCCACAATGCCTTCGCATATTTCATAGCGACAGAGCGAATAGTTCTGTAGATTCCCGATCAAACGCGATCGCCAGCGATTTCGGTGGAAATTACGTTGATTTATGTCTGGCTATGCAACTCCTTGACCTGCAGATCACATTCCGACGACGGGCCACAGTACGTGCCACTATCATTATGCTTTGAGCGTTACTTCTTTTTGAGGCCACAAGTGGCGCGAAATATGGAGTTAGATTTGCGACTCACAATTGAGGAATTGTCTTTGTTCTTCACCATCACTTCTGCGTGACAGTGAAGACGTGCTACATTTTCATCGAGTGAATACGAGTAACTGAACCATTTGTTCCACTTCAGTTTACTCTTCTAACACAATATTTGATAATTAATAACCGAATTTTTTCCTCCAATAGATTGCAAAATAGAGGAACTTGAATATTAGCAGGACGTCTTAGGAGAAAAAAATTATTGTTGGTTATTCTGGTTTCACCGGACAGCATAAAAGTGAAATTCAACAAGAATATCCTTAGCATATTTAAATGTCTGCCCACTTCCAAAAGATTCGTTGAAGTTCCTTCTTTGCACGCTGATACCAACTACAGGAAAGAAGAGGGAAATATAAGTAAAAAAAATAGATAAGAAGACTAGCGAAGGGATAGTCAGAGTGGAAACACTTTAAGAGGAATGACCACTAACGGTCGCAAGAGTCCGTATGCAATGTTCAGTCGTTTACTAGAAGCGCTGTTTGTCTTTCTGGCCTTGAGCATCTATTAGTACTTAGTACAAGTCTCCAGGACATTTTCGTCCGAGCGCAGTCTGCCATCCACGGCGTTGAGATTCCAACCTCCATAGGTCTAACGAGACGCGTCGGCCTAGAAACGATAGGATGGTTACTAGTGCTTTGTTTAGTCTTGGCTATATTAAAGGGAAGCTGAAGAGTCTGTCGAATTCAACAAGGCGCTAATATACGAATGCGGCAACCTTATTATAAACAATGCATGTAAAATTTAGGGCGGGATTTTTCACTTAGGAACGACGTAATCGCCAGTTAAATTTGCACTGTAGCTCCGCCCCCCGTCGAGCGCCGCGCGCTGCTGTTGACGCTGACGATGCGAGCAAAGACCGGAAACCGCGGCGTAGTGACGTCAGCACTGGTGACGTAGTGAGGTCAGCACTCCTTCGCAGTCTCCGCGACCGTGCCTGACCGCTCTTGTTTCTGCGCGCGTGCCGTCATAATCTGCCTCGCCCGAGCCTGCATTCCTTTGTGTGTATGTGGAGTGGTAGTTGACGTGCGCAGCATGAATTGAAGTGGTGGGCCGATCATGTCGGCATTCTGTGCAGCCTACGGTTGCATGAACACCAGCGGCCGCGACAATGTTCCATTACCCCCCGCAAGACAAGAAGCTTGCAGCTAAGTGGGAGGCTGCTGTGAATCGTAAGAACTTCAAGCGCTCAAGAACAACAGTGCTGTGCTGTAACCAGTTCCGTGACGACGATTACTACCAGAGTTTATCAATAAGGCGTGAATGAGTGAGAGTACGACTTTCTGCTAGCAGACTTTCTAAACGCAGCGCGAAAAGGTAGGGGCAACGAACGCACAAAGTCGGGACGGGTGCGGGCGGATGGATGGTAATTGGTCTTGGAAGACCTTATGAATACACGAACTCGTCCAAACCTGGATTTTGTTTTATTTCTAGCTCCTTCGTGTATATAGCACGCTGAACGGGAGGTATACATGTTCATCTCCCACTCTTGACGCAGGTTTGGTCGCAAACCGCCGTTAATTTTCTACTCGCACGTGTGTTGTAAAACAGCCAACGTGCAGCTACCATAATGCAGTGCAAGTGTAAAGTTTTCATGTGTTTGAAAGCCGGCGCATGCCAGGACACTGCGCTCCCCTTCGCGCTCAAAAAGAAAACGGCTGTCTGACGTAGCCGAGAGAATTCGCCGCCTTTATGGCTCCGGTTACGAGTAGCGTGCGGATGGCGCGCTGATGAAGGCCACTACACGTGCTACAAGAGCCGGAAAACTTTTCCCGCATGTAAACCGTCTCTGTAGATTGCCGACAGTTTTGGGGCAGCGCACAAATGCCGACGATCCCATCCCTCCTTACGTTCCCCGAGGAGGCATGCAGGAACATAACAGTACAGTTTGCCCGGAAACGAACTCACTGGACCGCGGAATACAGCTTTGCAAAAAATATACTCACCAAAGAACATTTCTAACACGAGGAGATGCTAACACTTCACTTTCGTTCGCGTCGAAAGTACTGCTTGCTACCAACATCTTTTGCTTCTTGGAGAGGCCGGACGTATACATATACAGAGCAACTCGAACTCCTCAGAGAAATGCAAGCTCTCGAAATTTACCATTACCGTCTCACCAAACCACAGCGCCAAACCACCTTGCACCGTGCTGCATGTTGTGGGCTCAGTGTACGACTCCGCGCACGGCGTCGCCAAGTGGCCCCCGAGAAGTGGAGCCTCACGACGCGGCACGACGGCGCACGGCGATAGACCCACCGCAGGTTCGAGCACCGAGCCGAAAGACCTGGCCAGCTCTGGCCGTACGCATGGGCGCTCTCCCAGGAACACAAGGCGTCCAGGACAGTTAAGGCGTTTATTGATCACAAATGGCCAACATGTACCAGACTGCACCCAAACACACGGAGTACACTCGGCGCCCGCGGTTCCCGATGGCGAGGAAGGCGGGTTACACGCCGCGTCGAACAATGGTTTGCGCGCGCGGGCCGAAATGCGTTCGCAAACGCTACCTAGCGCTTCCAGTCACCGACAATGGTCTGCGACGGTTCGAACACGCAAAATGTGACGCACTGAGCACCTGCGACTACCGCAAGGGCGGAACGCAGAGCCACTCAGCAAGCCACACTTACGCAAGCTGACAAAGCACGTGAACGTCCCCAGGCCGGGGCGTTGGGGACACAAATAGCTGGTCGCTCACGTACCTTGCAGCTTGCCTCTCGTGACCGGCGCTCGTCCCTCTCGCAGCACGACTCCCCCGCGCACGGCGATCGTCCCCAGTCGGGGCTTCTTCCCTACGTCACGCCCCCACGACCCAATCGCAGGGCCGCGTAGCATGACGTCACGGGACGCGGTCGCGGCGCCCGGGGAAAACGGAGCGCGGTCGAGGGGCAGGCATTTGGGAGGGGTTTTCCTCGCAATGGCGAATAAGTCCGGAGCCTTAGGCACAGCAACGACTGCGCCCCGGTGGACCGAAGGAACTCCCACATCCCTCTCCCCTTAAATGTCCCTACCAGCTGAGAAGTGAGCCGGCGGCATGTAACACAAAGGAAAAGTCCCCTGTATCAGCCAGCATTAGATATTGCAAGGATGGCTAACCTGCCTCCGTTCCAGCCCTTAAACACATATTAAAGAAAACGAGAACGATACAATCAGGGCAAATACACTAACAGCATAATTATTTAACACGTACAGCAAACCCAGTGAAAATCGCGTACAACAATATAACTCAAAGGGAAAACTGTACAACACACTGCTCCAGAACACCCCCAGAATATCCCCAGAATAAACGTACTGTCTGCTACACGAACACAGAAACATACACACACACGCACAGAGACACACACTCAAAAATAAACATTAAAAAAAAGTTAAAGAACCCCACCTACAAAATAAAACGGCAAGACGTCCCCGGAGCCTCAGCGCTCAGTCCCGAACGTCTCATTCCAAGGCCATCGCGGGCACTTGGTCGGCGGCCACCACGTTCGGATTTGTTTGTTTCGGCGGAATAATATGTCGCTCTCGGTGGGCTGCCTTTTCACCGTCTGGAGCTCCCTGCCGAACGAGCGCTGCGAATCCGGGGTCCTCCCGCATCCTCTGCCGGCACACTTGGGCAAGCTCGCCGTCTGTCAGCGCCGTCGCCGCGCCAAAAGGCACCGGGGGATCTCTCGCCGCACTCTTCCCCCTCTCCTCCGGGTGCATCCGGCTGGTGTAGTGGCTGTGGTGAATAACAAGGGTCCGGCACTTCCCGCAGGTAGCAGCACCAGCAGGCAGGGGCAAGTGGGCGCCGTCCGCGGCTGCGTCCGTTAGAGTGAGCGTGTGCCCCTTAAAAGGATAGGGCACGGGGTGCTGGCACCTCTCCACTCTGCGCTGCGCGGGCCATGCCTTCACTGACACGTACCAGAGGGGTGCCGATACACCCTCCTGGCACGTCCAGGTGGCGACACTCCGTGTTTTCGGACTGGTCTCCGTAGCTGTGGCAGGCGGGACAGTCGTTGGAGCAGGGAGTATCCTTGCGGCTGGAGCGGCTGGCTGTGCAACCCGGCGCCGGCGTCGGCGGCGGCGGCGGCTCGAAGGGGCGACAAGGGCAGACGGCTTGTCCATCTTGAGCGCGAGTGCGCTGCAACTCCAAGCTACCGACGAAGGCGACTGTCGAGAGAGAATGACTGCGGGAAGACAGTTCCGGGCACCGGCAGCAGCAGTGCCAGCAGTAGTAGTAAATGCTGACACCAATCGTTTCCAAGAAGGAGCGAGCAGAGATGGGGGCACAGGATGGAGGGTCGCGAAGCCAGCTGGACGTGGTTTTCGTCCCCTTTTGCACGCGCACACACGAGGCACCCGCGACACGTGCCCTTAGGGCTTGCAGCGAATTCGGGCGCAGGCAACACCAATGTCTGAAGCGTCCAATGTCTCAAACCTCCCCCCTCATCTGACGCTCCCGTGGTCGCACGCCCCCGCTTTCCGAACATTTACGCGGCGAGTCTCAAAGACGAGACAACAAAAGAATGAGGGCACCAAGCGCGCCTCTACGGCTACGTACAATGACGATGCGGGGTAAGAAGCGGGGCACTTTGAAAACAAGGCTATGCACACGAGGAAGACTAAACCTATTATTCAAACAAGAAGAAATACAAGCACTGAACAAACGGGCAAACTTTTTGACATCTAGTTAGGGCGGGCTGGAACCGTGGCGCGCTGGCCTCTGTGCGGGAAATCCCGAGAGAAAAGAAACACTCGCTCGCAGAGGCAGAAAGCAAGAGTAACGCGTTTCTTTTACCAGAAAGGTCTGGCAACGCGAGGGCGAATTCACAATGGTGGTCGTCGCCTGAGGGGGTATCGATGCGACGGCCGAAAGCAGTCGGAAACACCGCACCTGCTTTGTTCCTCGGAACACCCGAGATCGCTGGGCTCCGGTGCCGGCTCGACTGGCCTGCAATGGTAGGCTTTCAAGTCGGCAATGTGAACGCGGCCCCTGGTTCTCCCCGTCTGAGGATCCGTCAGCTCATACACAAGTGGTGAAAGTCGTTTCTCCACTCGGTAAGGCCCCAGCCATTTAGGAGCCAACGCGGCGGAAAACCCTTTGCTGGCGTCACTAAGAGCGTGGTTGCGTTTCAGCACCAAGTCACCGACCTGAAAGCAGACGTCGCGATGACTCTTGTCATACTGAGCCTTCTGCTGGGCTCGGGCGGCTCCCAAGCTGTCCCTTGCTCTTGAGAAAGCGCGGGCAAGCCGGGAGCGAAGCTGCGCTGCGTACGAGGAAAGGTCCCCTGGCGCATTCTCAACCCCTGCTCGGCGCTGCGTAACGATGGTTAGCGGATTCGCCAGTTCACGGCCAAAAATGAGGAAAGCGGGGGAGAAACTTGTTGAGCGGTTTTGCGCCGTCCTGATGGCGAACGCGAGTTCGTTCACGTGGTCTGCCCAATCCTTCTGGCTCCTGGCAAAGGCCGTGAGCATCGACTTCACAGTACGATTAAAGCGTTCCGTGAGGTTGGCCTGGGGGTGGTAGGGCGATGTGAGGCGATGCTCGATCTGAAGGGATGTACACGTCTCACGAAACACCCGAGAAGTGAAGTAAGACGCATTGTCAGTAATCAAACGCTCTGGAAATCCAAAGCGTGTGAAAACTTCCATTAGCTTGTCCAACACTGCCCGAGCCGTCACCTTGCGGAGCGGAAATAGCTCCACCCACTTTGTAAAGTGATCGACCACTACCAAAAGGTGCTGAAAGCCCTGCTTACTCTTTGGAAAAGGCCCAATTAAGTCGCAGGCAGCAAACTGCCAAGGCCGCTGACTGTCAATCGGCTTCATTAAACCCGGCGGACGGCCACCGCGAGATTTCGCCGTCTGACAGACGTGACAAGTCCGGCAATAACGGAAAACGTCGCGCTTCATACCGGGCCAGGTGACAGTGTGGCTGAGTCTTGCAAAGACCTTAGAGCCACTGAGGTGTCCAGCCAGCGGTTCATCATGAGCGTAGTGCAAAAGTGCGCGCCTCAGACTTTTTGGTATCACCACCTTAAACGGGTTAATAGATTCGTCCTGGGTAGCGATATATCTAAGCACGAGCCCATCGTGGTCTAGCAGGTAGGAATCTTCGGAAGTACCAGCAATAAAAGCTGGCCCGGGTACTTCTGCGCTCGTTGCAACACCAGCAACGTTACGGCGCTCCGTTTCCGCTACTCTACCAGCAATTTCCTTGCAAAATGAATCCTCCTGCTGGGCCTTTAGAAGCTCTTCTCGGCTGAAAATAATCGCGGTCCTTCCAGAGTGAGAGCCGGTTCCATTACTTCCTTTTGGAGATACTGCAAAGGCCTCGTTCTCCGGTGTCGTGGTACGCGGCTGTCTTTCTGCGGCTAACTCCTTCCGCACCCGTGCGAGAACATCATGCGCGGTGACATCGTGTTCATTAAAGGCACAGTCATGAACGGTTAAGTTACCACCAGTGCCGGGCGATCTATTCGCAACGCTCCCCTTTGGCTCGTTTACAACTATTTCCCCCACTGATGGGGAACTCTCGTCACCGCCCGGCTGTAGAACGCCGAAAACCTCTTTTACCGCAGTCTCCTCTATAGGTGGGGACCCGAAGACGGTCTCCCTCTCTTCCTCGGCCACTTCACCGCTCGCACAGGCGGGCGTGTCGGCGGCTTCCGTCTTTCGCCGCTCGCCTCCGGCATCAGCCGGGTGGGGAAGCGGCGCACGCGAAAGCGCGTCTGCGACGACGTTCGTGCTCCCCTTTCGGTACTGCACCGAAATGTCGTAGTGCTGTATTAGAAGTGCCCAACGTGCCAGCCGACCCGCATGTTCGCGAAGCCTCATGAGCCAGCTGAGCGCGCTGTGATCCGTCTGCACGACGAATTTCGTGCCGTCTAAATAGACGTCGAATTTCCTCAGTGCAAACACAATCGCTAAGCACTCTTTTTCCGTCACGGAGTAGTTCTTCTCCGCAGGGAGCAGCGCCCGACTAGCAAAAGCCAGAGGGTGCAGGACACCATCGAATTCCTGAAGGAGGACCGCCCCCAATCCCAAATCGCTCGCGTCCGTTTGAACGACGAATTTCTTGGTCAGGTCAGGCAATCTGAGGCGAGCTGTCTCGGCGATGGCTCGGGACAAGCCGCGGAATGCCTGCTCCTGCTCCGGTTCCCAACGCCACTCCACAGACTTCCCCAACAACTTTGTCAGCGGTGTTTGGAGTTTCGCACAAGATGGAATAAATGACCGGTAGAAATTGGCCATTCCGAGGAAGCGGCGGAGGCCGCGTACATCTTTGGGGGCGGGAAAATCCAGGAGAGCCCGGAGCTTCTCCGAATTCGGCTCAATGGAGCCTCCTCCTAGGGTGAACCCCAGCAAGTGGACTCGAGTTTGCGCCACTTGTGCCTTTGCCGGATTTAGCGTCATGCCCGCTGACCTGAGCTTCCCAAGTATGTCCCCAACGTGACGTATGTGCTCCTCAAACGTTTCGGAATAGATCACGATGTCGTCGAGGTAGCACATGGCATGGGACCATTTGGCATTGCCCAGAACCCGATCCATTAGCCTCTGAAATGTGGCTGGGGCGTTGCACAGACCAAACGGCATTCGCTCAAATTGAAAAAGCCCACGATGGCACGTGAAGGCGGTTTTTGCTTTGTCCTCGGGTTCCACCTCTACTTGTAAGTAGCCCTTAGCAGCGTCCAGAGTCGTGAAATACTTCGCTGAACCTAGGCTGCCCACAATTGACTCGATGGTTGGCAACGGATAGGCATCTTTACGGGTAAGTGCGTTCAGTCGACGGTAATCAACGCAAAGGCGGAAACTACCATCCTTTTTTGGAACCAGGACGACAGGAGATGCCCAGGGGCTATCGGAACGCTTGATGACACCGGTCGCCAGCATCTCGTTAAGCACACCAACGATAGCCTGTCTCTTGGACAGGCTAACCGGCCTGGGGTTGCACTTCAAAGGACGCGTATCCCCAGTCTCGATCCTGTGGCGTACAAGGTCAGTGCAACCTGGGTCTTCTGTGAACAGGTCGTCATAGCTGAACAGAACTTCGGACATGTCAGATTTCTGTTTGAGCTCCAGCCCTACCGCACGGGCGATCAAAGGGTGGAACGCGCCACCTCGCGCAGGCACGTCTATCTGAGCGGTAGTGCACGCAGAATACTGCGCCAGAAAGGGCTCAGCTCCCTCATCTAGCGCGCCGTGCGGGCCCGCCACTCGCTCCGCGGCGACACATGCAGGAGCCGGAGGGTCAGCGAAAAGCCTCAAAGGGGACAACGGTCCCACCCTACAGCCTCCGTTCGCAATGTCTACCACTATATGGGTCTTGCGAAGAAAGTCACGACCCAGAATCACGGGAACACTCAAGCCAGGCAAATGAATGAAGCGATGGCGCCTCGTTCGACCATCCCAACGAACAGACAGCCTCGCTGCCCCGCCTGCAGGAACGGAGCCGCTGGCTAGGTTAAAAGTTGCTCGGCATTCGCGCAAGCGAACAAAGCGCTGTTGCAAGAGGGTCGAAACGTCGTCGCCAAACAAAGAGGCACTGGCCCCTGTGTCGAGGAGCGCGGCAAATTCGCGACCGGCAATAGTGACAGTGACGAACGGCGCGAATGCATCCGCGGGCAAGCCCGCACGACACACGGAGGGAGCGACAATCACTTCGGTCGGACGTGCGTTCACGCCCGACCCCCATCCTCGTTTCCCTGCCGGAGGGTACGTCTGGGGCAGTAACGAGCAATGTGGCCCAGCTCACTGCACTCAAAACAGCGGACTCCGCCGCGCGCATTCCTGCGGTTGAGAGCACTCTGCCCCGGTCGTCCTCCTCCGCCCGCTGCGCTGCCCTCAGGCCGTTCGGGACATGCGTCATCCGCTGGGCGCGGGCTGCTGCGGATTGCTTGGCGTATTTGAGGGGGCGGATTGGGCCTTTGCCCCGCACTGGCCGCGCGCCGCGCGTACGCATGAGGATCCAAGGCGCGTTCGCTGATTCCCCAAGCCTGCCGGTTTTCAAAGCCCACCGCAAAGGTGGACTGCGCGGGCGATTGCTGTTGGCGTGAACGAAAAAGAGTTCCCGTCCACGCACAGCGCGGCTCTAGTGCCTCGCTTGCAGGCGGTGGAGGGCGGTAGGCACGCATGGCCAGCAGGTCGCCTTGTATACGCTTGGCCTCGGCGGCCATGTCCTCCAGATCACGGAACCGACTTCCGCGCAGGTAGGCCGCAAAAGTTGGGTGAGCCTGCCTTATCACCCTCTCGACTCTCTCGTCGCTGGGGGCCGTCGGCTCCGCCATATGAAACAGCTCCTCCATCGCTCGCACATACTCGAGGAGCGATTCGTCCGGGGCCTGTGTCCGCAACTCGAGCTCGCGCCGCATTCTACGATGGTAGTCGACAGGCAAAAATTCCTGGCGGAGAGCCGCCTTGAAATCTTCGAGCGTCGTTGCGCGGTTGCCGGAAAGCCTGTACCACTGTGCTGCTCGCTCTGTAAGAGCAACGGGCACCACACGAGCCAGCATTTCGCGGTCATCAAGCCCTACAGCTGCCTGATAGTGCGCCAAACTGTCTAGGAAGTCTGTGACACTAACCGCATCCGCGTAACCGCGATATGTGGGCACTGCCAGCTTAACCACCGGCCGCGAGTGCCATGGCGACTCCAAGGAAGTCCGGAGGGCACTCGAAAGGGACTGAATTAGTCGCGTGGCTTCGCTAAGCAACGCCCCCGCGTCTGGTGCGCTCGTCTCACCAGGAGCGTCTGCAGGCGGGATTTGGGCAGGCTGGGGCACCTGCAACCCTCCCCTCATTTCGGTTAGCGGTACCTCGCTCGACCCTACGCGACTCGAATCTACCTCGCCACCTCGCACAACGGTGCTCGCGGTAGGCGGTAACCCCCTACTCCCTCCGCGCTCGCCGTCGGCGGTGGAGGCCACAGCCGTGTAGCTCCTCAATGCGGGTGGGGTTCGCGGCAGTCTCCCCTCTTCCATGGCGGCAAGCTCATCGTTACTTATCGCTGCATTGAGAGATCCACGCCCGTCGTGGAGCGGCGTGGACATATCACACGCATCTAGTAGGTTTGCGCCAACTAAGCTTGCACTCCGTGTTTCGTGCTCTGGGAGTTGAGCTGTGCCTCCCTGCTCGACACCAGCATCGACTGAGTAATCGAACAGGGCGACATTCGCGAGAGTCGTCAACAATGACGACTCCTTGAAGCTGGAAAACATGGCACGGCCAGCCGATCAAGCGGGTCTCCGGCTCGTTACGCACCGCAGCAATGCAAAGGCAGTTACTGCCCCACGTTGGGCGCCAAAATGTGGGCTCAGTGTACGACTCCGCGCACGGCGTCGCCAAGTGGCCCCCGAGAAGTGGAGCCTCACGACGCGGCACGACGGCGCACGGCGATAGACCCACCGCAGGTTCGAGCACCGAGCCGAAAGACCTGGCCAGCTCTGGCCGTACGCATGGGCGCTCTCCCAGGAACACAAGGCGTCCAGGACAGTTAAGGCGTTTATTGATCACAAATGGCCAACATGTACCAGACTGCACCCAAACACACGGAGTACACTCGGCGCCCGCGGTTCCCGATGGCGAGGAAGGCGGGTTACACGCCGCGTCGAACAATGGTTTGCGCGCGCGGGCCGAAATGCGTTCGCAAACGCTACCTAGCGCTTCCAGTCACCGACAATGGTCTGCGACGGTTCGAACACGCAAAATGTGACGCACTGAGCACCTGCGACTACCGCAAGGGCGGAACGCAGAGCCACTCAGCAAGCCACACTTACGCAAGCTGACAAAGCACGTGAACGTCCCCAGGCCGGGGCGTTGGGGACACAAATAGCTGGTCGCTCACGTACCTTGCAGCTTGCCTCTCGTGACCGGCGCTCGTCCCTCTCGCAGCACGACTCCCCCGCGCACGGCGATCGTCCCCAGTCGGGGCTTCTTCCCTACGTCACGCCCCCACGACCCAATCGCAGGGCCGCGTAGCATGACGTCACGGGACGCGGTCGCGGCGCCCGGGGAAAACGGAGCGCGGTCGAGGGGCAGGCATTTGGGAGGGGTTTTCCTCGCAATGGCGAATAAGTCCGGAGCCTTAGGCACAGCAACGACTGCGCCCCGGTAGACCGAAGGAACTCCCACAATGTGTAGCGGCAGCGGCCGGTCCGGACGAACACCAATGTTAACGTCACGAGGCGCCCGACCAATCACAGGCGGAAACGAGGCGCGCGAAGTGCCCGAGTCTGCTGCTGCACTTTTCGTCGAAATAAAATCTGCGCTTTCTTTCGCTCAATTTCGGTGCGATATTCAAGTTCGGAGGGTTGAAAACCATCACGTACCGCTCTTCACTCATTTTTTCTGGAGAATTCTTCAGCTTCCATTTAACGCGACAGCGTTAAGGAGCTTGTGTCGTAGAAAAGCCGGTGTCGTATGCGTCGGCGGCGTTGGCCATGAGCGAAAAATGTCGGAAGGTAATTCATAAATAAAAACAACTAGCAAGATGGGCTGGGTTTGATTCAAACCAGGGTCTCCGGAGTGTGAGACGGAGACGCTACCACTCAGCCATGACTTCGATAGTTCAAAGTGAGACAAAAGCGCCTCTAGTGAATGCGGTGTTGCCTTATAAACGTGCCGTAGAAAGTTATACTGCGGTGTATATTGGTAATTATGAGCATGTAAATTACAGAAGTCGCAACTAAACGCGTAGTGAAGTACGTTTCCGCCACATTTCTTCTGTGCTTGGCGAACACGCAGAGCCATCTTGCGGCAAACACAGAAGACCCCCTCCTCGCAATGTGCAGCACTGCCCCGACAGCTGGCGCTGCCCCGCCACTCGCCCGCTTCTCCCTTTCGTCTCGTTTGAGCGCATTGGGGCCCTGCGGGGACCGCTGCGAGGATGCACCAATATCCTTGCGTTTAATAAGTTTTCTCGCTCTCTCGCCTTTCTACTTCGATCTTGCGTCACTAGAACACTCGTGTTTAGCCGACGCGGCTCCTCTTTCCGCTCACAGCGCGATTCCTAGGAGCACCGTCCGATGCGGGACGCCTCTGACGTGGTCGCTGCACTGTAGCGCGTCTAGTGGGAAAGCGTCCCTTGCGATGTGCGCCGTGCTGCTGGTGAAGAGTCATGCGTCTGCGTGGTGCTCCCAAGCGAGATAGAGGACGATCCCGTGGAGGCGTCAGCCCCATGATCGCGTCCGCCTTCATGGCGCGTTGCGGCCCAGCTGTCCGTGCCGGTCACGACGTTTGACTCGCGTAGATCGTTTCTCCCTCCGAGACACCGAGTTCTTTGGTTCGTTCCGCTTGCTCAGGCGCACGTTTCATCTTTGTGTGACTCAAGAGCATTACTTGCGAATGAGTGGGCTGTGCGAACGGGGCGCGATAACGCTATCGCGTTCCACTCTTGAAGGCGAAGCTTTAGCGTCCTCCACGTTTTTTTCGTCATGAGACCCAAGATAGCACCCTGTCTTCTAACGTCCTATTATGTTGGCGTTCCCGTACAGTAAGCTCAGTCCTGAAGGGACGTGCACTGTAACATACTAAAGAGCCGCTACCGTTTAACGTACGGAAGGCGAAAAACTCTTCCAAACTGTCTGGTTAGAATAGCGTTTCAGAGAACCCATGTTTCTAGTATATTCCCACAATGGCAAAAGTCGAAAGTCTGACTTGTTCTCTAAGTTGTTGTCCGGACATTGTAGCTGTAATTCACAGTGACGGCTGCTAAGAAACACGCAGCGCGTTATGTTCGATGATGAAGTATTTGCCAAAAATTGTATCCGGGAAGCGTTTATTACCATGAAATGGGGGGTGCCTATGCCATTGCAAAGGGCGGATGCTGTGTGGCGACTACAATCGTTTGCTCGCCACATCACACATCTGCACTGGAATTCAGCCGGTTTCACGAACGCCCGCTGCCACATGGACTCTTCTGTTTTTTCTCTTTATGTCCACCGCCCCTTTTCCCAATGAGCTGAAACGTGCTTCCACTGCATGTTCGGTACACCCTTTCCGTAATTATTTATTTATTAATAATAATTCGTTCATTCGTGTCTTTATTGCTGCGCAAAATAGCGCCTCTTCATCTCCGTAATCACGCTTTCGCTCACCTGGACTCTGCCATCGCAAAACGATGTTGCTATGTAACGTATGGCTGGGCGTCGCATTTACAATTTAGCAGGAATGGCCAAATGCGCGGCGTGCAATTGGTTGACGTGATAGTACAGCAGTTTCTGTACCTCTTCTATACTAAATGTTCTGCTCCGTGAGCAATTATTAGCAGCTTCGACGGTAGAACGCTCTACCGTCCTCTACGTCATCCCGGCGTAGACCAGCGAAGACTTGGGGGTCGCGCTGGCGGCTGTTCATGGTCACGACGGAAGGCGAAGGCTGCAGTGGAGCAGCGGCCTCGGACGTGCCTTGATTCGATGAAGCGAGCATGGCCGGTTGTGTTATGCGGCGAGCCGAGCGGAGCTCCAGTGACAACGTACGAGAGGTCTTGGGGAACGAAAAGCACCGCCCATCACTTGTAAGGAACTGCTTTATTACAGCCGAGCTCGTGCTACTACCACGAGGATCAAACTGTGCTGCTGGTGATGGTATATACTGATGAAGAAGATGTACAATGGGTGATGATATGTGGAGATTATGAAGTTGAAAGTCAGGCATGTGTTGCGCTCACAGTATGTTTAATAAATAAGCTCCGGTATGATCTAACAACAAATACTTGAAATCAAGCTCTCCCTGAAAGCGCAACTGACGCGAAAAAAGATCGTCGTCCTGACCGTTTCCAGCCTTTTGTGATATTGTCATCAAAGATGCGGCTCTGTGAGCATGTTAATTGCGGTCAGACGACTCCCGATTTTTATTCACGTCGTTTTTCCGATATCATGCTCTTTAATGTTGAAATGTCAATGTAGAAGGGAACGTGTGCTGCCTAAAGCTTGCTTGGCCACAGAAACGATACACGATTCAATGATGGTGCAGCTTTATTGCGTCATTGCCGTCAACACACTGCGCTGCCGCCGAGGGAAACAAGATAACAAAGGTGAACTGCTCAGCGGCTTCTCACGGTGCCGTGCCGATCAACGGTGGCAATACTGACGTCACAAGCGCTTTATTTTCAAACGAAGCTTGTATTGGCTCACAGATTGCTGCGGCATTGTCGTGGTCATACAAGAAAGCCCAGTTGTTCCCAGGACACAGCAGCTGTGGGAAAAGGCGGTTTGATGAGTTCATAGCTGCGTCGGCACCGGAACGCGAGCGATTAGCGAGAAATCCAGCTGCATTGGCGCACGCGCACGCTACGCGCGCAACCAATGAGAGCCGCTTTGCTTCCGCCGCGGAGGTAAATGGCACGAAAGGGTTCCACGCACGCTGCGCCGGCTTCGTTTCCGTTCATTTCAGTCTGGAATAATGGATGGGGTGGCCACGCACTGAGCTTTCCCCCGAGGAGCAGGCAGCCTTCGACGAGCGGCGGCGAGAACTCGGCCATGAAAGGGCTCGCCATCGGCGTGCCGGTCCAGCCATCGGAGCCGCCCGAGCCCAGGCACTCCGACAGCAACGAGAATAAGATCCCGAGTTGAGAGAACGGGAGGCCGAAGCAATCCGGCACCTGTGGTTTACTCAACCGTGACGAAATTCAGGTGCACGCAGGACAAGCTTCGTTTACCCTCATTTTCCGGTAGGGAAAGAGTTGCAAATTTTTGTGTCGGTTTCGCTTCGAAAAAAATGTAATGCTATAAATGCAATCTAATTCGGTCTTGTCTCGTGAATATAAATATGGGTTTAAATAATCTCCACGTTGAGTTTCGTTCAAAGAGTAGATGTAAGCAGAAAATGTTCGCTCACACGCACGCACACACACAATAAGCACGCGCATACATCCATGCGCACACAAACGCGCACACATTTGTCCGCATGCATGCATGCTTCAAAACGAACACACACGTTCGCATACGCACACAATCACACTCGCCCATGAATGCCCCGCAAGCACGAAAGCGCACGCCCACGTACAGTAACACGCGCGTACACGGGAATGCAGGCTTGTACACACGCCGCGAATGTTCACAAATGTATACACGCGCTATCACGCATGAAAACGCAAATGCTGCGGCACACGCACGCGCACACATAAACACGAGTACACGCTCATACAACCATACACAGGCACGATCAAGGCGTGCACACGCGTAACCACTCCCTACCGCCTCGGCTGCCTCTCAGAAAGCTGCGCGTGCAAACAGACCGCGTAACAATCGCTCTACTATTACCGTTTCAACGTCAGCTATAATAAATCTCGTTACGGTTTAAATTTGGTGCCTTCTCAGGTCTGTCTACCCTCTGCCGAGAGGGTGCTAAATAATTTGCTCCACTGCCCATCCCTGACCGAAACACTGCTTGAACGCCCCACCAGTGTTCCGACTATAACTGCCATAAATGCATATGTTGTTAGAAGTGAATTCCCTCTCGTTGTAGTCAATTGAAACTTTTTGATGTTCGGCCAGTATTCTCAAAGAAATTTTTTAAATATTTTTTCCATTCAGTTACGCTTGTGCATTGTCGTGAAGTTCCGTAGGAGAATGTCCAGAATTCCTGGGCATGCAAACTGTGCAGTCACAGGAAAACTTGCCCGACGTTGCATGTGTGTAACAAAAAGCATAAAGTTCCTTTCGTGGCATGAGCCAGTCGTGTGGTCTATTGTACCCCCCCCCTTTTTTTTTTAGTAAACACTACTTAGGACAGACGGACGTCGCATAAATGACCGTCTAAGAGAACACGCAAACAATACCGAGGAAGTCGTGCGCGTTGTTTGGGTTGCATTTTACTGCAGTTCTTGTGATGTGAACCGCTTTTTGCTTAGTGCAGTTATGTTAGCGGAAGCGCTGACAAGCTTAACGTGAAATAACATAGGTAGAAAAGATTTCCCGACTTGTCTCTGCTTGTGTGAGTACCCCATCTGCGTACCTGCCAGATACGGAGTCATTCTTATGAAAGTGGATTGCGCATGTAGATAGGACGGTTGTTCAATATAAGCACAAGGTCGCTGAAAAGAAATCTTTGTTGGAAGTTAGCCCTCGCCCGCCCTCACGTTTCATCTGTCTGTGTGTCTTTCTCTGCGCTACGCAATGCCAATGGCATTATGATGTTCTGCCCTATCACCGCAGCTCGAGCGGCATTGCTATGAACGAGTGGAAACCCCCGATCCTTATATCGGGCTTCGCGCTTGAGTGGGCCATCACGCTACTGTTCGGAGTAACTGTGCAACCACTGGCAGCTACCAACAGCGGCGCTTCGCAAAGGCCACATATTATCTACATACTGGGGGACGACGTGGTAAGTATCCTGCCGTGCAGCTTACTCTTTGACCGCAAATGATATGGCAGGCTTCACATGCGAAAGCCGCATTTTTATTGCGTTAGCATTCTTTGGGTATTTCACGCACTTTGTAGGGTCTGTCTGTCTGTCTGTCTGTCTGTCTGTCTGTCTGTCTGTCTGTCTGTCTGTCTGTCTGTCTGTCTGTCCGTCTCTATCTATCTATCTATCTATCTATCTATCTATCTATCTATCTATCTATCTATCTATCTATCTATCTATCTATCTATCTATCTATCTATCTATGTTTGTATACACCGTTTTCCCTCCCACCTTGGTCTCAAGGTGGCCGAATGGGTGGCGCATCGGGCTGCTGAGCTGAAGTAGCAGGGTTCGAAACCAACTATCGGACCAACCTGGATCACTGGGTAGGTGACAATGTTTACAAACCAGCCTCTCCTCAAAGAACCTTTTTCGCACCGACGTGGGTCACCCAGGTGCTGGAGTCGGTATACGCATCATTCACCAAAGGAACAGTTTCATGCCGACTTGGATTACTGGGTATGCACCTCTCGGTCTGTCCTAGTCTCCAGTGAACCTCTTTGATGCTAACTTGGGTTACCGGGTATGCGCCAGCTGGCGAGTGCCGCACTTTATTGAACGTCTTTAACGCCAACTTGGGTAGCTAGGTGTGACGACTAGGAAGGCGACTATTAGTCTTCCTAGGGAAGCCGGAAAGTCAGGCGTCCCGCTGCAGTACACAGACCTCTTTCCGACCGTGGCAGTGTTAGGGTTGGCGTCGGACACCACGGGCGATACGTCATCCCCCTACCCTCTACTTGGTCGGAGCCCACGGGCGACAGGTCATTCACCCTACCTTCTACTAGGCCGGAGACCACGGGCGACAGGTCGTTCCCCCTACCCTCTACTTGGTCCGAGCCCACGGGCGACAGGTCATTCACCCTACCTTCTCCTAGGCCGGAGCCCACGGGTGACAGGTCGTTCCCCCTACCTTCTACTAGGCCGGAGCCCACGGGCGACAGGTCATTCACCCGACCTTCTCCCCGGATTCGTCGAAAAGAGGATCGACTTCTCCTTTCCGTGCTCGGTAATGCAGGAGGAGGGGCCCTCTCTCTGTGCCTGTCACGTGTCATCGACGGAAGCAAGATCCCGCCCACACTTGTAGAGAGCCTATTTAAGGGGCTCCGAAATGTACTTTTGATATACTTCATACTTCATGCTTTTCTTATTTTCTTTCAACTACCTTTGAATAAGCAGTGCAAGTTTCGCACTAGCAAATCGTCTCGCCCCTGCTTGGTCGCCATGATCTACCGGATGCCTGCAGCCCGCCGACAACGCCACGCTACCCAATAAGCAATGTCGGTCGAGCTTCGATAGACAGGCGCCGCTACTTCTCGGCAGCAGTACGGTACGCAACCCTGGAGTACGCAACAAACTGGTGGCAGCGGTGGGATACAGAATCCTGGAGACCCCAACTTGGACGACAACTACGAGATCGTAGCCTCTTCGTCCTGGCGACAACGTTCGGAAGGAAGGTGTCTGGATCATGACTGCTTATGGTGAGCGCACGGTTTTTCTTCACTGAGATATCACTTGGCTTTTACGTATTTTTTGGAGAGTACATAGCA
Organism: Dermacentor variabilis; assembly: GCF_050947875.1. Taxonomy (NCBI): domain Eukaryota; kingdom Metazoa; phylum Arthropoda; class Arachnida; order Ixodida; family Ixodidae; genus Dermacentor; species Dermacentor variabilis. The sequence continues at coordinate 117,356,221 of NC_134577.1, forward strand.
GTGATTTTTCTTTAAACCGTTGACGGAAGTTTGAGTTCGTCAAGGTTGTATAGAGTGAAGGTTTAGCAGCACTAAGGGCTGCCATGAACTTGGAGGCACTAAAGAAGCCGGAATTGTTGAGCTTGGCCAAGGAGTTGGGCCTCCAAATTGCCGAATCAAAGAAAAAGCCGGAGTTCATTGAGGCGATCGAAGCGACCGGGGCAGACGACGAGGAACTGACGGAATGCCTAGAGAGCATTAATGAGAAAGAGGAAAAAGAAGAGCGTAAGCGCCTAGAGGAAAAAGAGGAGCGCGACCTCGAAATGAAGCGCCTAGAGATTGAGCTTCTGAAAGCACAAAATAGCGAAAGACCTAGCACAGAGGCACGTGAAAGCGAGCGCAGAATGACAGACTTGATGGCACCCTACGCAGTAGGAGGGGACATAGGTCTTTTTCTGGTACAGTTTGAACGCACGTGTGAGAAGGCAAAATTCGCGAGAAACACGTGGCCGCAACGCTTGCTTACGCTACTGCCACGTGAGGTAGCTGATATTGTCGCCCGCATGCGGAAAGAAGAAGCAGAGGACTTCGATGAAGTCAAAGCGACCCTGCTTAAAAAGTATAGATTATCAGCGGAAGCATTCAGGAGAAAATTCAGGGAAGTCGAGAAAACCAAAAGCGAGTCATACTCAGATTTTGCATACACCTTAGAGGTAAACCTGAAGGAATGGCTCAGAGAAGAGGGTGCACTGGGCGACGCCGAAAAGACAATGCAGAGCGTTGCTTTAGAACAGTTCTACCGCCGGCTGCCAGTAAACATCAAGCATTGGGTGCAGGATAGGCCAGGCGTAGACACGATCACGAGAGCGGCCAATCTCACTGAGGAGTACGTAACCCGCCGTGCGTTCGAAGGCAACGAAGCTCCTAAGAAGGAGGTGACTGAATACAGAGCCGACAAGCCAGAGCGTTGGTCGAAGTCGAATCAGTATAAATCAAAGGAAAGGTCAGATTCAGTGAAAAGTAGTGACGAGAACAGCAAGGGAAGGGAGGAGTCACCCGAACAGAGGGCAGAAAGGCAAAAGAAAAGGGCTTTCGAGGCCAAGAAACCAATAGTTTGTTACAACTGCCAGCAAACGGGGCATATCTCCGTGGGATGCAAAAATAAGTTAGTGTTGATGTCACTAACTAGTAACGAGGAAAACCTGAAATTGCTAGAACCGTACATTCGAGACCTCGTGGTAAACGGCAAACCGTGTAGGGTGCTTCGCGACTCAGCAGCCACAATGGACGTAGTGCATACGTCGTACGTAGGGGAAGGCCAGTTCACGGGAGAATGTGCTTAGATAAGGCAAGCCGTAGAGGCCTCCAGTGTTTGTCTCCCGGTGGCCAAAATTCGTATTGAAGGCCCATTCTGAGTACTGGACACTGAAGCCGCCGTCTCGGCACATCTCCCGCCGCAGTATCCATATTTGTTTTCTAACAAATCAGAGGATTTGCTACGACGCAAGGGAATCGGGTTTAGTGAGGGAACAGTGCAAGCCCTAACTCGTTCCAAGGCAGTGTACGAATGTCCAGTGGTGGAGAAAACAGGTTTGACAACTGATTCGTCAACCAGTACTGAACAGGATAGCCCTATAGGGGATGAGGCGGAAAGTACGCCAGCTAATGAAGAAGTCAGGAAAGCAGCAGAGCCTGAAATGTCTCGCGAGGCAGAATGCAGCAAGTTATTGAACGTAAGCCCTGCCACAATGATCGCTGAGCAGAAAATGCGTAAAAGGCCAGAATACATGGAGCGAATATGCGACGAATAGTCGGCGTTCGACGCCCGGCGGCGTACGCGCGACGCGCGGCGGCGGAGAAAAACGTCGTTCGCCGCCGGTCTAGCTGGCGTAGAAAATTTCGTCGGGCGTCGACGATACCGGAAGCGCCAAACGAGCGGCGCCCCAAAGCGAGCCAATCTCTGGTCTCACTATCCACCCCGACTTCCGGCTAGGCTTCCCCGCTTGTACGTGTATCCCGATCCCGCTCTATCGTTGACGGCGGTCTCCCGCTTTTCGTATTCCTGGCATCCAAAGCGGCGCGGCTGGAATTAAACGACAAGTTAAATTCGGCTGTTCAGAACCAGTGTTGCCACAACGCATAGCATCGCCGCTTTCTTTAAACAACATCGGCACATGAATGTCTAAAACGCAGAAGAACACTAGAAATCATTTCTAAACAATATTTTACGCGTTTTTAGAGTGTTTCGCAATTCGAAATCGATAATAGTTGTCGTTAAAGTTTTTTTTTTGTGTGTGTCATGTGTTTCAGTACAGCGCATTTGCCTCGTCTAGCCACACCGATAACAACGCAGCAACTCGCCGGCGGCGGCCGCCGTGTCTTCGCTCCATGTAGCGCAGCCCGACGAACATACGGCGTCGCGCCGCGGCAGATTTTCTGCTGCCCGAACTTCGTCGTGAAAGTTCGCTCCATGTATTCTGGCCTTAAGGCACAAATCAATGCTGAGTATTACTATGACAGGACGGCTCGCACGCGACGCTTTGAAGTGGGGGAAAAGGTAGTGATCCTGAAACCCTTGTTGAAAAACAAACTAGAGGTTCAATGGGAAGGACCGGTTGACATAATTCAGAAATTATCTGAAACAAACTACGTAATCACGGTACCGGGAAAACGAAGGACACCACAAGTGTACCATAGCAATCTACTTAAACCCTACAGGCAGAGGGAAGCCATTGTGAACATGTCCCTTAACCAACCTGAGGAAATGCCTGTCGACTTGCCAGAGTTAACAGCAGTGACGGAGACAACAGACATTGACGAGACCATTGATAAGTTAGCAGAACAGGCGGAGTTGAATCCCATTCAGAGGGCCGAACTGAGGGAACTCGTGTTTGAATTTAAAGACGTATTTTCAGATACACCGGGCAGGACAACTGCGATCGTTCACGATATCGAGTTAACCTCGTCGGACCCAGTTCGTTCGAAAGCTTATCGCGTTTCGCCTCGTCAACGTGAAGTCATGACCGCTGAAATAAACAAGATGTTAGAGCCAGGTGTAATCGAGCCAGGAGAGAGTGATTATACCTCGCCTCTTATCTTGGTTGAGGTCCCAGGAAAAGAGCCGCGGCCATGTATCGACTGCCGCAGGCTCAATTTAATCACGAAGGATCAGACTTATCCAATACCGCATATCGAGGAAAAGCTTGAAAAGGTGAGCAGTGCTAATTTCATCTCTACGCTCGAGTTAGTCAGAGGGTATTGGCAGGTTCCGGTGACCGAGAGGGCAAGCAGGCTTGCAGCGTTTGTTTCCCCGATGGGAACCTTTCGTCCGAAAGTCCTGAGTTTTGGATTGAAGAATGCGCCATATTGCTTCTCTAGCCTTATGGACCAGGTGCTACGTGGAATGGAGGACTTTGCACTTGCCTATCTCGATGACATAGCAATCTTTTCTTCATCATGGGCGGACCATATGCAACACCAGCGAACCGTGCTGTGTCGTCTACGAGAGGCCAACTTAACGCTTATGGCTCCCAAATGCCAATTAGGGTTCGCGGAGGTAGCTTATCTAGGTCATGTAATAGGGCGAGGCCATCGTCGACCTTCCGAGGTTAAACTGACCGCGATAGACAACTTCCCGCAACCACGCACCAAGCGAAACATCAGATCATTCCTTGGCTTGGCGGGTTATTACCAAAGATATATTACGCGGTATTCCGAGATTGCGAGTCCTTTAACGGATGCTCTCAGAAAAACAGAACCACAAACGGTAAAGTGGGATGACATAAAAGAAAATGCTTTTAGTATGCCGAAGAACGCACTAACCAGTCAGCCAGTGTTGAACGCGCCCGACTACTCTAAGCCATTCATTCTTCAGTGTAATGCCAGTGACAGGGGTATGGGGGTGGTTCTCTGTCAAAAGAGAGATGACGAGAACGAACACCCTGTACTGTACGCCAGTAGAAAGCTTTCAGTTCGGGAGGAAGCATACAGTGCATCAGAAAAAGAATGCGCCTGCGTAGTTTGGGCGGTACAGAAGCTAGCTGCAAGAAGGGTAAGCTTAACGGCAATGCCGACGGTTTAAGTCGTTGCCCCTAGAGTATCGAAAGCCTCATCCTCATCGGGGTTTCCGTGGCATTTTTTTCGTGCATTCATATGTTTTTCCAAAGTGAAGCCGATTGTTAGCTGATTTTAATAACCACATCTTAACGCTTTCAAGAAATGGCTGTTTTTAGTGTTGAGGGGGGGAGGACGCGCGTAGGGAATGGGAAAGGTGAAGCGGGTTTTCTTTTTGTGTTAAAAGCCGGGTGTGTCTTGGGGGAGAGTGGCCTTGTGCTCGCTGCTTTGTAGTTGTGGGTCCGGCACTGTTCTGGGGTGATTGCTTGCCCACGCAGGAGACGAAAAGTTGTGAGACCTGCTTGCAAAGACCAATTTCACCGGACCGGACCAAGGAGAAAAGTCACAAGAGCGCCACGAGGACGGATGACCACTCCCCAGAATCTACCTGCTACGAACGAAGGGTTCGTGACCTCTACGGGGAATCCTGATACCGAAACGCCGATCCCTCGTACAGCGGCTGCTGGCCCCTACACGTCGGGATCTTCCTCCTCCGCCGGAGATGCTGTTAGGGTTGGCGTCGGACACCACGGGCGATACGTCATCCCCCTACCCTCTACTTGGTCGGAGCCCACGGGCGACAGGTGATTCACCCTACCTTCTACTAGGCCGGAGCCCACGGGCGACAGGTCATTCACCCGACCTCCCCGGATTCGTCGAAAAGAGGATCGACTTCTCCTTTCCGTGCTCGGTAATGCAGGAGGAGGGGCCCTCTCTCTGTGCCTGTCAAGTGTCATCGACGGAAGCAAGATCCCGCCCACACTTGTAGGGAGCCTATTTAAGGGGCTCCGAAATGTACTTTTGATATACTTCATACTTCATGCTTTTCTTATTTTCTTTCAACTACCTTTCAATAAGCAGTGCAAGTTTCGCACTAGCAAATCGTCTCGCCCTTGCTCGGTCGCCATGGTCTACCGGATGCCTGCAGCCCGCCGACAACGCCACGCTACCCAATAAGTAACGTCGGTCGAGCTTCGATAGGCAGGCGTCGCTACTTCTCGGCAGCAGTACGGTACGCTACCCTGTAGTACGCAACAGTAGTACGTTGTGTCGCTATATTTATTCAATGCTAACGCATTACCGCCGACAGTCACCTCACAATGACTGTCGACAGTTATTCCCCAAGCTCAGGCACTGCTTAAAGTGCGGTGGTGTTCAGGTTGAACACGACGTTGCTAGAAGTCACCAAAGCATGCGTGACGTTTGCTTCTTCCCGTATTGTTTGTCGCCTTGGTGCGAACGACAACCAGGATGGCGGTCAAAATTAACCGGACGCCGACGGTGAATCTAGGAATTAATCTGAGAATCACTGAAAAAAAAAGGAATTACGTAGATCCGAAAGATGTATCGCAAGTGAAGCGGTCAAGCAAACGTTACAAGTTTGCCCGTTCCATTCTCGCGTCTTTGGCTTAAAGGAAATTGGTGCACGGGCACGTACCCCCACGCACTCATGCTAGACAATGCACGCTCGGCGGTCATCTGAAAGAGCTAGTTAGCGTTGACACGATATAAGTATACGTGCGATTGTTGCCTAATGATCAGAGCATCGCGCTGCTGTGATGGGGGATCGAGGTTCGATCCCGCCGTCGGGCATGTAATCGATTTATTTTAAGTGCTAGCGATTTAGCGAGGCAGCAGCAGCACACAGCTGTCATGGTCCATGAAGGTCCGGAACAGTTCGTAAAACATAACATCCCTCTGAAATGCTCGAGTTCTTATTATGCCCACAAACCCCAAACCCCGCTCCCCATTAAATAAAGGAAACTTGGTCATCCTTATTTCTGGCAATAGAGAAAATATTTCGCATAAAAAACAATCACACGTTAGTTCTGCGATCAAATAGATGTAGTATTAATGGACTAACTAATAATTCATTTTCTGAACTTTTCGAAATTGAAACTATTGCAGTGTATGAGAAACGATACATTTCAGAAAACAATCAGCTTCGTTTGCCTGAGGTTACGCGCACTTCAACCAGAATTTTGAAAAGAGCAACATATAAAATTTCACGATATCTGGAGAAGTTAGCCAAGTGACGGGCCTGGCATGCTACGGCCCATGATGTGATGAGGAATGAAAAACAAATTACGGCCTAAACTCCCGTAGAAGCAATTATCGTGGTGCGAAGCAATTATCGTGGTGCGAAGCATTATATAGTGGCTCCCACATTTGGGAAGTAAATGTTCTTGCTTCTCTTCTTGCGTAATACTGGTGTACCGCTGCCTATCCCTTGCTGTTCCGGCACGTGATCTAGAAGTCACAATCACATTTTTCGATCAAGTCACGTTTGCAGTCTTCGCGAGAGCAGACGCATGCTGTGCAGAGTAGCGAGCGGCTCCCGGTGTCCAATCATTGCACCAATGAGCGCACGCCTCTGCACCAAGTGCGTGTCAGTTGCGCGGTAGCGACTCCTCTGGCGCGTGAACGTAGCGGAGCTTCGGATCGGGCTCAGAGAACACAGGACAACCAAATTTCGCTGCGCTCACGTGCCTCACCTTAACCACGGCCGGTTTCTAGGGGAGCGCGCGCTTTCCTTCTTACGTCCTTCGCATTCGCCGCGGAAGCAAAGGCAGTTTTTCTCCAGGAGTTACGCCTTTCGCCGCCGCCAGGGGCGCGACGACCCTACTTTTTAACTGCTAGGAACCGCTCTCTGCCCGCCTGCTTCTGCGGCGGCGGGCGGTGATCGCCTGGTTTCGTGCTGTTTTTCCGCTGCTTCTTGTTCCGCGGCTCCGCGGCTTCTTGAGGTGAGAGAAGTCGTCGGGCGGAGCAGATGGAGAAGGCGCAGTACGAGCGCTGGTCAAAGACAGCTCCACAGATAGAGCGGAAATATGGCACTCGCAGGATGGTGACAACGTGGCAAGAGACATGCCCCGAGGAAGTACTGGGGGAAACGGTCCAAAGTTGATAATGGGAAGACGTGTCTCATTGCCCGCTACAGAAACGATGGTGTGTGGGGAGGAGGCATTGTGTAAAATAAGGATGAAGTTGCGGGAGCGATCGCATATTCTCCATCAAGTACACGTAGACAGATTAAAACAGGGATGCAGGTTGCAGCTTGAGGTTCGAGGTGCTTAAAATCCGCAGAACAAAGCTGAGGCGGAGCTTGAGCAGAAAGGTTAATGAAAAGCGGTGTATAGTCAGGTTGCAAAACACCGGATGAACAGTCAATCAGAGCAGAATTGGTGGTGAAAAAAAGTCAATTCCGAGGATCCCGTCATGAAGGCAGCGTTCGAACACACTAAATAAAACAGACGTGTCGCGTGTGACGCGCAGCACACATTCCAAGCACAGCTGCCGTTCCACAATCGGCGATCTGTAGCACATAAGTCAGATCTATCGTTAGCACTTCCTTCAGGCGCTTTCGGAGGTACGCACTCATGTTGAAAATTTGCGCTCCAGTGTCGATGAGTGCTGTAACGGGCAAACCTTCCACGTCCACCTACAGAAGGCTCCGATCAGTAGGCAGGGTCAGCAGAAAGATTTGGGGCCGGGGTACGAGAGCAGCGTCACCTCCATGAGCTGCACCAGTTAGTTTCCCATCGGAGAGCAGCGACGGCAAGCTGGGGACGAGGAGCGACACAGAAGGAGAGAACGGGAGCGGCGACTGTGTGGTGATGGTAAGCAGCTAGTCCCAGTGGCTCGAGCGTTGTCAGGCATCTTCGAGCTCGGTGGAAGGTGCAGAAGGGCAAGGATTCAGTGGGGAGCGGTGGTAGGCGGGAAAGATTGGTTCAGAGTGGGCTGGCCAGGAACTTCGGCAGTGACGAGAGATGTGGCCCACAAGAGAACGAGGTGGGTCAATCGTCCTGCGTGCGCCGTTCGGCCGGGCTGGAATAGCGCTGGTAGGAACCGTACGGGCTCCGGCGATCAAGGGCAGAGGTAGCAGAGGAAGGGAAGTCAGGACGTTTGGTGGAGCAGGTGGTCGGCAGACCCACATAGGAAAGTTATTGGCGAATGACGGATTGAATGACGGACACGACCAGTCAGGAATCGTCAAAACACGGTGTTCCTTGAGCGGCAGGAAACGCTGCTTGTATTTCTCGCCCGACTACGCGAACGATGTACTCGGAGGTTCGAGCGAAACCCGAAGGTCCTCGCACTTCGACGCAGCATTGGTGTTCTGCAGATGCGTACACTGCTGTGCTATGCGGCTGCTCTTCGCGTTTTCAAAGCGGTGACATTCGGCTAGGATCTCATTGGTCGTCGTTAAGTTCTGTAAACGAGAAGGCTAAACGCGTCGTCTGCGATGCCGTTTGGGACGCGCCTGTCTTTGTCTTTGTCCGCCTTGCGGCAAAGAAAGAGAACATCCTGGATATACGCCACGTACGATTCAGTGGACGTCTGTGCATGGGTCGAAAGGTCTTTCTGAGCAGCGCGTTAGCGACCGACGGGCTAGCCGAACAAATCTCGGAGCTTCTGCTTGCATTCATACCAACTAGTTATCTCTTTGTGAGTCGTGTATTTTTCTTTATACATAATATTATGTTTGTCAGCTTAAGCGCATTACCACACCGGTTGTGTGCGTTGACCCGCTCGTAATTAGGCAACCGGCGTTCGACGTCGAAGTTAAAAAAAAAATTATTTAACGTGCCAAAACAACTTTATGATTATGAGGCATGCCGTCGCAAATTTCGACCACCTGGGGTTGTTCAACGTGGACCTAAATCTACGTACCCGGGTGTTTTCGCATTTCGCCCCCATCGAAATGCGGCCACCATGGCCGCGATTCGATCCCGCGACTTCGTGCTCAACAGCCCAACACCATAGCCACTGAGCAACCACGCAGGTGACGTCGAAGTTGTCGATCCCAGAAAGCATGCCGGGGTGGCGGGGCCGGAGCAGGATGACCGTCGGAGGGGTCGACGGGGCCGCCGTTGAAGGCTCTCCTTCGGATCAATTGCGACCAAGTTACGTACGCCCACTGCGGGGCTCAGTCTTGCGTGGGTGACTATTCCGCATTCCCACCAAAGATGTTACGGGAAGGAGAACAGCTATTTTCAAATGTCTTCTTAATGGCTGAGCCAATGGGCGCCGAATCTAATGAGCGCCCGCATTCTCCTTGCCGTCTTTCAGACCAGAATCCAAGTCCTCTTCTTCCAACATTAAACACTCTTAAAATATCACATGTCACGATATCACAGTTCCGCCATAAGGGTGAACCAGTGAATGTGACAGCAACATGTTGGAACACTGACAAACGTACTTGCTTATCTTTCATCGGGAGACCACGTTTCACCGTCAAACAAATGTTATCGCTCAGCACTGGCCATTCCTGCATGAATCGGAAGTTCCTCGAATGTTATCTATGGTTCTATCTGTTGTCGGTTGTCACCGAACCTTGTGTAATATGGCTGTATACGCAGCGCGAATTGTGTAGTACTTTCTGGAACACACGCGGCCACCAGCAATTATTCTGGAACCTTCGATGACTCAGGTATAAAAGTCGACGCGCTTGCCACGTAGATCAGATTTCGAAGACTGCCGACTGTATTTGCCGCTATCGCTGTTCTTTGAGTGTGCTTTGTTTCTGAGGGCACATGTTCGCCCAATAAAAAGTTCGTGAAGTTAAAAACAGTTTTCGTGCTGTGTTTTACAGCGAAGCTGTTTATGCGGACTGTGTGCCGTCTTTGTCGGACTTCGCCAGAAAGGATACACGTGACCAACCGCGAGGAGAAAGAAAGAGCTCAATGGGGAACCAGCGCTGCAGTTTTCACGACGCCTGCAGCGCCGCCCTGGCGGTCAGAACGTGCACAATGCAGCCGCTCCCGCGGACGAAAATTGCTACTGGTAGTGGCGTTGCGTGCCCCGAAAATTGAAGGAAAACAAAAGGACGCCGACGATACTGTTGCGTACACAACTGCCACAACTACGTCGGGATGGGGGAGGATGTATCCCTTTGCGTCTTTCAATCTGAACGCTAAGAACAAGAACGGAGGCGGAGTTGGATCCAAGCAGTCAGGCGAGCGGAGTAAGTTCCCGTCTTGTCGCCCTGTCAAGCTGTGTCGGGCTGGTTTCTAAATCGAATTTCGCGCGTGTACTCGGTTTATTCGATAGTGAAGACGGTCAGCCACTGCAGACAGTACCAAACAGCAGAATCTGCAGTCGGCATTTTGTCGGAAACAAAATGAGCAATAGCATGCACCATCCGGCATATGTACCAACCATTTTTCCTTCGCAATACTACCGCCAAGCCCCTTCCAACGCCACCGCACCAAGCGAACGATACGAAAGGTAAATATTATCCATTCATCGCCAAGAATTATGTGGTAGGGAAGCCGCCTTGTAATACGAGTTGTGTGTGCGTACTGCGGGCGCACGTGCGACTAAGCCGCCTATGTGTTTTTAAAGATGCGCATGTGGATGAGCACTCGGCGCTGAGATGCACCCGGTAAACTTATGTAATTAGTGCTAAATGTAGTGATCGTTATTACGGATCCAGCGGTGGAGCACTCAAACCTTTGCTTGCGCGAGTCAGCTGATGCGGTAAAGCTTTCTTCTCCATTGACTGCTGTGGCGAAGTAACATCAGAATTTTTTATGTCTAGCCAGAGAAATATGGAATGTCTTCAGGCCAACTAATACTTCCGAAACCATAGCGCAGCACGACCGGAGCCATAGCTGCTAGATTTGCGAGGCAGGCTGCCACGCAAGCATGGCAACGGACCACGGCGCAACCGTTAAAGAAACACACGTGCTCGCCGCGACACTGTGAAAAACATATAAAGCTTAAAAAGCTTCTTTCGTCATTTCTTCACTTGATGGCGCTAGCTTCTTTACGAAAACTGTCCACTTGAAGCGGCGCGAAAACGGAAACATACGAACTATAATACGGCCGCGCACGTGTGTCGTCTGGTCGAGAGGCTGGAATATGCCGCGTTTCGTCGCCAGGGCGGCGTGCAACGCACTCTTTCCGACGCGCCGCCTATCCAGCGCTGGTTCCCCATAGGGTAAAATAGATCGGAGTGACCCCTTTTCCCGTGAAAATGCTATCTTATACGCGAATATTATACGTTTGTAAGACGGTGAATTTTCGGCGGTGGAGCGATATCGGCATCGAATTCATCGACGATTGATTCCACCCTGCCGCGAAAGAAACAAATGTCATGCTGGCGATTTGTGGCCAACGATCAGCGCCCAGTGACTGAAACGCAATACTAGGAGCGCGTTTCTTGCACCAGCAAGTAGTGCCACGTAAGACGTAAGACCATTCCAACCAATCCTCAAAACGATAGCAGCGCCCGCATCTCCAGTGGTGGGCCTTGCGCCCAATATACGGAGCTTTGGATTAGTGGTTCCACATATTCCATCCCAGCTGCAACTGTGGAAAGACCATGAGTAGTGCGTACTCCTGAGGAAGAAGTTACAGACCGCGAGCGTCAGCGAGAGCTGGTTCGTGAACGGGCTCGTCGTCGTAGGGCCGATCCCTAGCTGCGCGCCAGAGATGCCGAGAAGCGACAGCGCCGGGAGGCCGATCGCGAAGTGCGCGCCCGAGACGCGGAAACACATCAGCAGAGCCGGGATGGGAAAGAATGGTGAAATCAAATATTTACGATATAGAACGAAAAAGCCTCAAGCGCCTATCGTAGCACTTCTTCTAGATATCAAAGGAGCATACGACAACGTAGCCCATGACGCCATGTTGAACTCACTTGAGGCTATGGGAGTTGGATGCCAGATGTATCAGAATATTTGGGACTATTTGACTGAGCGGTGCTATTTCTTACAGACTTCGGGACATTACATCAAGCTTTGTCCGATGTTAAGACGCATCGCTTTCTGGGTGTCATCACTGGCCGCAACCTCTCGTGGAGCCCTCACTGCATCTATCTGAAGAAGTTAGTTGCCATTGCTTAGGTCTTCAAATTTCTCTTCGAGAAAAACTGAATGCACCAGTACATTCTATGTTGCAGATTTACAGGGTACTGTTTCTTCGTCTCCTACGTTACAGTCTACCAGTCTTGTCAAATACATGCCAGACAAACATTCGCGCTCTAGAGAGCATACGAGGTAAAACCCTCCGCACGTATTTAGGGCTGCCTCGGTGCACCTCAACAGCAGCAACAATTGACATCGCGGGAGACCATATTATCTAGACACACGCTTCTATTACTGCACCAGATATATCACGATCACACACACACACACACACACACACACACACACACACACACACACACACACACACACACACACACACACACACACACACACACACACACACACACACACACACACACACACACACACACACACACATACACACACACACACACACACACGCACGCACACACACACACACACACACACACACACACACACACACACACACATACACACACCCACACACACACACGCACGCACACACACACACACACACACACACACACACACATATATATATATATATATATATATATATATATATATATATATATATATATATATATATATATATATATATATATATATATATATATACAAAGGAGGACCGCCGGATCTACGATGCACCGAGCACAGTCCCCGAGCTCAAGCCTCTGCTGCGCCCTTGATGCTGCCGATGATGCTGACTGCGCGCACGTTCGTCATATTCCTCACAATGGCCCCGCGGAAATAAAGGAGCCATCCTGGCGACTTAGTTTTCTGGAAGGACGTCAAAATTGTGATACGGCTTGAGACGCTGAACGTGAACAACTTCGCGGTTACGACGTCGCATGTCGGACGGCGGCGTTAGCGGCTCAACCAGGTAATTAACGGGTGATGTTCTCTCGAGAGCGCGGTATGGACCGTCGTACTTCGGAAGGAGTTTTGTAGCGAGCCCAGGCGTGCGGTGTGGCACTAACAACCAGACGAGAGCGCCCGGGAGAAAAGTGGGAGTCGAGTTCTGGGCATCGTGAACGGCTTTTTGGCGGTTCTTGTCGTCCGAGGTGAATCGGCGGGCAAGCTGGTGACATTCCTCTGCTTGTCTGGCGGCTTCCGAGATCGGCAGGCATTCAGATGGGTCCAGCCGGTAGGGCAGAATGGTGTCGATGGTGTGCGAAGGATGACGGCCGTAAAGAAGGTAAAAGGGTGAGAATCCGGTAGTAGCCTGAGTCGCGGTGTTGTAGGCGTAGGTGACAAGCGGAAGAACTTGGTCCCAATTAGAGTGATCAGGTGAGACATACATGGCGAGCATGTCACCAAGAGTTCGATTAAAGCGTTCCGTGGTACCGTTAGTCTGTGGGTGATAACAGTGCATTTACGATGAACAATAGCGCATTCAGCAAGCAGTTGTTCGATGACTTCAGATAAGAAGGCGCGGCCTCTATCGCTTAAAAGTTCACGTGGACCTCCATGTCGAAGGAGAAAACGGCGAAATAGGAAATTGGCGACCTCCTGCACTGTAGCATTTGGTAGAGCAGCAGTCTCCGAATAACGGGTTAAGTGGTCTACCGCACCGATTATCCACCTGTTGCCGGCAGGAGTCAACGGAAGTGGCCCGTAGAGGTCTATGCCCACGCGATCAAAGGGTCGGGATGGGCATCGTAAGGGATGGAGTTCACCGGCGGAGTTTTGCGGTGGCGCTTTCCGGCGTTGGCACTCATGACAAGAGCGGACGAACTTTCGAACTAAATTATACATTCCCCGCAAGTAATAGCGGTGTCGAAGTCTTTCTTAGGTCTTGAAGACTCCCGCATCGCCACACTGAGGGTCGACGTGGAACGAGGAGCAGAGCTCTGATCGCAAGATTCTCGGAATGACGAGTAACAAGGTGAGTCCCTCTGGGGCATAGTTGCGTCGATATAGTAGCTGGTCGCGAATCGCAAAATGAGGCACTTGGCGCCGAAGCCTCCTTGACGCCGGAGCTTTCGACGTATGCGAGAGAAGGTCGAGCAGAGATGCAGTCCAGGGATCATTACGCTGTGCAGCAGCGATAGTGTCAACGTCCAGAGAGGATAATGTGCACTCGCGGGGGAGTCGTGACTGGCCGTCGGGGGAAGCGGTGACCGGGATAGCGCGTCAGCGTCGGCGTGCTTTCGCCCGGAACGGTACACCACGCGGATGTCGTATTCTTGGATTTGCAATGCCCAGCAGGCAAGGCGGCCCGATAGATCTTTCATCGTCGACAGCCAACATAGTGCGTGGTAGTCGGTCACTACATCAAAAGATCGGCCGTATAAATATGAGCGAAACTTGCCAAGCGCCCACACAATGGTCAAACACTCCTTTTCTGTAACGCTGTAATTGGTCTCCGCCTTGGTTAACGTGCGACTCGCGTATGCGACGACGTATTCTGGGTGGCCAGGTTGACGCTGTGCCAACACAGCGCCAAGGCCTACACCGCTTGCATCGGTATGGATTTCGGTTGGCGCTTGTGGGTCAAAATGGCGAAGAATGGGTGGCGTCGTGAGAAGATGGCGCAAGGTGATGAAGGCGTCGTCACATTCTGGAGACCATGATGAGAGATCTCTAGCGCCACCAAGCAGCTGCGTGAGAGGCGATATAATTGACGCAAAGTTTCGAACGAATCGCCGGAAGTAAGAGCAGAGGCCGATAAAACTGCGTAGCTCTTTCATAGTAGTAGGTTTTTGGAACGCAGTAACAGCACGTAGCTTCTCGAGATCCGGGCGAATGCCTTCCTTTGACACGACATGGCCTAAAATTGTTAGCTGACGAACAGCAAATCGACACTTATTCAAGGTAAGTTGCAACCCGGCGTTGGTCAAGCAAGTGAGTACGTGCTGGAGGCGGAGCACGTGTGTTGGGAAATCAGGGGCGAACACCACAATGTCGTCAAGATAGCAAAGACATATTTTCCATTTGAGGCCACGCAGAACATTATCCATCATTCTTTCGAACGTAGCAGGTGCGTTGCAAAGTCCGAAAGGCATGACGGTGAATTCATACAAGCCGTCTGGTGTAACAAAGGCAGTTTTCGGCCTATCGGCCTCTGCCATCGGTACCTGCCAGTAGCCTGACCGCAAATCCAGCGAAGAAAAGAACTCGGCTCCCTGCAAACAGTCCAGAGCATCATCGATGCGTGGTAATGGGTAGACGTCCTTCAGCGTGATCTTTTTCAACCGTTCAAAGTCAACACAGAAGCAGATGGAACCGTCTTTCTTTGTGACGAGGACCACGGGAGAGGCCCATGGCCTTTGGGAAGGTTGAATGACGCCTCGACGGAGCATGTCATCGACCTGGTCTGCAATGACGCGACGTTCCGTAGCGGACACGCGATATGGTCTTTGTCGCAGGAGTGAGTGAGTGCCAGTGTCGATGTAATGCTTGACTGTCGATGCACGGCCAAGAGAGGTTTGCGCAACGTCGAAAGAAAGGCGGAATTGCTGAAGGATTGCGACATGTTGAGATCGCTGCGAAGGCGTCAGATCTTCGGCGATGAATGGGCTGAACACACCAGTCGATGTTGAGTCTGGTATGGAGAGGGCACTCAGTTCATGGGCGGCAATAGAAGACACTTCGTCGAGGAAGGAGACAATTCGTGTTGAATCGACCAACTCGACGTAACCAAGGCATTCGCGGCAGAGCACTGATAGCGGCGATAAAAGATGATTGTAAATGGGCATCGTGCTCACACCGGCGGCAAGGTCAAGAGCTGCAAAGGGCAAAGGAAGCGCTTTTCGGGTAACAAAGTGATGAGAGGGCATGAAGAAGACCGTCCCATCCGATATGGTACTACAGAAGACTGGTACGAATGCTGAAGAGCACGGGGGGATACATGTGTTTTCTTTCACGGCAGTTTTAGCGGCAGGATGAGCATCGACCGAGGCCAGGTCACCAAGGTGGAAAAGTTCAATCTCTGCCCGAGCGCAATTGATGATGGCATTGTGGCGTCAGATAAAATCCCATCCTAGAATAACGGCGTGGGAGCACGATGAAAGTACTATGAATTCAATTGTGTACAAAACGTCCTGTATGATCACACGGGCAGTACAAGCAGCGGTAGGGCGAATGGGTTGAGCACTCGCCGTTCGGAGCGACAATCCAGACAGAGACGTCGTCACTTTACGAAGCGAACGGCAAAACCTGGCATCCATAACTGAAATAGCGGCACCGGTATCGACTAAGGCGACTGTAGCGACATCTTCGATAAACACATCAATGACATAGGCAGGTAAAGGAGGAGGACTTCGGCATGTCGACACTTGCGCAGTTCTTGCCTCAGGAAGTGCATCGTCTAGTTTCCCTCTTCATTAGAGACGGGTCGTCGACGCATAGGGGAAAGCGATCGACGACGTGGAGAGGGTGACCGGAGGCGTTCGAAGCGAGGACGGCGATCAGTCTGGGAGCGATCTGGTGATGGGTCGAAGGGTTCGTAAGGCGCATTTGCATCAGGCGGTGCATAGGGCGCTCGGCGATCGTCATCGAACGCCTGCGATCGGCGGCGTCAGAACCTTGCGACATGACCGGGACATCTACATGCGAAGCATATAGGGCGATTGTCCGGCGTACGCCACGGGTTAGCGACGGCAGTGTTGGTCCAGGAGACGGGAGGGGGAGGGCGTTGCACAGACTGCTGGAAGCGACGCACGGGCACAGTGCGAGGGGCCATTGCAGCAACCGTAGCATAAGTGACTGGTGTAGTCACGACATCCTGCTGGTGAACAGCCGGCAGCGCTTCCGCGACCTCTTCATGGATCACGTTACGGATATGAGACGGCAAAGTGCTGGCAGACTCCTGAGTGACGGACACCAGAGATAGCTGTAGTGTGACTTCTTAGCGGACGAAATACTTGACTTGCGTTATCAGGGAGGCTTGTTCAGGGCTGGTGGTAAGGCTGCTGAGTGATGCCGCATTTGGTGTGGGATGCCGCCTTGTCAGAGCTCGCTGCTTACGCAATTCATCATAGCTCTGGCACAAGCTGATGACGTCGCCAACAGTGCGCGGGTCCGTGGCCAGAAGCATTTGGAATGCGTCATCGTCGATTCCCTTCATGACGTGCTTGATCTTTTCCGCTTCCGTCATGGCAGCGTTCACGCGCCTGCACAAATCCAGAACGTCTTCTATACAGCTGGTGAATGTCTCACCCGTGTCCTGCGCGCGTGTACGGAAACGCTGCTCGGCTCGGAGTTTCCTGACGGCGGGTCGGTCAAATACTTCTGTAATCGACGTCTTGAGCGCCGACCACGTTCGGATATCCCTTTCAGGATTTCTGAACCAGGGACTGGCCACGCCCGCGAGGTAGAATGATACGTAAGCCAGCTTGTCCGAGTCATTCCATTTGTTGTGAACACTCACCCGTTCGTAGGACGAAAGCCACTCTTCAACGTCGTTGTCGTCGGTTCCGCTTAAGATGGGAGGCTCCCGCTGGTGAACGGTGCCAGCGCAAGGGACGGGTGGCAATGGAAGAGTCTGCTGGTCGGCGGAGTTCCAGGATGGTAGAGTGGAACGTTACCCCGCACGGCTCCACCACTTATAAAGGAGGTTTATTGGGGTTCGTAGCGAGCGCCGGTTCTACGATGCACCGAGCACAGTCCCCGAGCTCGAGCCTCTGCTGCGCGCTTGATGCTGCCGATGCTGCTGACTGCGCGCACGTTCGTCATCTTCCTTACAATATATATATATATATATATATTGTGGGGCTTCGGGCTAACGTTCCCGGACCCGGCTAGCTCCAGCCGTGGCACCAACGAATGGGGGTATATTCCCTGCTATGTACAAAATGCGAGTACAGTACAGGAATACGGCACTGGGGTGGCAGTCGCAGACTACGGGTGGAAGCTCCCGGGAAGTCTGCTCCGCCAGACTGGCTCTTTCGAGCACGTTCGCCACACAAGAGGGGGCCGCCTTGCTCAGAGGGGCGCGGGACCAAGAGGGTCCGCACGTCCGCCAGCCAAGAGCACCGAAAGTCAATCTGCCCGGGCGAAAGCGCCCGCGCACCTCCGATGCTGAAGGAGAGAGAAGCCGCAGAAAGGGCGAGAGGGGCCCGCTCCTCAGGCACTGTTCTTACGCGCGGCGCGCGGCGTAACGTGAGCCGTGCGCGCAAGCAGCAGGCTCCGCGTCGCGCCGGCGCCAGCGGCCGCGGGGAATGTACGCTATCCAAAATAAGGCTTGGAACTGCGTGTCCCCAGCGATCGCGCGGGCGAATGGCCCAAGTCGCGCGTGCACAGGAGACAGGGGTCCAAAAGGGGTCCCCACAATATATATATATATACATCCTTTCACCCTCCTAAAGTGGCCACCCCTATTACTGATATCATGATTAATGAGCCTGGTGCACTGAACCTAATACTCCAGTTAGACACTAAAATATCCACCGGTCCTGATGGTATACCCAATTCTTTTCTCGTTCGTCATTCATTGTGGTCTGCTCGCTACGTAACCATCATCTTTCAAAAGTCCCTAAATACCGGCATTGTTCCATCCTCATGGAAGCTGGCCGAAGTACGTACATTATTCAAATCTGGTAATAAACAGCTGTTATCTAATTATAGACCTATTTCATTAACATCATATTTATGTAAGATGCTGGAGCACATAATTCGCAAACATATAATGGAATTTCTGGAATCTCATGAGATGCTTTCTACCTTTCAGCACGGTTTTAGGAAAGGTTTCAGCAACTTAGCACTAGTTGAATTCTCACACGACATTCTCTGCGCTCTTGATATCGGCACACAGGTCGACACTATATTTATAGATTTTTCGAAGGCTTTCGATACTGTACTGCATTCTAATCTCTTAATAAAGCATAACATGATCTTGAAAAATTCTCACTTGGTTAGCTGGATTGCCGGTTTCGTTTCTCACCGGTCACAATTCGTATGTTATAATTCAACTAATTCTTCTTCTGTTGACGTGTCATCTGATGTACCCTAAGGGTCGGTTCTTGGTCCTTTACTATTTCTACTGTACATTAATGACTTACCTCGAAACGTCGCTTCACACGTACGCCTTTATGCGGACGACTGTGTTTTGTATCGCGTGATCAACACCCCAGAAGATCATCTTGAACTAAATTCCTCATTTGTCAGCTTCTGCACCTGGTGCAACACTTGGCAAATGAAAATAAAATTTACTAAAACTGCGATAATGTCATTTTCCAATAATGCCTCTCCTTCATTGATCAATTACACTTTCAACGACTTATCCTTGCACAGCGCCTCGGAATACAAGTATCTTGGCGTCATATTTACCACTAAGATGCCCTGGTCAAAACAAATCAATTTCATTTGCACTAAAGCAATCCGGAAGCTCGGGTATTTGAGACGCAATTTCAGCAATTCTCCAAAGGAAACTAAGTTACTAATGTACAAAACTTTCATTCGCCCAATCCTAGATAGTGCTTTTCCTGTCTGGAAGCCTCATAAGCAGTGCGACATTAACTACATTGAGAGCATACAACGAAAATCTATTAGGTTCATATATCGTTGCTATGATCACTATTTTTCACCCTCTCCTGCCTTATCTTCTTTGAACCTAACCCCTTCATCCTTACGCCATCACATTAAGTCATTGAAGTTCTTGCATGGTATCGTCAATTTTTCTTATCGTGTCTCACATCCCATACATATTCCTTTAGACATTCCGCGGTCAAGTAGGAGTCACCATAGCCTTAATATTAAGCCTTACTTCGCTCGAACTAATAAATTTAAATACAGGTTTTTCCCACGTGCTATTGAATTCTGGAACTTAATTCGCGGAACAATTAGGCCACTGCCACTAAACGATCTTATGTTAAGAGTTCAATGCACCTGATTTTATGTATTTTCTTGTTACAGTGTATTGACTGATTCTCATTTTGTACTGACTCTCAGTGTTGCTGTTATTTTGAATTTCATTTGTTTCATCTGCCTAATTTCTTGTGAATATTTAATGTGTTATTGTTTACTTGTTTTTTGTATGACTTCTTTTTGTCTAACCCACTCCTGCAATAGCCCCATAAAGGGGCTGCAGTATGTATAAATAAAAAAATAATATTGAAATGAAGAAGAAGAGCACAAGAACAAGGCCAGCCAGATCGTCTCTTGCATGTCTGTTGTGCAACAAGGGGGCCAGCCGGATCGCCAGTGCTTGGCACGAGTGTGAGCCGTTCGGGCAACCAGCTGTTCCTGCTCTGCGTCACCTGCCTCCTCGGTTACGAAGAGACGTTACCCTTGGAACTGTTCAGTGCACCCATTACAATTGGTGGAAGGTGTGGGGGTACTCAAGAACATCTACACCCTGGAACTCCGGTCTCGGACTCTGCCTCCCGTCATGCCTGACTCTCCCCAGCCGACGCCGCCGCCACCCCCCGTTGCCTCCTCTGGCGCTGTCCAGCAACGCCATCCAGCGGTTTTCAGCGGTACGGATGAACAGGACGTCAATGACTGGTTGGATACGTACGAACGGGTGAGCTTGCACAATCGATGGGATGATACCGCCAAGTTAAATGCCGTCATATTCTACCTTGCGGGAGTGGCTCACCTGTGGTTTAAAAATCACGAAGCCGACTTTCAGTCCTGGTCCGCGTTCAAGACCAGTTTCGCTGCAGTTTTCGGTCGCCCTGCCGTCCACAAGTTGCGCGCCGAGCAGCGGTTACGAGAGCGAGCGCAACAACCCGGTGAAACATTCACCTGTTATATTGAAGAGGTTCTCGACCTCTGCAAACGTGTGTATGCGTCTATGCCCGAAAATGACAAATTGAAGCACATTTTGAAGGGCATCGCCGATGATATTTTCCAAATATTGATGGCCAAGAGCCTGCGCACCGTAGCAGAGCTCATAAATTTGTGCCAAAGCTACGACGAGTTGAGGATGCAGCGCGAGTTGACTAGGCGCCCCTCAGTAGCTGACGAGGCCCTCTCTTCCATGACAGCCTTCTCTGATCGTTCCTCCTTGCTCACAAAAATCCAAGATTTCGTGCGGGAGGAAGTTGCACGTCAGCTTTCTCTGCTACCCTTCGCTCCTACACAGCCTCCTACACAGCTCGCTCCTACGCTGCGGCGGGTTATTGAAGACCAAGTTGCTGAGGCTCTACCAATGCAGCATCAGCAGTACCCTGCCGCCGCGCCACTTACGCATCCGTCGCCGCGCAGCCCCCTCGTCAACCACTCGTTGCGCTACATCCTCGGCCGCCACCACCCGTTCATAGTCCCGTTCATCGACCTGCTCCTGCCTTTACTAATGCTTGGCGCACGCAAGACATATGTTATAGGCCCATATGTTATGCCTGCGGTATTCCCGGCCACGTTGCACGACTCTGCCGCCGCCGCATGCTGCACTCTGATGAGTTTGTGCAGCCGCCTCCCTACGCCAACGTGCAGCCTTTCCACGACACTTATTTTAGTCGGCAGTCGAATAGGCCACCAGCCGAGCGCCCGGTCCTTACACGTCGTTCACCTTCCCTGCGTCGGCGCCCTTCACCCACGCAAGAGGAAAACTAAGCGCCGCAGTTCAGGAGGCAAGAACTGCGTCGCCATCGATCTGTACAAGTCCTCCACTGTCGCCTTCGAACTTTGTCGATCTTACTGTTGACAGCGTCCCTACCGTTGCGCTAATTGATACTGGAGCAGCCGTGTCTGTCCTAAACGAACGCCTCTCTCGCGCTTTACGAAAAGTTACGACGCCACTTTCTGGGTTTTTTTCTTCGCGCAGCAAGCGCCCAGCCAGTTCAGCCTTCAGCAGCATGCACAGCTAGAGCTGTTATTCAGGGCGTTCTCTATATTGTGGAGTTTGTGGTTCTCCAGTCCTGTTCTCACGACGTGATACTTGGGTGGGACTTTCTTTCGCGAAATAACGCCGTCATCAATTGTGCACATGCTGAAGTCGAATTATCGCCTCTGTGACGTGCCCCTCGTCGGCGCCGCTTCTCTTCCCGCTAAGCTAGTTCTTCGAGAAGACATCGCCATACCGCCGTACTGTGGCGCTGTCTCTGAAGGCGCTGTCCTATTCACTCCTTCAGAACTCTTCATTAGCCGCAAAGACGTTCCCCTGCCTCTCGCCGCGCTTGACATTTCAGCCGGTTTCAGCGCCATCGCTTCCTACAGCCCTGATGGCTCTTCGCGGCGAAGCACTTGGCCATGTTCAGCCTATTGATGACATGTTGATAACCGACGTGCCGGATGCTTCGTATGCAGAGCTCACCGACTTCTGTGCACTTTCCACTTCTGCTCCGCCATCACCTGACTTATTCACACCTTTCATTGCCGATGACCTCACTTCCGAGCAGCACTCCCAGCTTCTTCACCTGCTTGCCCAGTTCCGCTCTTCTTTTGATGTCGCTCAGCCTACTCTGGGTCGCTCGTCAACCGTCAGCCACCACATCGACACTGGCTCCAACGCGCCATCGCGGCAGCGCCCGTACCGCGTATCCGCCAAGGAGCGTCAGGTGATCAGTGAGCACGTGGACGACATGCTTCAGCGCGGCGTCATTCGACCTTCCAATAGCCCGTGGGCATCATCGGTGGTTCTCGTCACAAAAAAAGATGGTTCCGTTCGGTTCTGCGTCGATTATCGCCGTCTCAATAAGATAACGCGCAAAGACGTCTACCCTCTACCGCGCATTGACGACGCTCTGGACAGCTTGCAAGGCGCTAAATTCTTCTCTTCGTTGGATTTACGCTCGGGCTACTGGCAGGTCCCGATGTCAGCAGTTGATCGCCCTAAAACTGCATTCATAACGCCAGATGGTTTATACGAATTTAATGTGATGCCATTTGGCCTATGCAATGCGCCTGCTACCTTTGAACGAATGATGGACAATATCTTGCGTGGCCTAAAATGGAGCACGTGTTTGTGCTCTCTCGACGACATCGTTGTGTTCGCCCCTGATTTCAGCACGCATCTTCTTCGCCTTAGCCAAGTGTTGACGTCCTTGACCAACGCTGGCCTGCAACTGAACCTGAAGAAGTGCCAGTTCGCCGCGCGCAAGCTCATGATTCTAGGTCGCGTCGTATCACAAGACGGCATTTGCCCCGACCCATCAAAACTTCGCGCCGTGGCAGAATTTCCGAAACCTAGGACACTCAAAGAACTCCGCGCCTTCATCGGCCTCTGTTCTTACTTCCGACGCTTTGTTCACAATTTTGCCTCGATAATATCACCTCTGACACAACTCTTAAGTGGAGCCAACGACATATCCTCCTGGTCTCCTGCATGCGACACCGCGTTCGTGACCTTACGCCGTCTCCTGACGTCTCCGCCTATACTGCGACACTACGACCCCACCACCCCAACTGAAGTGCATACCGATGCCAGTGGTATTGGCCTTGGCGCTGTCCTTGCGCAGCACAAATCTGGCTACTCCAAGTACGTCGTTGCTTACGCCAGTCGTGCGCTGACCAAAGCGGAACGCAATTACAGCGTCACAGAAAAAGAATGCCTGGCCATCGCTTGGGCACTCGGGAACTTTCGCCCCTATTTATACGGCAGGCCTTTCAATGTGGTTACTGACCATCACGCCCTTTGTTGGTTATTCTCTTTAAGATGCCCGTCTGGACGCCTTGCCCGCTGGGCTTTGCGCATTCAAGAATACGACATACATGTCATATACCGCTCAGGTCGCAAGCACACTGACGCTGACGCTCTGTCCCGCTCTCCGCTGCCAGCCGACAGGGCGTCCCTCTCCACCATTAAGGCGGTATCCTAGGTCGACATCGACACCTTCGCATCAGAACAGCGCAAGGATCCTTGGGTGGCCTCTCTTTTGGATCTCCTTTCTGGCTCGCCTGCATCTCCCATCTCCCGCTCCCTGCGTCGCCAGGCTGTCCATTTTGCTTTCCGGGATAAACTCTTGTGTCGACGGAACTACCAGCCCGATGGTCGCAAGTAGCTCCTGGTTATCCCTAGGATTTTGCGTTCGGACATGTGCGCGTCTTTCCATACTCACCCACAATGTGCACACGCAGTCGTTTTGAAGACGTATGAGCGCCTGCGGCAACGTTACTACTGGCGAGGGATGTTTACTTTTGTCCAAAAGTTAGTCCACTCGTTCCCGCAATGCCAACACCGCAAATCTCCTCCTCATCCGGCCCACGGATTATTACAGCCGCTTCCGTGCCCTGCTTGTGCCTTCGACCGTATGGGAATTGACCTGTACGGGCGGCTACCACTAACACCCGCTGGAAAACGATGGATTATTGCCGCAGTTGATCACATTACACGCTATGCCAAAACCGCTGCTCTACCTGCAGCGACCGCCAGTGACGTTGCATCCTTTCTGCTCCATCGTTTCATTCTTCGTCATGGCCCACCTCGGGAGCTGCTGAGTGATAGAGGCCGTGTGTTTCTGTCGCAGGTGGTTGAAGCTCTGCTTGCTCAATGCCGCATAGTTCACCGGACCATCACGGCGTGCCATCCTCAAACTAACGGACTTACAGAGCGTTTCAATCGCACCCTTGGTGATATGCTCGCCATGTACGTTTCATCAGAGCATACAAACTGGGACATCATCCTCCCATTTGTCACGTACGCATATAATACGGCTACACAAAGTACCACAGGATTTTCTCCATACTTTCTTCTCTACGGTCGCGATCCTTCCCATACCATCGATACTGTTTTGCCTTATACACCAGACGCGTCAGAATGTGCTCCCGTTTCAGCCGTCGCCCGATACGCCGAGGAATGCCGCCAATTTAGCCCGAAAGTTTACCTCCGCTGACCAACAACACCAAAAAGCCAATCATGATGGCGACGCTACCAATCCGAACTTCGCTCCCTGCACCCTTGTCTTGTTGTCCGTGCCTTATACCACGCCTGGACTTTCGACAAAACTTCTCTCGCAGTATGATGGACCATACCGCATCGTCGAACGTACCTGTCCTGTCAACTATGTCATAGAGCCGCTTACATCGACATCCGACAAGAGCCGCCGTGGACGGGATGTTGTTCACGTGCGCCGCTTGAAACGATTCTATGACCCGCTCGTCTCCACGTCGTAAGTCGCCAGGATGGCTCCGCTTTTGCACCGGGGGTAATTGTAGTGAAGAAGAGCACAAGAACAAGGCCAGCCAGATCGTCTCTTCCATGCCTGCTGTGCAACCAATGGGCCAGCCGGATCACCAGTGCTTGGGGCACGAGTGTGAGCCGTTCGGGCAACCAGCTGTTCCTGCTCTGCGTCACCTGCCTCCTCGGGAACGAACGAAGAGACGTTACCCTCGGAACTGTTCAGTGCACCCATTACAATATACTATATATATATATATATATATATATATATATATATATATATATATATATATATATATATATATATATATATATATATATATATATATATATATATATTGACGGTTAGACCTCACCTACCAGCTCAACCGCCGCATTCGTAGTTCCAGCTAAGCAGGCTACAGTTGGAATCAAAACTTCACACATGACTACATCTACGTCGGCAGAACTTGCACCTTTTCCTGCCGCTCTGACGCACGTCACCGAAGAGCCAACAGAGAAATGGGTCGTATTTTGTGACTCTAAGGAAGCTCCTCACAGTATCACGTCCGCATTACATCACAGAACTTACGAACAGATGATATCTGACATCAGGAAAGTGCACCACCATGCTCTAGAAAGAGGGCACAACGTTATTTTTCAATGGATGCCTGCTCACTGTGGCATCGTCGGCAACAACCTTCATGACAAGGCTGCCCGGTCTGCCCACGAAGGCACCCAGACGCGTTCAACACCTTTGGCAAGGTCGGACGCTGCCAGGGAACTTTGCCTACTTGCACGCAAAAGTCTTAAGATCTCTAGAGTTCCAGCGCCTTCAATTGCCGATTGCGTAAAATAGACCCCACGCTACGGCTACAACTGCCATCTAGCCTTTCCCGATACAAAACAACCTTGCTGCGCCGCTTGTGGCTGGGAGTGGCGTTCACGAACGCCTACTCCTATCGTATGGGAATGGCAGAGAGCTCGGTGTGCGAATCCTGAGGGTGCGAGGAAACCGTCGAGCACCTATTGTGTACCTGCTCTCGCTACGACGTACAACGGCTCTCTCTGCGGACAGCTTTAAACCGACTGTCTTCAAGACCGTTCTCCGAGTAAAAGATACCCGAACCGTGGCCACACCCGTCACAGGCACGAAAACCGATTCGTGCACTAATACACTACTTGAAGTGCACTGGCTGTAGAGACCGTTTGTAGTGTCCCTGTGCATCCTCCTACACGCACTCAGTGCTTTCTCCCTCCCTTTTTCCTCTTTCTATTCCCCCAGTGTAGGGTAGCAAACCGGGCGCTCGTCTGGTTGACCACCCTGCCTGCCTTTCCTTTCCTTGCTCTGTCTCTCTTTCTCTCTCTCCTGACTTGGCTGGTGCAACACACGGTGTAACTAAGACAGTTTCGCTGTTCGGCCACCTTCACGGACTAGGAGGGGCGGTGATATTTTCACCATCATTACTAAGTGATAATATTACGCGAAATGTAAGACTCGTCACTGTAGTGGCAATATGAATTCAATATGAATATGAAGTAAACGTACGCTAACTAAAAATGAGCTGTTGTGCTTTGTTTGAATCCTATCAATGGACAATTTCATTTACGTTTGTTAATAAAAGTCAACGTCTTTTTTTATTCGTATCGAGTATGTTTCAAAGCTCTCTCCTGGGCACATCCCGGAAGTTGTGGACAGCGGCGCAAAAGAAATTACATAATTTTGCGGTTTCTGCTGTGTTATTGTGTTGCACTTCTCATATTTAGGTACGAGAAGATTTAAGCTAAAAGGCATGCGCTGTAGGAGTTTTCTTCCATGACATTTGTTTTTGGGCTGACATTCTCAAAATTCACCTTGGTTGATAGAATGGTGTGGCAATGTAAACCGTATATACCGCATGTCATAAAGCATGTCATTGCATATAGCTTACATATACCTAAATATACCCAGAAGCACATGGTGACGCCGACACCGATGGCAACGGCAAAAATTTGTTTGTACTGTTCATGCAATTTCTATCGCAATAAACAATTAAAACAACCTTGCGTGATCTTACTGAGAGCTTCCTATATCCTTATATAATCCTTTGCATTAAAAAAGCGAGTGACAGAAAAACAATCGCACACGTGTATGCTAAGCGTGCACAAGTGCCGAATGCAGTAAATTCACTAACATCAAAATATCAAATCAATATATAAGAAGTGATAAGTTGGGCCTTGTGGGGTTAAACTTCGGTATTAGAGATTTCCCACTCAAGTTTGTCCAAGCGTCAGCTATTTTAGTCCAAGCGGCAGTCAATTTAATCCGGGCACCACGCATTTAAGCCCAGTGGCAAATAGCTTATTCTACGCGTGACGTATATATATAATTAACTTCTCTGGCGTTAGCCAGAGAAGTTAATTCAAAAATACATTTGCGGGTGTGCCCTAGGAAGGTCAAAATAAGGACGAAATGTTATAATTTTGCAGCCTCCCAAAATAACTGAAGAGACTTCTATAAGAGCGTTGTCATGTTACAACAAAAGTGCCTTTCCCGCGCGACGCATCATAGAAAGAAAGCACTCCTATAGGTATTATATTATTGGCATCAACAGGCCGGCAAAACACAGCTATTTGATGGATTCTCTGACATGCATCGAAAAATGGGGATTCATCAACAAACCGTTGATTTCTAAAGCTAATACAAAGAGCGTCCCGTGACATCTGATCATTTTCTTTTCTAGAGTGGCGTAGCATCACGCAACTTTCGCAAGCCCGGGGGCAATTACCAAACATGCCGACCTGGATATGAAACGAACGGGAATCGAAGAATATATAGGGTGGTACACACGTAGCGAACGACAGACCACGTGGCAATGGGTATCACGTGACCTCACTTAACTATCGAAGGCCCATACATGCTTCTCAGCCATATTGACATGGATATCATACGAACTCTCCTCGAAGAAGCTCTAGTACCCACGAAGAGCACGGCAGACCACGTAAAATGGAGTGTCACGTAAGCTCACGGGACTGTCTCCAGTCATTGGGTGATTCACGAACATGCTGACAAACATGCTGACAACCGAAATATTATGGCTACTCTTTCGTGAAACCCCACAAACCATTTTACTTGGCGTTTGCTACCGCCCCCCGCGACCAGTCACTAGCTTTACTCACAAGCTCAACTGCGCTCTAGATGTACTAATGAAAAAATACACTATAACGCTCAGATTTTGCTCTTCGGAGACTTTGATTTCCCAAATATCAATTGACATAGCTATACACCATCATCACATAGTACAACAGAAAATGATTTCCTCGAAGTCTGCTTTATTTCAACTTAACCCAGCTAGTCTTAGAACCAACACGCGTAGTGAATGACTCGGCCAACATTTTAGATCTGATATTAACTAACACTCAGTCTAGCGTATCTTCGATATCTTATCTACCGGCAATTAGCGACCATAAAGTAATCCAGACTGTCTTTAACTTTAGCTTTCCAAAACGAGAATGATGGAATAAAATATGCTTATACGAGAAAGGCAACTACGAAGCCATTAACAACGAACTTATACCCGCCGTGGTTGCTCAGTGGATATGGTGTTAGGCTGCTGAGCACGAGGTCGCGGGATCGAATCCCGGCCACGGCGGCCGCATTTCGATGGGGGAGAAATGCGAAAACACCCGTGTACTTTGATCCAGGTGCACGTTAAATAACGCCAGGTGCTCAAAATTTCCGTAGTCCTCCACTACGGCGTGCCTCATAATCAGAAAGTGGTTTTGGCACGTAAAACCCCATAAAAAAACAACGAACTGATGTCCTTCTACCCCACTTTCAGTACTGAATTCCGCACACTTCAAGCAAATTGGTCGATCTTCCAACAAAAATTCACCGACCTTGCTACTAACCACATTCCAGTTATTTCAGTACCGACTGACAGCAATAAACGTTAGTTCACAAAAAAATATGAACTTTAGAAAACAGGAAAAAACTAGTTTTTCGGTCGGCAAAGCAAACCAATTGTGCTGTGGCCTGGGATAAATATTACGAGGCAGAGAAAGTTTATCTTACAGCTATACACAGCGAAAAACACTCCTTTTTCCATGACACGCTGCCTCGTGTACTAGGCAATAACCCCCCCAGAAATTGTGGCAATTTCTAAACCCCACACCAGCGGATGCTATCACTATCGCCGACCATAACGATATAGTAATCCCCGAAGAAGAGTGTGCCGATGCATTTAACCGCGCGTTTTCATCAGTATTCACCACTGAACCTGGTGCTCTGTTACCTATACCTTCTTCACCTGTTCAATCTGTTATGTCAACCATCGAATTCACTGAACATGGCATAACGTCAATAATTGAAAAGCTAAACCTCTCATCAACATCAAGGGCGGATGGCATCAACTCTAAACTGTTAAAAAATACTTAACTCATCTGCGCATCGTACTTCAGATTAATCTTCTCACAGTCTTTATTCTCCTGTAGCAACACCTTCACCTAAAAGAAAGGGCAGGTCGTTCTAATCTACAAATCAGGTAACAAAAATTCACCTCTTAACTACCGACCGATTTTCCTAACCAGCGTACCCTGCAAGATAATGGAGCACGTAATTTTCACCCAAATTATGTCCTTCCTTGACACTAACAGCTTATTTCACCCATCCCAACATGGCTTCCGTAAGGGTCTATCGTGCGAAACGCTACTTGCTATGTTCGTCCATGACTTACACGTTAGTCTCGATGCTAAGAACCAAATCGATGCCATTTTTATGGATTATGCTAAAGCATTTGATAAATTACCTCACCAACCCCTAATACTCAAGCTCTCCCAGCTGAACCTGCACCCTAACATTTTAAATTGGGTTGTTCACTTTCTCACTGACCGATCACAGTCAGTGCATGTGAATAATCACACCTCCGCGCCCCTCCCTGTAACATCTGGCGTCCCACAAGGTAGCGTTCTAGGCCCCCTACTTTTTCTTATTTATACGAACGACCTTCTTCTTAATCTTTCCTCTAAAATCCGTATGTTCGCTGACGATTGTGTCATCTACCACATAATTACTAACGACTCTGATCACAGTATGTTATAAAATGACGTTAACAAAGTGCAAGACTGGTGTAACGACTGGTTAATGACCCTTAACCGCAATAAATCTAATGTGCTTCACTCGCCGCCACCAGCTCTTATAATCACCGTATAATATTACTAATACTACCTGAGAAAAAGTGGATACATTTAAATACCTCGGCGTCACCGTTCCATACGACTTAGACTGGTCTGCTCATGTAACGCGCATTGCTGCCTCCGCTAACCACACACTGGGATTCCTAAAACTCCATCTCCGCCATGCACCGCAACACGTCAAACTGCCAGCATTCAAGACACTCGTACGTCCGAAAATTGAATGCGCATCCCCCATCTGGTCACCACACCAAGCTTAGCTTATCAATGCGCTTGAAAGAATTAAGAATTGTGCGGCAAGATTAATTCATTCTTCGTATTTTTACAATACTAGCGTATCATTACTAAAAGCGCAGTCCGCTTTAAACACGCCATCATGCCGGCGTCGCATTGATTCGTTAATCCTCTTTCATAAGTTTTATTACAGTTCGCTCCATCATGCACCATATCTGTTGGCCCCGCCCCCTCGCCATTCCCAGCGTACAGGGCATTCATTGTAAGTAACCCGTCCACGCAGCCATACTACAACCTTCTCTGCATCCTTCTTTTGCCGATCATCAGCCGACTGGAACGGCCTGCCCCGTCATATACCCGAAATCACCTGGTCATCGACGTTTGCTGATAAGCTTAATACTAATAGTCTTCATTGAACTTATGTGGCCACTCATTAGAATAAACATTTGTAAACCCCACCCCTTATGTAATACCCCCATTGAGGGGTCTTCAAGGAAATAAAAGGGAAGTGAAGACATGCATAATAAATGGACGGGAGTCGAACAGTCTGCACAACTGTTGCCGCGCAACTCCACGGAAACGGAGGTGAAAAGCACGTCTCGTGACTTCACGTAACTCTGCATTGAACGTGAATGACTGCTGAACCTATTGATGTGGATATCACGGCGTGAGAAATTTGCCTTGAAAGCGATCTGGTACTGATAGGACTAAATCGGTTACGCCTGCATTATTTTTTATCTTTCCTCGTATATGCGCAGGAAGACTGAAATACTTGCAAATTCTGCAATCACGTGAAGTCACGTGACGCTCTTTTCACCTCCGTTTCCGTGGTGTTGCGTGGAAACAGTCGCACTGGCTGTTCAATTCCAGTTTGTTTAGTATGCATGTCAGTATGTTTGTGAATCACCCAATGACTCGAGAAAGTCCCGTGAAGTCACGTGACGATCTTTTTCACGGGGTCTGACGTGCTCTTCGTTGGTACCATTGCGCAGCTTCTTCTAATCGCATAGCTTCTGCGATTCTCGTTCGTGTGACACCATTGTCAGTGTGTGAATAACGTGTGGGCTTTCGAAAGTTACGCTAGAATACGTGGTACCCTTCACCAACTGGTCTGCCGTGTCTTGCGTGGGTGCCATGGCAGAGCTTCTTCGAAGACCGTTCGTTTGGTATCCGCCAGTATGGTTGGAAATTACCGAAAAGCCAGGAGAAAGTTACACAATGTCACGTGACACCCGCTACCGCGTCGTTTTCCGTGCGTGACGTGCGTGCATCGCAGAGCTTGTTCGAAGTCAGTTCATTTGAAACACATGTGAGTGTGGTTGGGAATCACGCATGGGCGAGCGAAAGATGCGCGAGGTCCCGTGACATCCTTTCCCACGTGATTTGACGTTCTGGACGTGGGTACCATCGCATAGCTTTTTATTTTCCCGTTCGTCTGATATCCATGTCTTCATGCTTGCGAATTACCCATGGGATTGTGGATGTTACATGATGTCACGCGCGTCTTTTTCACCTGGTCTCAGGCACGCTACGTGTGTATGCCCATCATCGCAGACCTTCGTCGAAGCGCGATCACTTGATATCCATGCGAGTATTGTTGGGCATCACGTGTGGGCTAGCGAAAGATACGTGAGGTCACGAGACAGCGTTTACCACGTGGTTTGACGATCGCTACGTTGTACCATCGCGTAGGTTTTACGATTCCCATTGGTTTGACACCTGTGTCAGGGCATTTGTGAATCACATGTGGGCTACCGAAAGTTCGCCAGGTCTCGCGACATCCTTTACCACGTTGTCTGACATGGTCTGCGTGGGTACTATCACAGAGCTCCTTCGAAGCCCGATCATTTAATGTCCATGTCAATATGGTTGGGAATCAGGAATAGGCTGGCGAATGTTACGTGAGGTACCGTGACGCCTTCTTCCACGAGACCTTAGATGCGCTGCGTGGTTGCAATCGCAGAGGTTGTTCGAAGCTCGTTCATTTGATATCCATGTCAACGAGGCGTAAAGAGAACAAAATGATGAGATGTGTCGTGACGCTCTTTTCAGCCTGTTTTTACCAGCTTTAGAAATCAAAGGCTTGGTGCTGGATGCCCATTTCTTTCAATGCATGACTTCAAAGCCATCAAATAGGTGCGTTTTGCATGACCTATTCATGACACTAATAAAATGTCTATAACAGTGTATTATTTCGATGATGTATCGCGCGGGAATGCATTTTCGTTGTCACATGACAGCGCTCTTCAAGAAGTCTCTTCAATTATCGTTGGTCGGCGCAAAATTATAACATTTCGTCGTTATTTTCAACTTCCTAGAACA
The DNA here is from genome assembly GCF_050947875.1 of Dermacentor variabilis. NCBI lineage: Eukaryota > Metazoa > Arthropoda > Arachnida > Ixodida > Ixodidae > Dermacentor > Dermacentor variabilis. The sequence continues at coordinate 117,388,882 of NC_134577.1, forward strand.
CCTGAGCAAATGCACCTTTGGATTAACTTCACTGGCGGTAGGATTACAATACGTGGCGCGTAGAATACATAATTTGGCCCTGGGATAAACGTGTGCCACTTGAAATAAATTGACTGGCGTTTGGACTAATATAGCGGGCGCCTGGATTGATTTGAGCGGGAAAGCATGTAGTGGAAGAACCGCTGCTGGTCAAACTGAATAGGGTGCACTCGGCTACGGCGCATCTAATCATTGCTATGTTGCTTTCTATCGTCGGTCAATCGGTCAGAATCAGCCAGCAGTTATGCAGTCTGTCTAGTGGTACAGCTGTGTTCAGTTTCCTTTATCAATATAAATTACCATGTATATATAAATTACCTATGTTTCAGCTATCATCTTAGTCTTAACGAATGCCTGGCTGCCCTATTTTACCTCGCTGCCCTACCTCCATGGCCTACACTACCTTCATTGTGCTGTTTGCCTGCCTGTTAGAGAAGCAACGATTCAATATAGATTCATAACAAGCAGTACCTATAGCTATAAACGGCAAACTCCCGCAGCCGTGCGAGCGCACGACCTGCTTATGTATCGCGACGAAAGCACAGCATGAAATACGATGAAAGCACAACAGTGCCGGAGCCGCGTTGTTTCAGGGCTGGGATGACGTCAGCTTCCACGGGTCCAGACAGATCCCGACGCCCAACTTGGACGCCTTGGCGTGGGATGGAGTCTTGCTCAACGGCTACTACGCGCAGCCGCTGTGCTCCCCTTCCCGGGCTGCTTTCCTCACGGGGCTCTACCCCATACGTTACGGTACGTGCAGCGTTCCTTGGCATCTGTTCAGAAGCAGTGAAATAGAGAGCAGGATATTTCGCGTTCTATCGTTAACGAAATCGCCCCGAAAAGAGAAAGGGCACTAATGCACGAAAATACCATGAAATCCGTAATGCTACACTGACGACGCCGCGTCGCATTGCGGGAGCGGAATCTGATTTCAAAAAAATTTAGATTTAATTTCCTCTACTAATGAGCCATTTTGCTCGATTTAATTATTATTAAAAGTTATTAAATGCCTTACCATTCTCCAGACTCACGCATTTCGGTTCTCTTCCCTCAGACATGCTCGACCCGATGGTGTTTTTTTTTCCCCTCAGTGGCCAGCCCATAATAGAACAGATGTTTTTTGGAGTCATTAATTTTCAGAGCGATAGCTTCCCTACTCCAGGTACAAACCTAGAAAATGCCTGGTTACGTACATCTGACATTCAAGCTAATTCTCTTTCTTTTCTATATTAATGACATTGTAAAAATATATCAGGATTGTAGATATGTTATTTATGCCGATGATTGCTCGGTGCTCGTTAAGGGAAAAAACATTGATACTGTAAGACAAAAGGGAAGTGCGTTCTGTCACAACTTGCTGATTTGGTGCCAGAACAATAGGCTAATTCTTAATGAGTCAAAAACTAAGTGTGTGTTGTTTCGCACCCCAGGTACCTTAGAAAATATAGACGACCATATTGCTCTCGGGCCATTCAAAATTAAAATAGAAAAGTTTGTTAAAATTCTAGGTGTCATTTCTTTCAGAAAACATGTCTTGGAATGAACATCTGAAAACTTTATTACCAAAATTAAGTAGAGCCGCCGGTGTATTAAGCCAGAACCGTCGCACTTTTCCAGTCAGCATTAAAAAGATGTTATATTTTGCCCTCTTTAACTCTCACTTACATTACTGCATGCTAATATGGGGAAACACGACAGCATTTAACTTGCAGAAACTCTTCCTTATTCAGAAAAAAGCGCTTAGATCAATAGAAAATTCCTCGTTCTTAGAACACACAGAACCACTCTTTCACAAACATAAAATTCTAAAAATCCACGATATATACAAATACAAATTATTAAGAACCTATAAAAACGCCACATTAGGTAGGGCGGAACTATTCCAAGAATTATCAAATCTCAGGAAAAGTATAATTTCCTACCCATTCCGATATCAACCGCCATACTACGTTCCCTCCTCGCGCACCCATTATGAGAAAGAAAAACTTGACTACGCCCTGGCAACTACACTAAATGAGCTAGACCGGAAAGGTGTGAACGTTCTGGCCCTTACTAACAAAACCTTATTTGACCTGTTTGTTTGACTTTATTGAAACTGCTTATGCTTCTAATTGTTCTCGTAATTGTCATTTGTGATCGGACTGCCTGATCGTTTATTTGCTGATATGTTTATATAACTGAATCAAGATAATAAATCGTCGTGTCACTGCTGTTGTACGGGTGGCTAGAGCTTAGTCAAGCTGCACAGATGCAGCTTTTTTCTCTGGCCCCCTATTTTCGCAGTAACAATGTACTGTCTGCGGCGAAAATAAAACTTGATTGGTTGATTGATTGATTGATTGATTGATTGATTGATTGATAAGCCACTACCGGCGACTGGTGCGTGGGCGCCCATATCTAGAAAGCGATATGCGATGTGGACAAGCTATGTGGTCGCGCGGGCCTCATCGTCAACGCGATCTGCTATGTGGGCAAAATGCGCCGGGTGCTGGTAGCTTCGTATGCGCTGTGCTTCCGACGCTCGCGTTGAAGCCAGACGCAGCATGAAGGTCGTCAATTCGATCGCTGCTGTTGCCGCGCCGAGCAGCGTCTGTGTGTTGTCTTGTAGTGCAATTGTAGACGCGGTAGTTGCTGATGGCGCCGAGCAACGTCTGTGTCCTTTCCCAAAGCAAGCAAAACCGTGCTATTGCTCGACAAACTTGATTTAATCCCGTTCAAGCACGCCTATTTTATTGCGACAGAACTTACATGGACACTCCAGGCGCATTTCTTCCATCGCCGTCGCGTGAGGTTCCGTATGAGTAAAAAATTGGAGGACGCTTAATCTTCGCCTTCAAGAGTGGAACGCCACAGCGTTCCCGTCGACCCGCCAAGGGGTGTAAGAATGGGCTACGGCGCAGCGACTACGCGCCCCGCATCGGACGCGGTGAGCGTCGAGCAACGCAGCGTTCGGCGCGACAACGAAATGTGCGCCTGAGCAAGCGACGCACGCCTGAGCCTTAGAAACAGCTCGTTTCTAAGGCAACACCGCGTTCACTAGAGGCGCTTTTGTACCGCTTTGAAGCATCGAACTCGTGGCTAAAATAAAGAAAAAAAAAAAGAACTCGTGGCTCAGTGGTAACGTCTCCGTCTCACACTCCGGAGACCCTGGTTTCATTCCCACCCAGCCCATCTTGCAAATTCTTTTTTATTCATGAAGTGCCTGCTGGGATTTATCGCTCACGGCCAACGCCGCCGACACCGACGCCGCCGACACCGGCTTTTCTGCGACACGAACTCCTTAACGCTATCGCGTTAAAACGTGTGAGGGTGAGCTGGCGAACGAGCTTCAATCTGGCGTGCGCGAGCGAGGAACGCCACCTAGATGTGTGCCATCTCCTGTGGCGCGCGAGGCAGGGAATCAGGCGAGGGAGGAGGGGCGGTTCTCGTTGTGCTACCAGACACCTTTGGCGGACGCCGTAGGGAGGCGTTGCCGGTGCTCGTGTGTCTGAGCACCGGTGAAGTGTCGGTGAAGTGAGGGAAGCTCGCAAGTAAAATTGAGTATGAAGAACGGCTGAGGAATATGCAAGAAAGTAAAATGGGTTGGGAGAGCGTTCAGGTATCTGTACAGGAATAACATTGATTGACAGTGGAGGAAAAGAACTAGAAAGCTTACCAGCAAGTATGCGGCCTGTAGGGTGGGCAACACAGCAACAAAGAAGGTCAAGCGGAAACTCAGAGAGGCTGAAACAATCTCATGGGTGGCGGCGGCAATAGAAAAGAAACCTGCCATGAGTAACTTCTTAAGAGGAAAAAACGAAATCAGGAAGGAGGCCATTTATGATAACTCAAAGAGAAGCTCATTGCTTTTAGAGGAGAGATCGGGGTGCCTTAGAACACGCACTTATAAAGCGAGATATAAGAAGGAAGAAGAAGGATGTGCTTGCTGCGGTAAAGCTAGGGAAACGACGCAGCATGTTTTATTAGAATGTGAACTCTACACAGCGGTCGACTTAGTCACCACTGGCCTCCTTGAAGCCCTTGGGTTCAGCGAGAGCAGTGGTAAAGCAAACATGTCCGCAATAGGCATTAGTAAGAGGCGATTGGAGGATTGGTGGAAGAAAAGTAGGGAAACGACAAAAGGCGGAGACGTACAAAAGCACAGTTCGCAATAGGGGATCAAAAAATTTGGGCGTGATAGTTCATAGCGTTTTTCTTTTCTCTTTTTTCATTGTTTAACCTAGGTAGGGCATTAGGCAGTATAATAGCAAAAGCTTGGTGGCGCAACCCACCGCCCCGTCCCAAAGGGGACGCTCATAACATCCATCCATCCATCCATCCATCCATGTCTTGAAAGCGATCTGCGACGTAGCCAAAGTGCGCGCTCGCGCGCTTCTCATCTTCAAGGCGATCCGCCATGTTTGCAGAGTGCGCATAGTACCGGTAGCTTCGTATGCGCTGCGCTTTCGACGTTTCGTTCACGTTGAAGCGACAGATGCACGGAGGTCAATTGGCTCGCGGCTGCTGCCGCGATTCCTAACTCCAGCGTTTTCACATACAGTTACCACTGTCATCGAATTAGATGTGTTCATGGTTACCTGTCCGCGCGTGACACCGGGCTGGTTATTTGAGTTAGAACACTTGACGGGGTGGTTGGTTTGAATCCATGATAGAATGTGTAAACGCGACTAAACAAGAACGTAGAAAGAAGCAGACACACAAAGACAGTGCTGTCTCTGTGCCTATGTGTATGTTGCTTTCTACTTCCTCGTTGAGTCACGCTTACACATTCCATCACTGTAAGTTTAGATAGTAAGCGAATGTTTACAAATTTAAACGGCCGATAAAACTACTATCCTTACTTCGTACAGCTATCTACTAATTTGCTATCGCAATCGGTGCTTCGCCTGTCAGGCGGAACTGCGATTTCTTTTTTACAGCGAGGCTGTTAAGGGATAGTTAGCCCAATATCGAAGCCGTGTGTAAAAAAAAAAAAAAAAACAATTATAGTGATCGAGATTGGCTCCAGCGTCGTCGTCCTCTTCCACAGCTGTATCGTGCCACTGCTCCCGCGTACGTCACCGTCATTATTTATTTATTTATTTATTTATTTATTTATTTATTTATTTATTTATAAGCAGAAAGACGTAGCCAATAAATGAGCAAGACCTAAACGAGCTGTGGGGATTTCACCAGTGATAAACACCGGGGCCGCACGTTTGAGCTTCGCTGGTTAGCCATCTGTACGGAGTGCTTGGGCTGATAAGTTTTTTGTTATTCCGCCAAACTACTCCTCGGTATACATAGCCGGAAAGTGCGTTTGGCATGAAAACGACGAAGCGAAGTGTTCCACTGCCGCTGTGAACATTTATGTTTACGCATACTTATGCTTTTTTTTTTTTTGAGATAGCCAGGACATTAGGCAAGATAAGAAAGAGAGCTTGGTGGCGCAACCCACAACCCCGTGTCAAAGGTTACTCTCGTAGCATTCATTCATTCATTCTATATGAACAGTAGCGCTGTAGTGCTACGGAGGCTAGAAGCATGGATGAAGGAAAAATGTAGGAGGGAGCATACCGCAACGCGGTTGAAGCCAAACTGGTCGGCCCAACTCGTGATCGCATGTCAAAGTGCGCGGTTAGTTTTAATTTTCCCGCTCTGCAGGCAGAGTCACGGCAGGGCAGCTATATATGCCCCAATAGGACAAGCATGAGCTTCCGCTATTGTTCCATTGGTTGACGTGCACCGTTGCATCTATTAGCCTCAAACAACTTACCCTGTTACACATTTCTGCAGAGTATGGAGATACTGTATACGTGTATACCCAATGCTCTGTCACACCATATGCCTCCACTGCAGCCTTCGCCTTTCCACATATGATCATCGCTCGGCGGTTTACACTACACCATAGATCAACATCAACTGCCGCAGAACTTGGTGCTATCCCGGAGGCACTTCGATTTCTCTCCGAGGATCCTCCTCACGCATGGACGATATTCTGCGATTGCAAGCCAGCTCTTCAAACGATGGACTGTCCTCAGACGGGGCCCGTATTATTCAATGGCTATAGAAATTACAGAGCACCTCGACCGCGCCACTAGAAATGGCCACAATGTCACCTTTCCGTGGATACCCTCACGCTGTGGGGGGGACCGATAGGCGGCGTCGAGGTGTGCAGCAGCACCCGCTTCGAGCTCCGCAATATTCATGTTTTTCGTTGGTTGCAGTTCCAGTAACCGACCGAAATTGTGTATCATCAGAATCGTGAACGTCTACGGAACCCAGGAACACCATCCCCTTGGACCTAGGCCCGTTTCCGGCGGCTCCACAATTTCGAGAAGCTACCAGGTACGCGGCGTCCGAGCGAGCATACATCGGAGCTAAGGAGCGGCGGCGGCCGCCGCGTCGCGTTGGTGCAGCGTCTGGCACAAGACACCGACGCATATGGCGTCTCAAGAAATCGCTTCTGTTGCGGCGGGCGCCTCGAATGGCGCGCCGTCCCAACCGAAACCCGGTACGGAGGAAGACGGCATGGATTTTTCCGAAGCCTTAACTCCTTGTAAAGGTGAAACTAATACAACGCTTCTCACGGACGCTGAGGACCTGCGGCGGTTTACGAGAGAACCCGACGAAGAGGGATGGCAGACGGTGCTAACGCTCCGCCAAAAACGGCAGCAAGCGAAGGAACGCCTGCAGGCGAAACGGAACGAGCCTTCGCAGAAGGAACAGAACTCACCCCCCATCCGCCGACGCAGGGTGCGACGGAACAAGTTACCACCACTGTCGCGGGATGACTTCAAGATCATTCTCCGCCTGCACCAAGGACTGCCGTTGAAAACTCTAACCAGTCCGATGCTCGCAGAAGCAGTGATCACGGCCTGCCACAACAAAGTAAAGCGTGAGGATTTTATACTGCGCATAAAACAGGGCTCAAACATAGCAATAGTCTCGACGTCTGAGGAAGAGACAGCTAATCTCCTACGCAAGATCACAGCTCTCACAGTCAATGTCAAGACGCACGCGTTCAATGCGTACGCTACCACAGGAGAAGGCGCCTTCAGAGGTGTCATTCATGGACTCCCGCCGCACACGCCCGGAGAGACGATCAAGGCAAACCTCCGAGTCCGTACCCAGGGCATCGAGATAATCCAGGCAAGAATGCTAGGGGACTCGAAGAGCGCAGTCATCACATTCCTCGGCACGGTCCTACCGCGGTTCGTCTACTATTGCGGTGGGGAAATGGCGTGTCATCCGTACCGCAACTCGGTGCAGGTTTGCAAGATTTGTCACAGCGTCGGCCACCGCACGGACGTTTGCCCGCAACCGGACACAAAAGTGTGTGGAATCTGTGGGGCGCTCGAGCTCGAAGACGGACACGAGTGCTCACCGCAATGTGCCGCGTGCGGGGGGCAGCACTTCACGGGCGACCGAAGCTGCAAAAAACGCCTTAAGCAAACACGACCACAAAGCCGACCGAGAAGCGGAGCGCACAGAGCTGCCCAACAACACCGACCCCGGTGGTTTGCAACAGAAGACGAAGAATTGGAGCTCAGTGACTTTCCGGAGCTCCCTCAACGGCAAGAGGGGACCCCCTCCAAACTCAGTCAAGCAGGAACATCGAGATCCAGATCGAGATCGCGTACCAGGCGGCGGAGTCGTCAGAGATCTAGATCAACATCCCGGGCACGCAATGTCAAGCCTCTAGCACCCAAACAGGAGAGGGCTCCGCAGGCTAAACATCAGACGGCGGCCATCGCCACACAACAGGTAAGCTGGGCGCGAATAGTGTCTCCCACTGCCGATCCAGTAACTCAGAGTCCAGCCTGTCAAAAAATCTTAGAGGAGAACAGAATTTTAAAGGACAGTCTTGCAGAAATTCGAAGGGAGCTAGCTGATTTGAAACAAAAAAATGAGCCCCACACCAACAAAGCCAAGCCAGGAGAAAACAAGAGCGCGAACACACAGGTGACAGGAAAAGAGGATAAACTGGATACCATAGCCCGACAAGTCCAGCTTCTTTTCGCAGAGCTGTACAGGCTCAAACGACAGATAGAGGACTCTTCTTCTCATGCCACGAAAGAAGGACCGCACAAACGAAAATATGCCAGCCCAGGAACTCCTGCACGCAGGCCTAAAGAGAGGGAGCTGACCGACAGCGAAAGTACTATAGATGGCTAATCGCCACACGAGAGTAGCCGAAAACCTCGAGGTCTGGCAGTGGAACTGCAGGGCTCTTAGAACTAAACACGCATCACTTTTGAGTTTTATAGATGCGACGCCTGTTTCTCCGGATATAATATGCATACAAGAACCAGGCAAGAAGATACCGAACCTCAGAGGATACAAGATGCACACGCACCCTGACCATCCTCAGATAGCAGCACTGACACGGGCGGACGTAGCGGTGAGCGTGGACTACGTCCCTAACTGCGGTGTCCAACATCAGGTTCTCACGGTCTGGCCATGTAGACGCTGCAAACCAAAAACAGTTATTGGCAACGTCTATAGCCCAACTAGGGATAGGAAGGCAAAGTTCGAAGTGCTAGTGACGGCCGCATTGCGCAAAGTGAAAAGCAACGACCGGGTAATTATCCTAGGGGACTTTAACGCTCCGCAATCTGATTAGGGCTATGATCGAGGCACACCTAAGGGCCAAAGGCTAGCCGACCTCGCGGAGGGGCATGAGCTGGTCCTGCTGACGCGACCGGGTGAACCAACCAGAACGGGAAACAGTGTAGCCAAAGATACCACGCCGGACCTAACTTTCAGCAACAATGACAGAGGTGTTACCTGGACCAACCTTGGCGAAGACCTTGGCAGTGATCACTGCATTATTAGCGTCTCAGTTAACACGACGCGGGTTCACCATAGATTAGGAAAGGCCACCATAACCGATTGGACAGCTTATAGACAGAAGCAAAGGCAAGCCACACCGTGCGATAGTGCTACAGAATGGACGGAATTCATTAGGAAAATACGCAGAAGCACTACACGGGAAATATCGACAACAGTCGAAACACCGGCAGTTGACAGGCATCTACTACACCTGTGGGAAGCGCGGAGAAGTCTGACCAAACGTTGGAAAAGACACAGACACAATAGAAAACTCAGGATCAGGATAGCCAGGCTTGCGCAGGAAGCCAGTGAGTACGCGCAGCAGCTGCAAGACACCAATTTCCTTCAGTTTTGTGATGCACTCAAAGGAACGCTTAGCACAAAGCGAACATGGGCTATTCTGCGCAGTATGATAGATCCGATAGGAACACGGACCACCACAAACAGAACACTGAAATTAATTGAAAATGAACGCAATGGCACGGCCGATGCCCTTATTGAGGACCTTAAGAGCGTCTACATAGGAGTACCGGACACAACATCTGTCCCATACAACTATGAGGGACCAGATAACGCGAAGCTGGACGCACCCATAACAACGGCAGAGCTCTATGCAGCCGCACAATCTTTCCGGAAGAACACTGCACCTGGTCCGGACCACATTACAAATGCGATTCTGCGCAACCTGAGTCAGGAATCACTGCGGCAGCTTGCGACCTATTTCAACGATAATGTATGGTCCGACGACGGGGCACTACCACAAGAATGGAAAGAGGCTACTATCATACTCATACCGAAACCGGCTAAACCCAGAGATCTGCAAAATTTGAGACCAATATCGCTCACGTCGTGTGCAGGGAAGCTTTTTGAGAAGGTGATCCAAACACGACTGAGCAACTACATCGAGCGGAATGAATTTTTTCCCCACTCTATGCTCGGCTTCAGGCCACACGTCTCGGCACAGGACGCCTTTCTTATGCTCCGCGACGAAGTTTTGGACCCGCCACGAAACAAAGAAGCCAGGATAGTTGTGGCGCTCGATGTCAAAAAAGCATTTGACACGATCTCTCACGAAGCAATCCTCCAAGGTCTGGAAGACATAGGTTGCGGAAGAAGGGTGTTTCGGTACGTCCTTACTTTCCTTCCCGACAGGAAGGCAACGATTGGGTTGGACAGTACGCGCTCTGACGTCTTTGCGATGCCCAACCGAGGAACTCCACAGGGCTGAATGTTGTCACCGCTTCTATTCAATGTCGGGATGAGGCGACTGGCCCTAGAACTGGAGCAAGCACGGGAACTCGGATGTGCGATCTACGCCGATGACATAACGTTGTGGGCACACCGGGGTTCCTACGGAGAAAAACAAGACCTATTACAGGAGGCCATAGACAAGGTAGTAAACTTCACCAAGCACGCGGGTATGACGTGCGCACCCGAAAAATCAGGGTTCATGTGCGTACGCAGCAAGCGTCATAAGAAAACTGCCACACCAAGGATATACTTACATCTCGACGGCAAGGCGATTCGTGAGGTCGCCCAAATGAGAGTGCTTGGCTTACTTATGCAAGAGAATGGCAACGTCGATGCCACAATTCGGAGCTTAAAACCAATCGTTAAGAGTGTGGCACGTATGATATGGCGAGTTGGACGCAGCCGCAACGGACTCGCGGAAGAAGAAACTATCAGGCTGGTGCAAGCATTTGCGATTAGCCGCATTACTTACGGCCTGCCGTTCCAAAAACTTAACCAAACTGAAATGAAGAAGGTGGACACCCTTATCAGAACGGCACACAAATCTGCTCTGGGACTCCCGAACACAGTCAGCATGGAGCGCCTGGAGCGGTTGGGTATTTACAACAAATATGAAGAACATGCCCCTGCAGTTCTGATATCGCAAAGAGAAAGGCTGAGCTCTACGCCCCAGGGCCGCTCTATTCTCCAAAGACTGGGATACAACGCTCGACCCCTGTTCTGCGGAGACGAAACAGACTTGATGTCACGAGATTTGAGGGAGCACGTCCATGTGTCACCTATATATACCAAGATACATGAGTGCCAGGTACCACGCAGGCCGCAGACAGGCCAGGACGAGGACTCTGCAGAAGCGATTCGGCAAGGATCCGGCCGTCTACTACACGGACGCGAGTGCAACCAGTCGCAGGGACTTCTACGCGATCGCCGCAACTAACAGAGTCACCACGATAACCGCTACGGTCAAGACTACCTCGGTATGCACAGCAGAGGCAGCGGCAATAGCGCTGGCGATACGAGACGCCGATTTCAAGGGTCAGTCGGCTCATGTGCTTACAGACTCGCAGGCAGCGTGTCGACTCTTCATGCGGGGAATGCTACCGCGCAGTGCCCAAAGAACACTCGGCTCACGACTGGACCTGGACCACGGCATTACATGGTGCCCCGCGCACAACGGACTCGACGGGAACGAAAGGGCAGACCGCATAGCTCGAGGAAGCAACGACCGAGCAGCGGCCAGAACCCTAGAGGAACCACTGTCCGCAGTGCGCGACATATTAGAGAATCAGAGGAGGGAGAGACGGACCTACGGCCCTCCGCACTGCAAACTAAATAGAAGACAAGCTCAAGACTGGCGTCGCATACAAACAAATCCATACCCACACCTAAACCTCTTACACAAGAAGCACCCGACACATTACGCCGACACTTGCCCGTGGTGCGGCGCAAAACCGACGCTGGCCCACATAACGTGGGAATGTACGGCGCGGCCAACCAACGTCAATTCAGCTTTTCTAAGCGTCACAGACTTCGTACGGCAGTGGGAGGCACTACTCGCAAGCGAGGATCAGGGGAGCCAATTGGCCCTCCTGGACCAAGCTCAGCGAGCCGCAAGAGCCAGTGGAGCCCTGGACTGAGGACCCCACCCAGACCTGCCATAACTCCGATCAACTGAACAATAAAGTTTTTTTCTCTCTCTCTCTCTTCACGCTGTGGCGTGATGGGGCACGAACAGGCAGACGCTGAAGCGAGAGCTGCTTTAGATAATGCTTCTGAAGTGCGCATATACCGATCTCACGAACAGACACAAACGCCCTACTTCGTCGCGCATTACGCAACCGTACGTCGGAACACTGGACCCAAGCAGATCGACGACACCAGTGACTACACAAATGGGACCAAGAAATGAAATTCGTGTGCCTCACAGGCTCAAAACGTGAACAAGGTGAATGCAGGAGCCAACGTTTCGACAAGTGGACTTGTCTTCTTCAAGGCAACGTATGCTTTCCTCGCCACAGTATATATAGGCGGTGTTCTTCTAAAGGGGAGAGGGTATGAGGCGGGAGGATCAGGAAACGAGGGAAAAATGTGTTAGCGTGTCGAATTGAGAGTAAAGGAGCGCTGTGCACAAGGTCAGAGCCAGGGCACCCCCCCGGTTTGTCAACGCGCGCGCGTTAGCCGGCGTGTCAAGACCGTCTGACACGCCGGCTGACAAAAAAAAAAGGGGGGGGGGGGATACGCGAAGAAATCAAGCTAAGTGTTGTTGCCTATAGCTTGAAGTTTACCATAGTGAATAGATTCTAAAGCTCCCTTTGAAACGTTTATGCCTATTGGTTGCAATGTCTTGAACTTATGGCTAAGGTATGATTCCCTGTATTTTCTTTCCCGATCAGAACGGAAATTTGACTGTAGGATGTAGAGTTTAAGTTCATCAAAGTTATGACCTGGTTGGTTGAAATGCTCGGCGACGGCTTTGGGAAGCTTTTTAGCTGTGTCCGCGCGATGTCCGTTTAATCTGACGTTCATTGATTGTCCTGTTTCACCGATATATTGTTTCTTACACAGGGAACATTCAAGCGTATAAATCACATCCGAACTTGTACAAGTGAAGCTATATTTGACTTCATGTGTATAAATATTTGCAGTGCTTTTAATTTTAATGTCACTTTGAAGGTGCCTGCAAGTTTTGTACCTTGGGCGACAAGCTTTTATTACGGGGGAATGCTGTTGGCTGACTTTTGCGTGCACTAACATGTCTTTAATGTTCTTGTTTCGGCGATAGGTAACCCTGGGTACATCCGGGAACGCTTTTCGCAGACGCTCGTTACTTGATAATATTGGGTGTAATTTTCTTAGGAGGTTGTTTATGTTTGGGAGTGCATTAGAATATTTTGTTATAAAGGCCGGCGGTCTGTCAGATTCTAATGTGGGCTGTCTCTTCGCCAATTCTGACGGTCTCTCCAATCTTAACGCGGCATCATAAGCTCTATCGAGAGCAACTTGGGGATAGTTCCTTTCTGCTAGCGTTTATTTAAGGTCATTTAGGTGGTGGATATAATCGTGGTCTTCGCTGCAGATTCTTCTTATACGTTTTGCTTGTCCGACAAAAATTCCCTGCTTGCAATGTCGCGGGTGACGACTGTTGTAGTCTAAATATTGCTGGCTATCTGTAGGCTTCCGGTAAAGTGTCGTTCTCAGTTTTCCACTTTCTATGTAGACCGTCGTGTCCAGGAAGTTGATTTGACTAGGAGAGTGGTGAGCAGTACATTTAATACTCGGGTGGAAGCGACTGAAATGGCTAATTAAGTCGGTTAAGGCGCTTGTGCCCTGTTACCATATTATAAGTATGTCGTCGATGTAACGAAGGTAGGTGTGGGGTATTAAAGGGTAGGATTTCAGCAGGTCTGCTTCAAGCTGTCCCATGAAAATGTTCGCATACGTGGGAGCGAATGGCGTACCCATGCTAGTGCGAAAATTTGCAGGTAGTGTACAGAATCGAATTCGAAATAGTTGAGCGTGAGAACTAACCTAAGGAGCGATAAGTAAACTTCAGGAGCGTGCGCTTGGGGATTGATTGCGAGGTATCTAGAAACGGCTTCGATTCCTTCACTCATGGGAAAGTTGGTGTAAAGGGCAGAAACATACAAAGTGACTAGAATAGCGCGGTCGGAAAGGATTTCGTTGGCGTTGGTGCCGTCGATAATTCGAAGGAAGTGCGGCGTGTCTTGAACGAAAGATGGGAGGGCGGTGGGTATGTTTGACAGGTGGTGATTGAAGAATTTAGATAGTGACTCAGTAGGTGTGTTGTTATTAGACACAATAGGCCGACCTGGGATTTCTGCTGTAAATATTTCTTCGACCGGAACTTTATGTATTTTAGGAAGAAGATAAAAGCGGCCTGCTGTTTTGTTCTTGGGTATCATGAAGCGATATTCAGATTGCGTAATTAGTTCCCTGGACAGGAGCTCCGCTATTGTGCTTATCACAATATTGCTGTAATCTGAAGTTGGGTTAGAGTCGAGTTTTCTGTAATGGGTGTGGTTGCTCAGTTGTTTAGAGGCCTCATTCTTGTACTTTTCTATAGGCCAGATTACGATACTGCCGCCTTTGTCTGCTGGTTTTATTACAATATCATTACTTTTCGCAAGTTCTTTAAGGATTTGGTGTTGAGTGGGGGTCAATTTTTTGCGTTTCCGGCAATGTCGCGTTGACTCTAGAATTTCCTTTCATATCAGTTTTAAGTATAAATCGAGCTCTGGGCACTGTTCGGTTTCCGATGTCCACGTGCTAGGTGGTCTAAGAGAGTCTCTATCTTCTTTTCCTACATCTGGTCTACCGAAAAAGAACTCCTTGATGCGCATGCGTGGTGAAAACTCTGTTATATCTTTGTGGAGTTCGTATTCGTTTACTGCGTTGTTCGTCGGCCAAAACGTTAGACCACGTTTCAGGAGATCAACTTCTTCGGGACTTAGACTCTGGGATATGTCTACTACATTGCTGCAGTGCTCTGGATGCTCGCCTGTAGGACTGTCGGTGGAGCTACGTGCTGCAGGGGTTACATTAGTTTCTTTGGGTGGATCTGCAGTTCTAATGTCTTTGCGCTGGTGTTTGTCTAGTAATTTTACCTCCTCAGTTTGGACGAATTGTTTAAGTTCTCTTCTTTCCGGTTCAGTTAACTTTATGCTGTCGAGTTGATAAGAGATTATCATAAGTTGTTCTTTGCAGTGTTCTTCGAGAATGTCAATAAGGGAGAGCGATGCATTTTCTAGGACAGCATTCGACTTTAATAATAGCCTGGAGGGTAAAGAACCGAGGGCGCATCTAATCTTAATTCTGAGACCTATTGGGATTTTCCTCTGTTTAATGCAGCTAGTGTAAGTTTTTAGGTGAAATCTGTAATTTGTTTGCTTGGCGACGAGTTTGCGGGATTGGAGGAAAGGGCGAGATTTGTTGTTGCGTGTGCTATCCCTAGTGCATGGTAGTCATTTCTGTTTGGTTCGGGCAGACCTCCGGGGCGAAAAATCTTCAGGTGGTGTCTTTTTACTGCTTTCCTCGCCACCTATATATACTGTGGCGAGGAAAGCATACGTCGCCTTGAAGAAGACAAGTCCACTTGTCGAAACGTTGGCTCCTGCATTCACCTTGTTCACATTTTGCTCATAGTCTTGAATTTCCATCTCCCGCATTCCCCGTCTTTTCTCTGGATCACAGGCTCAAAAGAAGACAAACGAGCATGGTGCACCGGATTCGCCTTCGTGTCGCATTCACCAACCGTTATAGGGGACAGTGATACTAGCCCAAACTGTGAATACTGTAAGGTGCTAGAAACACTTAATCGTATATTTTGCCTGTGTCCCACGTACGCGCAAGAACGACAGCAACTGGTCTCTTCCATTGCAAAGATCCATGAGAGGCCGCAATCAGATGAGTTTCTTGCGTAATGCAAACGGATAACAAGTGCCAATATAGCTTTTTGTGAATTTGTATGTACGCATCTCCTCCTTATACCATCATCATCATTCATCAGCCCTTTCCCTCCTCGTCCCTTTTCCCCGGTGCAGAGTAGCAGGCCAGAGCAAGTTATAGCCGAGGCCGACCTCTCTGCCTTTCCGTCAATAAATTTCTCTCTCTTTAGAGCGAAGTTTTCTCATCGTGTTCGGCGTGCCGCTAAAGCCGGGAGCACGAAGCTTCAGACAACGATATTCATGCTGGGCTGTCCTCGTACCTGCAGTTGCGTACAGCTCTGCTTGACGTGTTTCGTACTATACGTATGTTATCTGCGTTCAACTATTTCAGCTAGATTAAAAAGGAAGCATAAAAAGTTCTCGGCAACGATGTACTGTCAGAAAGATCAGCTAGAGCTGCAATGTCTTACTGTTTTCATAACACATTAGCGAGAGGCACGAAGTGCAAGGGAAAAACGATATTATAAATGTGGCATCACATATTGTCTACTCTTGATATTTCTGTTGCACATTTAGTGTTCAGGTGCGGCAGTAAAGGCTTTGACATACGTGAAGTGCTCGTAGGAAAGCAAGGAACGTTATGGAGACAACAGCGCATACAAGAACTTCTGCAAATATACTGTGAATAAACGTATAGGTAAGCCTCATTAATGCTCACCGATCCTTGTAAAATGGAATTTACCTATTTTATGTTGGAAAAAAATCTCCGTTGGTGCATTCAAATAACACAAAAAGGTTGCAAGGAGAACACTTCAATTGAGTAACAGAGGTGAGCAAGGGAAGCCTCAGCCTGGGGCCAACGTTTCTACAAGCGAACATATTTGTGAGGGCTGTGACTAAGACAAGTTCTCACGCTGAGGCTTCCCTTGCTTGTCCACTGTTGATTGGCTGAATGCTAAGCCAAATTTACTCTGGGTATATTTCAAGAACTTTTTTGGAACACACTGTGCTCAGTTTCGTCGTCTGCTCTTTGAAAAGAAAGACAAACTTTTTTAGTAATATGTTTAAAAAGTGTGGAGTATACCGGTTGTGTAAACTTGCCTTTTGTAGCTATCTCTTAAGCTGCAGCACTAGCCTAGTTACTGATTTCATGCAAACTGCACACGAGCCTTCTGTAGTTAAATGCAAAATAATGCGCGTACCCGGACCTAATTCTAATCCTAGCACCTACCATCCTAATAACGTTCCCTTAGATTTCATCATGTCATACAAGTATCTTAGTGTACACATTACAAATAACTTAAATTGGATCATTAATACAGAATATGTCAATAACAATGCCTATCACACACTCAGGTATTTACGGCACAAGTTTATTAAAGCACCGTCTACTTCAAAGCTACAGCTTTACAAGACTCTAGTGCGCTCTGAACTTGACTCCGCATTTGTACGTGCTCATTTTATTACTTCACTTCAACTAGTACAAAATAATTCTATTGCTTTCATTCTTTCTAGTTATGACCGTCCCGCTAGTATAACTTCAATGAAAGTTAATCTAGAACGTATTCCACAATCTAAGCACCGCCGCAAACTGTCTTTCGCAAACGTCTTTCGCTGTTTCATGGAATTTTCCACTTCAAGACTACTTCATACTGCGGCCTCACCATCCTCACCAGCCTGATTACGCCAACTGCAGGGCAAAGGCCTCTCCCATACTTATCCAACAACCCCGGTCATGTACTAATTGTGGCCACGTCGTCCCTGCAAACTTCTTAATCTCATCCGCCCACCTAACTTTCTGCCGCCCCCTGCTACGCTTCCCTTCCCTTGGAATCCAGTCTGTAACCCTTAATGACCATCTGTTAACTTCCCTCCCCATTATATGTCCTGCCCATGCCCATTTCTGTTTCTTGATTTCAGTAAGATGTCAATAACTCGCGTTTGTTCCCTCACCCAATCTGCTCTTTTATTATCCCTTAGCGTTACACCCATCATTCTTCTTTCCATAGCTCGTTGCGTCGTCCTCAATTTAAGTGGAACCTTTTTCGTAAGCCTCCAGGTTTCTGCCCCGTAGGTGAGTACTGCTATGACACAGCTATTATACACTTTTCTCTTGAGGGATAATGGCAACCTGCTGTTCATCATCTGAGAATGCCGACCAAACGCACCCCAGCCCATTCTTATTCTCCTGATTATTTCAGTTTCATGCTCCGGATACGCGCTCACTACCTGCCCTAAGTAGATGTATTCCCTTACCACTTCCAGTGCCTCGCTGCCTGTCGTAAACTGCTGTTCTCTTCTTAGACTGTTAAACATTACTTTAGTTTTCTGCAGATTAATTTTGAAATGTCGAAATGTACTGCGGCCTCAGTACATTTCAAACCGCGTCGATCGTCGCAATATAGGTAGGAATTGATTCATGTTACACGAAGTCTTTCTTTCGAACTTTCATCCCCCGTACATATCGGCAATGGAGCGACCTTCCCTCAAGTATCGTAGTCGCCACTGATAAGAAACTTTTCTTGCAAAACATTAGCTCAAGTTTCATAATATGGAGAATGTTTACGTTATCAGAACCCAGTGTTTGTGTGTTTGCTTTACTTCTTTTCAACCACTCCCCTCTTTAATGCATATGGCTCCTAAGGATACCTTAGAAGTATTTAGCGTTGCAGACTTGCAGAGCCGATCCAGTGCGTCGCCTATGCGTGGGTGTATGCTCAGAAAGAAGGGAGCGAGAAAGGAGGAATGACCGGTCCTCCGTCAGACCGGTGAGTACCTCCTTCGCAAGCACTTCACGCGTCGCGCCCTCTTGTGACAATCAAAAGGGGAGGAACGTTTGTCCCTTGCGTGCGTATCTTGCGTCGCCGCCGTCGGTGACCCGAACATCCGCTACAATAATTTTTCGACGGAAAGTAATGTTTAGTAGCATAACCTGAGGTCTAAACCTTTCATGACAAGCGACCACAAGTATCAAACCTCCAGCTCGAACTGGAGCTGCGATACGAGAATGGTTCAACTCGATATCGCGCCCGGCTGCTGAAGCACAGCAAGACAAGCCCGTAATCAGGCATCTCGGCCAAGACATCGCAGATATCAGCCAGCATTTCTCGTTTTGATGCGTGAAATTATGATGAATCGAAGGTTAAGCTTTATCAAGTGCATGCGTTTGTAGCCGTACTGAAGCGCCATCCGCGACGGCTTCGAAGCGAAAGCAAAATACTTTTGCTGGCGCCGTCGACACGTAGCTCGGCGGTGTGAGCGCATCACCGCCGAAAGCGACGCCGTCAAATCCACAGCTGGAACACAAATCCTGCCGGCAGAGCAAGGAGAAGGTACTCGAGCGCACCAATAAGCAGATATACAACTGTATATCCAGCGTCACTTGCGTGCCGGTTCGTCGGCGTGTCCGCACGCCAGCGGCTGCTTCTCCGTGATGCATCTTGTAGCGCGCACGACACTACAGAGACAGAAAGCACGACCATCAATAGAAGATGTATTTCCTAGAAGGCTGGCTACAAGCAAGCGTACAAACAAAAAGTACCCAGAAAATAAATTAGAAAAACAGCTTTTACGAATTGCTGACTTCCGCGTTGTAGCTTTTCACACGCGGCTGTCGCCGTCTGTCAAAAAAGGAGACGCTCTCGAAGATAATATGTAGAGGGACAATGGAAACTACAAAGTACGAAGAGCGTAATGAAAGGCGCAAGGGTAGAGGGCGAGCGCATATGCCCAGACGTGAGCGGGAGACGACGCTAATGGGGCACGCGTGGGTACGGCAGCGTTGTGCGCTGTGTCGAGTGCCGGGATTTTAGAAAGACGCAGGGCACTGTCGAACTCGAACGTCGGTACGAAGCGAAAGCACCCTCTCTCTAGCAGAAAGCACGGCTAGCACGGCGCAGTCACAGCTTTGAAGTAGAGGCGCTCGGAGAGAGACGGCATGCTCCAAAATCGGAGCTATCCTTCTCGGTCAACTGTGGCGACGGCTACGCTTCAGCCACTGTATTTACGCTATGGTTATAGTAGTTGTAGCCTAGTAGAGGGTATCGCAACAATGTTCGACACCACGACTCTCCTGGAGATGGATATAACACGACACCAGCAGTTAGCCTAGTAGACTGTATAGCAACAACCTTCGTCACCACGACCCTCCTGGAGATGGGTATAACAAAACAGACACCAGCAGTTACCCTTCTGATATCGTCCATGGTGAACGGGACCAGTCACGCCAACAGTGGTGAGTGATCTTTGGTTCTCGTACGTAGCAGCATCCTGACATTACAGCAAGTAACTTGTGTCATAGCCTGATTGGATGCCACGCTAGTATCTATGTCCGCTCTCCTCCAATACCCTTACGAATCGCACGCACTTGCTCAGCTTGTAGCAGCGAACGACGTCCTCGACGCAGCCGAATATTTTTAGTCTGTGGACAGGAAGGCAAAACCTGGTTTCGAAGGCTTGCTCGAAAGCGGTGGCTTCAGCGTACCGGTCAAATTCATCCCTTGCGCTACACGCCGGCCTCAAGTCCAGCCGCCGGCTCGCACGTACCCGCTTTGCAGCGGCGTACAGACGCCGCGGATAGCAGATTGTTTGCAGTTTCTGTATGAAATTAGGCGAGAAAGCGTTTAAGCGGTCTCAACAGAATGTATATTGTAAACGTCAGCGGTTCGTGAAGCGCCATCCACTACGGCTTCGAGGTGAAAAGCTTAGACCGCCGTCGGTACTGTGTTGATAATTGAAAGTTGCTAGTCCAAAGCATTCGTTATAGTGCGGTTTAGTATTAACAGGTGTGTGGGCATTTGCCGTGCCTATCAAGTGACTATACCTGAACAAGTATTCTATCGAAATTTATTGCTGAATTACGTATAACAGAAAATCACTCACTGGCCCTACAATGCAGGTCGAAACATCATTGCTATATAAGAATGTTCCAGGAATATTGATGTAGGTAGTTCGGGCTGTGTTTTTGCATGTGCCGTGTGCTGTGCGTTCTAGTTGCTCTGTTCTACTGCAATAAGTGCTGTGTTGTGCACTGTACGCCTGTGAAACTGTTGGTCGTGACTTTGCCGAACGAAAAGTGCAAAGTGGAACTGCGTTTCTTTTTCGGATGAATATTATCAGCGTACCCTTTGGCACGGGACGGTGGGTTGCGCCGCCAAGCAATTACTGTTATAATGCCTAATGTCTTACCTAGGTTGAAAGAGAAACCCCAAGATCAATTCCCATAACCAAAGTTTCTGACCCCCTATTGTGAAGTTTGTTTTTGTACGTCTCCGTTTTTAGTCGTTGGCCCTACTTACACCAATCTTCCAATCGCTTCTTACTAATCTCTATTGCAGACATGTTTACTTTCCCCCTGCTCTCGCTGAACCTAAGGGCTTCAAGGAGGCCAGTGGTGCCTAAATCGACCACTGGGCGAATATCTTCACATTCTAATAAAACATGCTCCATCGTTTCTTTAGTTTTACCACAGCAAGCACATGCTCCTTCTTCCTTCTTAGATCCCGCTTTATAGGTGCGTGTTCGAAGGCATCTAGATCTCGCTTCGAAAAGTAGTGAGCGCCGCTTTGAGTTATCATAAATTGTTTCTTTCCTGATTTCGTTTTTCCCCTTAAGTACTTACTCATGGCAGGTTTCTTTTCCACTGCCGCCACCCATGAGATTATTTCGGCCTCTCTGACTTTCCGCTTAGCGTTCTTTGTTTCTGTGTTGCTCATCCTACAGGCCCCATACTCGCTGGTAAGCTTCCTAGTTCTTTTCCTCCACTGTGAGTCAATGTTTTTCTTGTACAAATACGTCAACACTCTCCCAGCCCATTTACATTCTTCCATATTCCTCAGTCGCTCTTCCTAATCAATTTTACTGTGAGCTTTCTTCCCTTCAAAACTTGTCCAGCGCATATCATCCGTCATATCACCATATTTTTGTTAGGGTCCCTGAATAAAACTGAAAGGTAGCGACTTGCTTTTATCTAGCCGCCGCCGCTGTTGCGAAGAACGTGCGAGTAGCCAGAAGAGAAAGGCTGCGTTTCCCAATAGATTCAGCACCGTCAGGTTGTGTTTTTCGTGCCCTTTTCTCTATTTTTCTTTTATTTTCCGCGTCTCGGCACACTCGGCACCATGACAGCTGGCCGTCGAGTGTCCGCGGCGAGGCTTTCGCAGGGGATTTCGGATGTTGTGGCTTAGTTTCGTGGCTAAGCGCGTCATTGAAGAAATCATTTTTTGTTTGTTTTATGTTAGGGATTGATTTTAAGAGTACTGGAGGTGCAAACGTCTACGAATGGAGCTTTTCCGCCTTGCTGACGAGTTGCGGTACTCATGCATGGCTAAGCTAATGCAACTGAACTGACCAACTGAACTGAAGCAACTGACCACGGCGGCGGTCAGACCTCCGACGCAGCAGAGGGTGCTAAGAATCACTGGCTCCGGACAGGCCGCCATTGGAATATGAACCTGGCAACGTTTAACGCTAGAACTTTATCTAGTGAGTCGAGTCTAGCAGTGCTATGGGAGGAATTAGAGGGCAGTAAATGGGATATAATAGGGCTCAGTGAAGCTAGGAGGCCAAAAGAAGCATATACAGTGCTAAATAGCGGGCACGTCCTGTGCTACCGGGGCTTAGCGGATAGAAGAGAACTAGGAGTCGGATTCCTGGTTAATAAGAATATAGCTGGTAACATACAGGAATTCTATAGCATTAACGAGAGGGTGGCAGGTCTTGTTGTGAAACTTAATAAGAGGTACAAAATGAAGATTGTACAGGTCTACGCCCCTACATCCAGTCATGATGACCAGGAAGTCGAAAGCTTCTATGAAGACGTGGAATCGGCGGTGGGTAGAGTGAAAACTAAATACACTATACTAATGGGCGATTTTAATGCCAAGGTAGGCAAGAAGCAGGCTGGAGACAAGGCAGTGGGGGAATATGGCATAGGCACTATGAATAGCAGGGGAGAGTTATTAGTAGAGTTTGCGGAACAGAATAATATGAGGATAATGAATACCTTCTTCCGCAAGTGGGATAGCCGAAAGTGGACGTGGAGGAGCCCGAATGGCGAGACTAGAAATGAAATAGACTTCATACTCTGCGCTAACCATGGCATCATACAAAATGTGGACGTGCTCGGCAAGGTGCGCTGCAGTGACCATAGGACGGTAAGAACTCGAATTAGCCTAGACTTGAGGAGAGAACGGAAGAAACTGGTACATCAGAAACCAATCAATGAGTTAGCGGTAAGAGGAAAACTAGAGGAATTCCGGATCAAGCTACAGAACAGGTACTAGGCTTTAACTCAGGAACAGGACCTCAGTGTTGAAGCAACGAACGACAATCTTATGGGCATCATTAAGCAGTGTGCAATAGAAGTCGGTGGTAACTCCGTTAGACAGGATACCAGTAAGCTATTGCAGGAGACGAAAGATCTGATCAAGAAACGCCAATGTATGAAAGCCTCTCACCCTACAGCTAGAATAGAACTGGCAGAACTTTCTAAGTTAATCAACAAGCGTAAGACAGCTGACATAAGAAACTATAATATAAATAGAATTGAACATGCTCTCAGGAACGGAGGAAGCCTAAAAGCAGTGAAGAAGAAACTAGCAATAGGCAAGAATCAGATGTATGCGTTAAGAGACAAAGCCGGCAATATCGTTACTAATATGGATGAGATAGTTCAAGTGGCTGAAGACTTCTATAGAGATTTATACAGTACCAGTAGCACCCGCGACGATAATGGAAGAGAAAATAGTCTAGAGGAATTCGAAATACCGATGGTAACGCCGGAAGAAGTAAAGAAAGCCTTAGGAGATATGCAAAGGGGGAAGGCAGCTGGGGAGGATCAGGTAACAGCAGATTTGTTGAAGGATGGTGGACAGATTGTTCTAGAGAAACTGGCCACCCTGTATACGCAATGCCTCATGACCTCGAGCGTACCGGAATCTTGGAAGAACGCTAACATAATCCTAATCCATAAGAAAGGGGACGCCAAAGACTTGAAAAATTATAGACCGATCAGCTTACTGTCCGTTGCCTACAAAGTATTTACTAAGGTAATTGCAAATAGAATCAGGAACACCTTAGACTTCTGTCAACCAAAGGACCAGGCAGGATTCCGTAAAGGCTACTCAACAATAGACCATATTCACACTATCAATCAAGTGATAGAGAAATGTGCAGAATATAACCAACCCTTATATATAGCTTTCATTGATTACGAGAAAGCGTTTGATTCAGTCGAAACCTCAGCAGTCATGGAGGCATTACGGAATCAGGGTGTTGATGAGCCATATGTAAAAATACTGGAAGATATCTATAGCGGCTCCACAGCCACCGTAGTCCTCCATAAAGCAAGCAACAAAATCCCTATAAAGAAAGGCGTCAGGCAGGGAGATACGATATCTCCAATGCTATTCACAGCGTGTTTACAGGAGGTATTCAGAGACCTGGATTGGGAAGAATTGGGGATAAAAGTTAATGGAGAATACCTTAGTAACTTGCGATTCGCTGATGATATTGCCTTGCTTAGTAACTCAGGGGACCAATTGCAATGCATGCTCACTGACCTGGAGAGGCAAAGCAGAAGAGTGGGTCTAAAAATTAATATGCAGAAAACTAAAGTAATGCTTAACAGTCTCGGGAGAGAACAGCAATTTACAATAGGCAGCGAGGCACTGGAAGTCGTAAGGGAATACATCTACTTAGGGCAGGTAGTGACGGCGGATCCGGATCATGAGACGGAAATAATCAGAAGAATAAGAATGGGCTGGAGTGCGTTTGGCAGGCAGTCCCAAATAATGAACAGCAGGTTGCCGTTATCCCTCAAGAGAAAAGTATATAATAGCTGTGTCTTACCAGTACTCACCTACGGGCAGAAACCTGGAGGCTTGCGAAAAGGGTTCTACTCAAATTGAGGACGACACAACGAGCTATGGAAAGAAGAATGATGGGTGTAACGTTAACGGATAAGAAAAGAGCAGATTGGGTGAGGGAACAAACGCGAGTTAATGAAATCTTAGTTGAAATGAAGAAAAAGAAATGGGCATGGGCAGGACATGTAATGAGGAGGGAAGATAACCGATGGTCATTAAGGGTTACGGACTGGATCCCAAGGGAAGGGAAGCGTAGCAGGGGGCGGCAGAAAGTTAGGTGGGCGGATGAGATTAAGAAGTTTGCAGGGACGGCATGGCCACAATTAGTACATGACCGGGGTTGTTGGAGAAGTATGGGAGAGGCCTTTGCCCTGCAGTGGGCGTAACCAGGCTGATGATCATGATGATGATGATGATGATGATGAAGCTAATGCATGGGTGCTATTCCCGGTGCTCGTTCAGATTTGTCTTCCTGATCGCTCTATCGCCAACAGATGTGTCCCAAACGACGCAATGACATCCACAGGACGTCCTCGGGACATAGAAGTGAGCACGTTTGGACGTCTTCAGGACGTCGCCACATGAGCCTCAAAATATCCCTATTAAGTGCTCTTGCCTGGCCTCGGCACATCCTCAGGACGCCCTCAGAAGAGCATTAGAGGATCTTTTCAGTGCATGTTGAGCATATGTTAAAGGCCTAGGCATTCCCTGCGCCCACTAAAAATCTGTGATTTTAATAACTTAATCAATGTTTTCTATCCGCTAGGTGAGGAATTCATGCTTAAAACTACAGCATGCACTTTCTGCTTGACAGAGCATACTTTTGAGCCCTGTTGCACAGGGCCACGAAATGAAAAGGTAGACCCATAATGACGCACACAAAACCATTTTATTAATTTTACTTAATAACGGCGCATGTCACACTGACAAAAATGTTGAAAGAAGCCTGACAAAGCCAGGGTAATTCTCCGCTTGAAATGTAATTATCCAAAAATACTGAAGCGCGAGAGCCCATAGGAGTCACTGAAAGAAATAATAAACAGCACATTGCCAAAAACAACTTCTCTCAAATTACAGAGAAATGACAAACGAAACAGGTTATACCACATACATGGAGGCACTGAAGCAGAAAATTATTGCAGGAAGCACCAAAGCAATTTACTACTGGTTATCGAATGTTGCTCTTTACGGCAACATCAATCCAGTCAACCTTTTTTTTTCCATAACGAATACTTTTCACCTTCTTAGCCATGACATGATTTCTTGAAAAATATTAAGTATAACAGCATCTAGCTTAGAGGCCGAGAAAGCGCGATATTCGCCACCGGCCACTGCTATAAAGTCGGATTGCTTGGACGTTCGCAACAATGCTCTTGTTCGTAAAAACAGCGCGCAGAGGATGAGAGTGACGTGACAGCGGCGCTGAACCATGAATAAGCGATGTTCAGAAACGCTGAAATCATCATATTGAAATTGTCCACGTTAGCGACCCGGCATAAAATGTCACTTAATCGCTGGAGAACAGCTTTGGTGATTTTATTCTACAGGCGAAGCGGCACCGTGAGTTCTAACACCCATTCCATCTGACACAAAGAGCTCCATGGCAAAGTGGCGCGAAGCCGTCTGATTTACTGTGTAACTGATGAAGGTTCTGTCTACCCTGTTCGCTAATTAACAACATGCGCTTACGCGTCTATTTCTTCCTCGTGCAAATCTACATTCCACAGTCTGCAACCCTGTAAAATATGAAAGGGACTTACCCGCTGTCCGCTGCCATGTTTTTCTTCAATGCTGTACTTGGCTTGGACTGCCTTGGATTGACTTTTCAAATCGAAAGTGCCAATGTAGCAGCCACAAAGGTACCATCAAAAAAAAAAAGAAAATGGGGTGGCTTGGTCGCTGACGTCGCGGGATACCCTGCTGGTTCATCATTTCATCACCAACTACAAACGCTATCGCCTGCGGGCACTCAAAGCGATACAAGTTAAAGAAAATGATTCAATCAAGTACAGTGGTGAGGTATCAAGAGCTTAACTCAACGAAAAAAAAATCAAGATCAAGCTCCATGGCGTAGTAACGACGTCACATGAAGTATAGCACCTAATTTTTCATTCATCAGCCGAAACAACCGGAAAAATTTCTGTTGCAGGGTTCCTTCTAATATAAAACTAAATGTCCTCAAGATGTCCTATAGTGGACGTTCCTTGGAGAGTCAAACATCCTTAATAAGTCCTGCAAAAGATGTTTTCAGGATGAATCCGTGAACGTCGTTCCGTGGACGTACCAAGGACGTCGTAAAAACTGTGAGGTTGTTTGTACCATTTGAGCACGTCGAGTGTTGTCTGGGTATGAAGCTATGGCGTGCGTAGGCTGTGTTCCGTCATATATCGGGCTAGAAACGCAACACGTGTTATTGTTGAAGCACAGAGAGAGCGTAGCTTCGTCAGTCCATTCTTTTGTTAGGCGCTGCAAATATATTTTGGGAATACAAGCTGTCCACTACCAGCGCAAATGATTTTGCCTATTGTGAGTAAGCTTTCTCTGCTTCACCGTCTCGGCAGGATAAAATGGTGCACGAGTTTCTTGGCTCATATAGACTTGAAACTGCGTAAAGGGGGAAGTGCTCAATGATGGAAACCATTTCTATGTGTAACTTTCGTCCTTGCACACGCTTTCTTCAAATACGAAGTACAGGTTCCGCTGTTAGGATGGCGCTTGAGAACCAGCGGCACCAATTTGTCATAAAATTGTAGGACCAATTTCACTGCATAAAGAGATACCAGCGTCATGACGAAACAACGAGAATCACTGAGATACTCCGCATTGATCGCGCACGTTTCTACATGACGCTAGTGTTATTCAGGCTGATGTGTCACGCGCATTGCTTTCGGTCATCACGGTACTAAGATGATTAAATTATGACGCTTCACACACGGCAGTCGATTGGGCACACGCACGTACACGCGCACGCACTTCGAGCAGCGCAGGCGCATCCGAGTAGTTGAATCGGCAGCTGCAAATATCGTGCTGCACACATGCGAGCGCAGCGCCTTTGGCCTGCACCGGCGGAACGTTCATCGCAGTCCTTTCGCGCCGGGCAAGCGTCTTTAGAAATGATAAATGCAATAGAAATAACTCCCGAAGCGGGTCGATCTGTGCAAGCCGCGACAGTGTTCTTGCCTACGAGTACAATGCATGGCAGTGGACGAGATAACATTCACACAAAGCTGTGGCATATATATAAACATCGTGTACATTACGTATACATTATTGGCGATACAAAGAATTCGGATTTTGCGCTAGTACTCGACACTAAAAGGAACCTGTCCACCAAACTAGCCTCAAAAGCCTTCTAACAAGAAGCAGGCAGCCAACCGGAAGCCTGAAAACAAACGCACAGTTACGCGTTGAAAAAGCACAACAAACATCTGCTTCCGCCAGTTTCGTAGCGCTTCATCACCGCTGCCAGCCCAGCACACTATAATCAAGTCTTAACTGCGGTAAAAATTCATGCGCAAACACCCAACAACATTTTTTGATGTCCCACCTCGTGTAACTCCGTGGGCGGCTTCCGAGCGAACGGCCAGACTGCGAGGGCGCGCTACGATAGAAATAGCGAGCTGCGAGAAGGTCAAGAGAAGGAGAGGCCGGGCGAGGAGGAATGTCGCTACCTTCAAGTTTTATTGACGGACCTTAATTTGATGGATGGATGAATGGATGGATGGATGGATGGATGGATGGATGGATGGATGGATGGATGGATGGATGGATGGATGGATGGATGGATGTTATAAGCGTCCTCTTTGGAGCGGGGCGGTGGGTTGCGCCATCATGCTCTTCCTATGTCCTTCCTAGGTTAAAAAAAAAAGCACTATGAACTCTCACAACCAAATTTTCTGACCTCCTATTATGAGAGAGAGAGAGAGAGAGAGAGAGAACAACGTTAGTGAAAATGCCGGCAGAGTCGGTTAGGCTCCCTCCACGCAGGGAGGACAAGCTTCTACCGCGACGCGGCCACTACGCCAGTCTCGTGCATTGTGCTCCTCGAGGTCTTCGTTCCTCGCTACTTCCGCGGGTCCGACAGGGCCGCCGCCCCCTTCCTAAGGGTGCTGCGCCCCTTCTTCTCGGTTTCGCGCGGTCGCTGCCTCTCTAGAGCTGCCGAGACCTGCTGGACGGCCTTCAGTTGTGTCTCTTTGTCATAGCTCCTCGTTGCAGCCTCTAGCTGCGGCGGGATCGTTGTCTTCTCGCTGGCTTCTCGCGGATTTATGCTACAGTCCCAAAGGATGTGAGACGCGGTGGCTCTCTCCTTCGCACACAGTCTACATACGTCACTCGCGTACACGCTCGGACACACGTGCTTAGCTAGCACCGGGGTGAGCAGGGACCCCGTCTGTAATGGCCTGTATAACACTGCCTCCTTCCGGATAAGCCCCGGGTGAGGTGGCGGCATAGACTGTCTGTTCAGTCTGTACGACTTCACTATTTCGTTGAAGGTGGTCATCTTGTCCTTGGCACTGCACCGCGACCAACACACCGAGTCGGCCGTGCTTGCAGCTGCGCGGTTGGTTAGTCCTCCTATTGTGAAGTTTGTTTTTGTACGTCTCTGTTTTTTGTCGTTGGCTCAATTTCCACCAATCTTCCAGTCGCCTCTCACTAATCTCTATTGCGGCCATGTTTACTTTTCCACTGCTCTCGCTGAACCCAAGGGCTTCAGAGAGGTCAGTGGTGCCTAAATCGTGTAGTGGTGCCTAATTTTCCTTAGTGTTCCTGTATGTGCTCCCGCAGGGAGCAGAGTTACGCATAAATTTTCCAGTGCCGCTCGCACCGGTATTCGCCGAGCGATATCACATGTTACAAAAATGACGTCAAATGTTCAACTGCGCCGCTGCGAAGACAACTTTACGGGCGCGGCGCCGACTCGTTTCCGTCAGTTCCATCGACATTGCAGTCGGCGGACCGTCGAGCGTGCGCTGCACTGGTCGGCTCCGGGTCCGAGGCACTGTATTCGACGACATTAGTAACTTTAGTGAAGTGGTACGAAACACATCATTTGGCACTTGTATTCCAGTATAATGGGTGCAGCGCACCAAACTTCACAAATCGCACGGAAGGTGGCAAAGCTTTTTAAGCGGTGCCGTGCGGACGAACGAGACCGGCCAACTCCGAAAGGGACCGGGATATGCGAGGTCCGTTCGCCTTTTTTACAGAGGTGAGTTCGGCTTGTTTGCGCTAAAGCGGCATTTATCTCGCGTAACATTCCTGCACACACCGAACTGCGTACGCCCGGCGTGCGAGGTTCTTCACTTGTGCGATTTTTGGAATATACGTGCAGCGCGACACAGACGAGGGGCAATGAATGGACGGCACGTCTGTTGCATATGTGCGCAAGAATGTTAACTTACCAACTCGCCCAATGCGCTGTGTTGCTTGTACAATTGTTCTGACTATGCGGGTCTAGAAAAGTGTACTAGCACAGAGCAAAGAACAGCAAATGCTAGCAGATACAGTCCGCGCGCTGCACCCTGGTTTTTCTGTCCTTTTTTCTTTTTTAATTTTTTGTCGGCGTTCTGATTTTTCATGTAAGGTCGATTAATGTCGTGTTCGTTGTTTTGTAGTATGCGAAAACACCGCGCGCTCCCGCTTACGAGACAGCTGCGATAGCTTCAACATTTACCGTCCGCAACATGTTACTTGTTCGATCAGCCTTAGCCGAAGTGAGGGATGTGAAATTATTTTTGTACTTTTAATAAGCGCTGTGTTGTGGTGCATTAACCTGAGTAGCATCAAGAGATAAAGGAAAATGTGCTGTCATATTACAGTCTGCAATGTGTGAATTATTACTTTGCAACTTTGCCATCTTATGTGATTAGTGCAATAAAAGTAACTTGCTACTCTTAATAACTTTCCCAAGGCTCCAAGAACCAGGACTCAGCCCCTGCAGCTGCCAACAGCCAGTGCTCATCCATTCCCCTGTACGAAATAAATTTGACCTAGAAGCTCGTACATCTTGAATCTTTTTCCACTTGCAGATTTGCTGCTACGAAGCAGCTGTTAAGTTTGCGGTATGAATCGTCAAAATAAACTTTGCATAAAATGTGGGCACGTGAACATTTGAAATGCGTTTAAATCTTCGTGCCTGTCTTGCATATATCGAAAACGTGCAGTAGCTGTGAGTGATGGTTAGCGATGAATGACGGTCACGGTTAACGGTCACTGACATCAGTGCAGGCACGATAGTTCTCTTGGCCACGATCATTATTCGCCTGGTTTCGGCAGTCGAAATGTGCTCACATAATTGTCCAACACACGTGTGCGAAGTTCTGTTTAAACACCCTTGAAAAGATTTCTTGCCTTCTGGCCTCCGCGAGAAAACTTCATACGCATGCTGAAAAACATTGCACCGCTTTTTGTTGCAAGGTAATGCGCGTTTGCACGCGAACTTTCGAGCTGTTCGAGCCACGGATTTAGTCAGGATTTTATTTCGAGGGATCCAGGGGGGTCCTATTCCTATGTGCACGTTTGTGCGTGTGTTTGTATATGTGTCTGTATACATGTACATACAAACTAACAATTTCGGGGGGTTGGCATCCCTCCGGCTGCGCCAATTGTTCGAGCGTAGCCTGCATTAAAAATTGCCATCTTGCTCACCGCTTGCGAATAATTGCCGCATGTAGCTCACGACCAGCGGAGAAAGCATATGCAACAGCGCGCTGCATTTGCCCCGTGCGCGCTCTAAGAGTCGCTTCACTGCAGAGCTGGAATACAACGGCGGACCTATGCGAAACTCCGCTCCCTGGGGGAACAAATACAGGGAGAATAATAGGGATGTTATGGAGCGTCCCCTCTGGAACAGGGCGGTGGGATTGCGCTACCAAGATCTTGCTATTATGCTCCCTTATGTCGTACCTAGGTTAAAAAGAAATTAAAAAAACACTATGAACTTCCACAACCAAATTCTTTGACTCCCTATTGCGAACTTTGCTCTTATGCGTCTCCGTTTTTTTTTTTTTTCGTTTCCCTGCTTTTCTTCCACCAATCTTCCAACCGCCTATTGCAGACATGTTTACTTTTCCCCTGCTCTTGCTGAACCCAAAAGTTTCAAGGATGCCAGTGGTGCCTAAATCGACCGCTGGGCAGACGTCTTCACATTCTAATAAAGCATGCTCCATCGTTTCCCTAGCATTACAGCAGCAAACACATGCTTCTTCCTTCTTATATCTCGCTTTATAGGTGCGTGTTCTCGTCATCTTTTTCGTCACCTTTTAGCGCCATTATTGCGCCGCGCAATAACTATCTGGTTTAGTAATTTGAAGCCTCTCCAGGGGGCGCCAAGCGCATTGTTTACATAGAAACTAAATGAGCTGGGAGAGTGCTGACGTATCTGTACAGGACAAACATTGATTCACAGTGGAAGCAAAGAACTAGGAAGCTTACAAGCAAGTATGCGGCTGGTAGGGTGGGCAAAACAGCAACAAAGAACGTAAAGCGGAAAGTCAGAGAGGCTGAAATTATCTCATGGGTGGCGGCAATGGAAAAGAAACCTGCCATGAGTAACTACTTAAGAGGAAAAAACGAAATCATGAAAGAAACGATCCATGATAATTCAAAGGGAAGCACATTACTTTTCGAAGTGAGATCAGTATGCCTTAGAACACGCACCTATACAGCGAGATATAAGAAAGAAGAAGAAGCATGTGCTCGCTGGGGTAAAGCTAGGGAAACGATGGAGCATGTTTTATTAGAATGTGAAGACATCTGCCCAGTGGTCGATTTAGACACCACTGGCGTCCTTGAAACTTTTGGGTTCAGCAAGAGCAGGGGAATAGTAAACATGTCTACAATAGAGATGAGTAAGAGGCGATTGGAAGATTGGGGGAAGAAAAGTAGGGAAACGACAAAAAAAACGGAGACGCACAAAAGCGAAGTTCGCAATAGGGAGTCAAAAAATTTGGTTGTGGCAGTTCATAGTGTTTTTTTGTTGTGTGTTTTTTTAACCTGGGTAGGACATAAGGGAGTATAATAGCAAGAGCTTGGTAGCGCAATCCCACCGCCCCGTTCCAAAGGGGACGCTCATAACATCCATCCACCCATCCATCCGCATAAGCGTGTGTGTGTGTGTGTGTGTGTGCGCGCGCGCGCGCGAGCGATGGATTGATGTATGGATATCCCGGAGGGAAATAGAAAGTGATGCTGAGAAACTTCAGCCAGGAGTTCAAGCACGTCAAGAAGGGGATCGTGTACTTCGAGGAAATAGCAGCAACTGGCAGTGCCTTTGTCTTCTCGGATCCTGCCGCAACATGATGGTGATGATGATGCTTATGATCCCTATGTTTACGTAAGTTCAACGCTGCGATGTTCTAGCGATGCCATTCCTTTTCGCACTTCGACAGTGGTTAGAGCGACGCTCCTCCCACGTTATTAGCCGGCCGTCAACGGTGTACACTCAAGTACACTCAAGGCAACCTGACTGGGAGGTCTCTCCGGCGGTATCGCTTGGTCTTTTTTTGAAGAAGAATTTATTTATTCACTCACAAAATAAAATCACAGTAACAAGATATACAGAAGGAGGTCCCAAAGCTCAAGGCTGTAGGGGGACCTCCTGTTCTAATTAGAAAGATCAAAACAAGTTAGGTTACAGCAAACGCAGCAAAGGAACCGAAACATTATTTGATAGTACACAGAATTGAGTTTTGAACAAATAAACGTAACAAAATAATTCAGGTTAATGCAAATACAGCAAGGAGGTAGAATTGTTAACATGTATTAATGCAAGAAAACAAGCAAACTAAAAACATGGCATAACGCTGTACAGAATTACATCATGTACTGAATTGAAAACAAAACAAAACATGGGAAGTGAAATGTAGCCTAGAGGCAGTGTTCCAGCAATAACTGACACAAGGAAACAAGTGGACAGATATGGTGAAATGTTGGTGAAATGGTGAAATGTGGTGAAATGTGAAATGTTAAAGAGATATAGTGGTTTACCCATAATGAAGCAATCGGAACATGTTAAATTACATTACAGCATTGACAAGTTAAGTAAATATGTAAATAAATGCTTTTTAAAGCTGCCTATACTAGGAGACAGCTTTATGTCCGTTGGAATACAGTTCCAGTAAGACATCGCTGTGAACGAAGAAGTGAATTTGCCAAAATTAGTTCTGATTTTAGGTAATAAGAAGTTGTTAGCTAATGCAAATCGAGTATTATTATGATTAGCAAGTTGTTCAGTGTTAAAGATTATTTGGGGAATGTTTGAGTGAAGGGAATTATAGACAAGGATTGCCATGTTTAATTGAAATAGTTTATGAATTGTGAGAATGCGATGCTCTTGCAAAAGAGCAGATGCACTACATCGGGGTGACTGGAAAGTAATAATGCGGATGGCCTGGT
Organism: Dermacentor variabilis; assembly: GCF_050947875.1. NCBI lineage: Eukaryota > Metazoa > Arthropoda > Arachnida > Ixodida > Ixodidae > Dermacentor > Dermacentor variabilis. The sequence continues at coordinate 117,422,654 of NC_134577.1, forward strand.
TCTGGACGTATTGTAAAGGAACAAGGTGAGAACTGTATGTGTTGCCCCAAGTCGCAATGCAATAGGTGAAGTGACTGTGAATGAATGCATGATAAAGAGAAAGCAAGGTTGATAGTCTAAAGTATGGACGTGCTTTTATCAGAATCCGGATACCATACCCAATTTTTTGCTTTAGGTGTGAAATATGGGTAGTGTACTTTAAGTTGGAATCGAGGACAACCCCCAAAAAACGACAATGACTAGAAGGTTTGATGGGATAACTATCGATAGCTATGGTCGGAATATTTATTACTTTCTTTTGGGTGGGGTGAAATAGCATGGAAGACTGTTTTACTAGGGTTAATTTCTAAAGAATTGTGACGGCACCAGCGAATAATGTTTTCCAAATCGGTATTGAGCTTAGAAGTTAGGCTATTAATATCGGTGTCAGCAGTTAGAATCGTAGTGTCGTCCGCATAGAGATAAAGTTCACAATGTGAAAGATGGGCAGTTAAGTCATTAATGTAGATAGTGAAGAGTAATGGGCCTAGTATAGACCCCTGAGGAACTCCCCTATCAATTAATTTGAAGTTAGAAAGGTGATTAGAAATGCTAACAGCCTGTTGTCTATTAGTTAAATAATCGCGAACGAAAGCCAGCGCCGGTCCCACAACACCGATTGCGTTTAATTTAGTAATTAAAATATTATGAAGAATTGAATCAAACGCTTTGGTGAGGTCAATAAACACAGCTCCTGCATATTTACCTTCGTCTATGTGGTGTTTAATTCGATCAGTGAATGAAAGAAGCGCAAGATTAGTAGAGTAACCTGCACGAAAACCAAACTACGTGGTGCAAAGAATGTCAAATTTTGTTAGATACTTAGTTAGACGCTTTTCAAAACATTTCTCTATAATTTTGCTGAACACGGGTAATATAGCAATAGGGCGATAGTTAGAAATCAACCCTCTATCACCTTTTTATAAATACAGGGACTATTTTGGCTTTCTTAAGTTTAGATGGAAGTACACCGCATTTAAATAAAAGGTTAATTACATAAGAAAATGGGTCAGCAACAATAACAACAACATATTTTAGGTGCACTGGTTGTATTTCATCCAGACCTGCACTTGTTAGCGTTAGTTGTTATGACATTGTATATTTCATCCGGAATGGTAGGATATAAAAAAAAAGATTGTGGTTGTCTCTGGGGTGTTGTTATAGGACTGGTAGGAAGGGGCTTACTATTATCGGAAAAGAAATTATTAAATTCATTTGCGATGTCTGGTGGATTTCGATACGTACCACTAGAGCTTGAAATCTCACTTATTGGTGAGTATTTTAAATTTCTGTTCAAAAAAGAGTTTATGAGCTTCCACTGTTTAGCGATACCTTCAGCTTCATTAATTTTAATTTCATAATACTTCTTTTTGTCATCTTTCAACAATTTGTTTAGGACATTTTTATAGCAAGCATATTGCTTCTGCAATTTGAAGTTAAATGGGCGACGTTTAATTTTCTTGTACATATTCTCTTTCTTGCGCATGCACACTAGCAAAGCATCTGTGAGCCACGGGTTGTGGGGTGCTGGATACTTCTTGTTACATCGAACAAAAGTGGTTGCATCATGTACACATTGCTGTATTACAGATGAAAAGCGTACAAAAGCTAGCTCAGCGTTTGATTCAGATTTTATCGTCGACCAGTCAAAAGAAGAGATGGAATCTATGAATTGAACTTTGTTAAACAAGGACTTTTGGAAAGAACGCTCAGCACGTGGTCAGGCATGAGACAAGCGACAAAAGATGGGATAGTGGTCTGTAATGTCGAGTGTTATTACGCCACACAAATCACATGATATGTAGTTCGATAAAATATGATCAATAAGCGTGCTTGAGCCACCTGTGATACATCTTGTCGGCACTGTGAGCAGCTGTTCATAACGAAAGCCTGCAAAGCAATTCGAGTATTCAACCGCGTTCTGATTGGATTCATCCAGAAGGTTAATGTTGATGTCTCCCATAATAACAGCGTTTTTTCTTTCGCAGGATATCTTGTCTAGTCTTTCGTATAGTGCAGAGCAGAACTCTGAGACTGACGATGATGGCGAGCGATATATGCAAGCTAAGATGGTTTTTTTCAGCATCAGTTTGTGTATGTTCGTCATCAATTTCAAGCCAAGCAGATTCAGTGTTGTCAGCTAGGAGGGAGAGGTCATTCCGACATTTATATTTTATAGAAGATGGAGAGCGTTATCGACTTCGACCTCAGGTCGATGATTGCGCCGTGTGGGTTCAGGAAGTTCGTGCCGAGAATTACGTCTCGCGAGCACTGTTGGAGGACAGCGAAAGTCGCAAGGTAGGTGCACTCATGAACTGTATTTCTTAAAGTGGAGATTCCAGTCGCGTTATGAGGTGTGCTCGAGCTGTCCGAATTAGAGGGCCGTCCCATGCAGTCATGAGTTTCTTCAATTTGGCGACGAACAATTAACTGGCGACGGAGTAGTCGCCAATGTCTACAAGCGCGGTGAGTGACTGCCTCGCCGTTGAGAAGCATGTCGAGGTCGATGGCTTTTGGTCGTGTGTTGCTGTTCGGTCCTGGCGTCGGATGACGGCTGCGTCGTGTTGACGTGTGGCTGGAACGTTGCGTCGTCAGCTCTTCTTTTCTCGGCGCATTCTTTGATTCCAGGCTTCGTCGGCACGGCGGCGTCTCGTGGATATGTCGTTGAGACAGTCCTGTCGGCGTATTCGTAGATAGCGGAGGATCTCCATCAGTTCGACGTACAGCAACCGCACCTCCATTGGTTTCTGCTTTTAATTTTCCGGATATGGGCCGACAGAACGGCCCTGGGCCGGGCCAACGTATGGTCAGCGCTGCGGCGACAGGTAGCGTCCAAGTGATGCGAACGGGATGGTCGTCGAGGGCTGCATTGAGTGACAGCGAGGTAGTCGGCGATATCGCGTGGCAGTGCCCCTTGCTGTGGGCGCGACTCGTTCACGGCAAAGCCTCGCAGTCCTAAGTTGCGGTAAGGGCACCAGCGGTGATGGCAGAGCGAGTGGTGGGGGTGCGGGGCGCAGAATGTCCGTCTTCCTCCAGTAGCTGCGCTGTGCGACGGGCAGGCGTGCTAGCGATGGCGGCGATTGACGACGGGAATGCGGCGTCACGGGCTCCTGGCGCGGTCGCTGAAGGGGCCCTTGACGGCGGGCGACGGCAGCGTAGGTCATCGCTTCCGGCTAGGGCTACGGCGATGCCCGAAGTTCTGCTTCTTCTAGTAACCGCTGAAGCTCTCCTTTAACTATGTCAGCGATTGAGGTCACCTGGGGCTGCGACCTTGGGCACAGCTTCTGCGGCTCTTCCCGTACGTCCGCTCTGATCCTCTCGCAGCTTCGGCGGGATTTGTTGTCAGCGCAGGCCTGTGTCATTGCCTGGCACGCATTTCAAGCGTCTTCTCGATCGTCACATGGATCATCGTAGCCGTGACAAGGGACAGAACATCATCTTTCAATGGCTTCCAGGACATTGCAGGATCAGCGGGAATGACCAAGCCGACGAAGCCACCCGATCTGCACATAAATGTGGTTAACGTATCTTGATTCCGCTTTCGCGAACAGACGCTGCGGCTGGGCTGCGACTGATGTCCCGTGAATGTACTTTGCCTCTGTGGGACTCGAACGCTTTCACTATGGGTCGTTTGCGTTCGTTGTCTCCAGACATACGGATACACCTACCGCCTGGGTTACCACGACGTGAACAGACCATGCTGTACCTTCTGTGGCTAGGCGTTTTATTTACGAACTCGTATGCTTTCTTTATTTGAATGACCAACAGCCCCACGTGCGCAACATGCAACATCGATGAGACTCTCGCACATATTATCTGTGTCTGCCCGCGATATCGTGCCCAGAGACAGGTGCTGTGCGGAGTACTGGACCAGTTCGACAATCGTCCACTATAGGAATTCAAAGCTTTAGCTCAGTACTCCCACAGAACATCCACGCTAATGGCCTTACTCACGTTGTTAAGGTTCCTGCGGTCTGCGGGGCTTCACGATAGACTGTAAGAACGCCGCTCTCTGCCGTTCTGTAGTGTACGTGGTTTGGTCGCGCTCGTCTCTGTTTTTTTTATGTCCCCCTTCAACTCTCTTTCTCTTTTTATCCCCCTTCACCCTTCACGCCGTGCAGGGTAGCCAACCGGAACTGCCTCTGGTTAACCTCCCTGCCTTTCTATGCATCTTTTTCTCTATCTTCTCGATCGTTGTGGCCTGCGAAACAAAATGAGCGCTGGGCGAGTTGCGTATAAATGCGGCGAAGAGCTGTTCTTTCACACCCCGCATCAAGAACCGAATTTTCTTTTCTTCATACATGTCAGGGTCGGCGTGTCGGGAGAGGCGAGTCATTTCCTCTGCAATGATCGCGATGTTTTCATTTGGCAGCTGTATGCGGGCATCCAATAGTGCTTCGGCTCGCTCCTTGCGCACGACGCTCTTAAAGGTACGAAGGAACTCGCTACGGAACAAGTCCCATGTTGTCAAGATCGATTCCCGGTTCTCAACCCACGTTCTGGCGGCGTCTTCTAAGGCGAAGTATACATGCTGCAGCTCGTCGTCGGAGTACGAGTTGTTGAAACTTGGGATTCATTCATAAGCCTCCAGCCAGGTTTCTTGATCTTCTGCAAATGATCCACTGAAGGTCAGTATTTCCCTGGGCTTTTGCAGCACGATGGGGTCGCCGTTGGGGTTGTAGACGCGGCCATAACCTTCTTCGTTATCTCAGGTAGAAGTCCCTGCTACGCAGGTGTTTTAACCTGCGGCTTGCGCGATGATCCAGGACGACATTGGTGTTTTCTTCACGGTGCCGGCTTTGATCACGGCTAGTATATTACCGGTATATGGAGGTAAAGCATGGTCGGTATCACGGCCGGTATATGAAGGTAAAGCACCTCCACGAGATTTCCCGTAGTAGTGACAGTGAAGAAAGCAGCAAAACTGTGAGTTACGAAACTATCTTTTTATTGGGCGAACCTGTGCCCTCAAACACAGGCTACACACTCAAGGAACGACAGCGGTGAACACTGTCGGCGATCGTTGAAAGCTTCACGTGCCGGTCAAGGGCATCGGCTTTTATACATGAGTCATCGAAGGTTCCAAAGTGATCGCTGGTGTCCGCGTGTCTTCCAGAAATTCAACATAATTCGTGTAGCACATGCAATCGGATTACACAAGCTTCAGCGACAACAGACAACAGATAAAACCATAGGTAACATTAGAGAAATATCAGATACACACGGGCTCGTACCGCTCTGAGCGATAATACTTGTTAGACGGTGAAAAGCGGTCACCTGTAAAAGATAAATGAGTACATGTGTCAATACATATGTATGTATTCGGAACATTGCGGTGACCAGTGGTCCCAGTAGCATATATCGGCCCACAGTTCTTGGCTGCGCTATCTCCGGGATCGGCCCGTGAAAAAGGCTGGAAACATACGCGACACGAACATGTGACGTTAAGTTGCTAAAAAAAATTGCCGCGGTTGAACACGGTAAACCTTGTTTGTCGAGCCATAGCACGGTTTTGCTTGGTTTGGGAACGGGCACAGACGCAGCTCGTTGCGGCCCCATGCAGCGAACGAATGGACGTTCATGCTGCGTCTCGCTTCAACGCGAACTAAGCGTCGAAAGCACAGTGCATACTAAGCTACCAGCACTTGATGCTCTTTGTACACATTGCAGATCGTTTTTAAGACATGGGCGCTCACGCATCAGCTGTGACAGGTTAAATCCCAGTTTGACCTTGGCTAACTCGAAGGTAAAATTAACAGAGCCCGGCCTTCTTGTGGGCTTTTACCTGGAGTAGTAGAGCTATGGCTCTCAAAATAATTGGCCGTAGGGCAGGTACCCCCTGGACAACCATTGGAGTTACAGAGTGAGTGTCAAAGTGGCCGAAGGGCAGCGCATTCGAGGACGGCATAAAATTAGACGGCGCGGTGAAATTAGGAAGTTTGCTGGCGCGAGTTCGAATCAGCTAGCGCAAGACAAGGGCAATTGGAGATCGCTACAGATGCCTTCGTTATGCAGCAGACAAAAAAAAAGGTTCATGCAGATAATGATGACAATGAAACACGAGCGTAAGGCGTGTGGTTCGTCTGACGTTTTTTTTTTTTTCTTGCAGGCTTGCAGAGCTACGTGTACATGCCCCCTGAAGAGGGGCTTCCGTTACAGTTGACCCTACTTTCAGAGCACCTGAAAAATTTGGGCTACAGAAATCACATGGTCGGCAAGGTAAAGTGTTTGCCTATCTTTCCGTTATCTTCGCAACTTTATTCTTGTTGTACTGTGTATGCTGCTCTTTCACCCTGTTCCTTTAATACAGAAGCAAGCTTCTATACAGTAGCTCATTTGTTCTTTAGATAAGGTAGAGTGTTATTGCTTCACGTACGTATTCAAAGCGAAGCTTTGCCTCTTCTCCCTACGTTCCTGGCGCTTCTGGGATGGCCTTGCAAAGTGTGCCCCTGGATTTCTTGCAACACCATCAGATGGCGATCGCCTCCTATTGTATTGCTCGCGCGCGCTGCTGGGTTTTTTGCAACACTAGCAGATGGCGCTCGCCTCCGCGCATCCTGGTATATGGATATATGGACACGCAGGAAAAAACCGTAACAGTAAAGGGGCAGAGAAATGCAGCCATAATGAAGCACAGAGCGCTATGGGGATACAATAGGTACGATATCCTCCGAGGTATGTGGAAAGGCGTAACGGTTCCAGGACTTACTTTTGGAAATGCGCTTGTTTGCTTTAAATCAGGGGTACCATCAGGACTTGACGGGAACCAAAGGTCAGTGGGTCGCCTCGCATTGGGCGCTCACGGGAAGACTACAAATGAAGCTGTGCAGGGTGATATGGGCTGGACTAGCTTTGAAGTGAGGGAAGCTCGCAGTAAAATTGAGTGTGAAGAACGTCTGAGGAATATGGAAGAAATTAAATGGGCTGGGAGAGTGTTCAGGTATCTGTACAGGAAAAACATTGATTCACAGTGGAGGAAAAGAACAAGGAAGCTTACCGGCAAGTGTGCGCCCTGTAGGGTGGGCAACACAGCAACAAAGAACATCAAGCGGAAAGTCAGAGAGGCTGAATTAATCTCATGGGTGGCGGCAATGGAAAAGAAACCTGCCATGAGTAACTCTACTTAGGAGGAAAAAACGAAATCAGGAAGGAAACCATTTATGATAACTCAAAGGGAAGCTCATTACTTTTCGAAGCGAGATCGGGATGCCTTAGAGCACGCACCTATAAAGCGAGATATAAGAAGGAAGAAGAAGCACGCGCTTGCTGCGGTAAAGCTAGGGAAACGACGGAGCATGTTTTATTAGAATGTGAAGACGTCTACCGAGAGGTCGACTTAGGCGCCACTGGTCTCCTTGAAGCCCTTGGGTTCAGCGGGAGCAGTGGTAAAGCAAACATGTCGGCAATAGACATTAGTAAGAGGCGATTGGAGGATTGGTGGAAGAAAAGTAGGGAAAGGACAAAAGACGGAGACGTACAAAAGCACAGTTCGCAATAGGGGATGAGAAAATTTGGGCGTTGTAGTGCATAGTGCTCTTTTTCTTTTTTTTTAATTGTTTAACCTAGGTAGGATATTGGCAAGTATAGTAGCAAGAGCTTGGTGGCGCAGCCCACCGCCCCGTTTCAAAGGGGACGCTCATAACATCCATCCATCCATGCCGGCCAGCGCCACCGTGGCAGCATCCCCAGCTTGTATGTATCGCACGTGTTGTGCTTGCTTTCTTATGCGACAAAAAAACAGGCGCTAGGCTGTAGAGGTCGCGTGTTGGACTGTAATAGTGCAAACATTACAATCGTTCATAACCTGAAAAGAGCGCTTTGAGCTGGCGTCTCAACAGCATGTTGGCCGCGTATGCAGAAGGAGTATGTAAACATGTGCCAATCGAATGGCTCCAAAGCGAGCACTCAGCGTGGAAGACACTCAGGCCCGAAAGAAGCTTCACGCGGAACAGGAGCGCCCTCGCTACACAGCGGAACGTGGTGCAGACCGCGAATGTATGCGGGCTCGGAGACGTGAGGCAAGCCAACGACGCGTGGCGGCAATGAATGACGACGGGCGTCGTGAGCACTACTGCCAGAAGCGACAAGCGCAGCAACAACGCGTGGCGGCTATGGAAGACAAGGGGCGTGGTGAGCACCGAGACGGGAAGCGACAAACAGTACAGTAATTCTTGTCAATGAAAGGAAACAGCATGGAATGCTTCGCTTACATCAATCAATTCCCACAGGGCGTGGGATCCGCATATCTTTTCCCTTACAATCGCCCCATGGCTGAAAAAGGAGCCATCGTGGTGACTTACGGCTGCAGTGTACTAGAAGCGCGTAGTGTGTTCGAGGCTGAGGCGGTGGCTGAAGCTTCTTTTGTACACGTCGCCAGGTGACGCCACTTCAGCATGGGCTGTATGGAACCCGCAGTGCTTCCCGCGACGCGCTCTGCAACGACGGCTCCTTGCACCGGTTGCGCTTGTGAATATAGCTTTATTTTTTGTTGCGATAGCAATTGTGTGAACACTCCAAGCGCAGTTCTAACGTCGGCGTCGGCGTCTCCTTGCGGTTCCGTATGAAGTCCAAATGTGATGACAACGTCGCCGCGCGCCCTACGCTGCATGTGTGAGTGAAAGTGTGCGAGGGCAGCCGATTATCGCTGCTTAACCTCACCCGCGCGAAGCGACCAATACGAAGAGGAAACGCGCCCCATGCGAGCGATGACTTCAAGCGACGTCTCCGCAGTGTTGCCGGTATGAGGGCAGCAATATAGGTGCCGAAACTAGCGTGACGTGTGCTTTATTAACTTAAGTTGGTGTATTTTACTGTAAAAAGCAGCATAAAATATTTCTGAAAGTCTTGCAGTAGGTTCTTATTCTTGCACGTATAAAAATTCAATCGTTTGCTCGTTCCGTGCGACAATCGGAAGTGCTGGAGTTATGTACATCCAGTTCCGGCTTTGCGCTATTGGCTAGTCACTCATAGCACTTCCGGGCGACGAGCGACGAATTCTAGATTTGCAGAACCGAGCGATCGCATGACAAGACCAAGCGATCTGTTCACGCGACGGCCCGATCCGTCGCTCGAAGCCGTCGCTCGTCGCTGTCGCGCACAAAATCGCGCTCATGGAGTTTAGCCTTAAGAGCGATCTGCGCTGGGAGCAGAGTAAAGAGAGAGAGAGAGAGAGTGAAGTCGCGGGCAACTTTCTGGTGCCTATGAAGGGAAATCTACATGCGCGTGGCTGCTGCACATGTGTTACCGCGACAAGTAGTGCGGCAGCGTTTGACAGTGTTTATGGGGGCGTTTATGTTTTCTTTTCTCCGGCCTAAACCACCATGGATTAAAACGCGGAACACTTTTCAGAAGCGCTCTCGCTTGTGCGTGCTTTGCCTCGCTAGCTTCCCTTCATAGCCACAGGAAGTTGCGCGCGAGTATAAGTACGTATAAGTACAGCTAGAATAGAACTGGCAGAACTTTCTAAGTCAATCAACAATCGTAAGATAGCTGACGTAAGGAAGTATGATATGGATAGAATTGAGAATCCTCTCAAGAGCGGGGCAAGCCTAAAACAGTAAATATGAAACTAGGAATAGGCAAGAATAATATGCATGCGCTAAGAGGCAAAGCCGGCAATATCATTACTAATATGGGCAAGATAGTTCAAGTGGCTGAGGAGTTCTATAGAGATTAATACAGTACCAATGGCAACCACGACGATAATGGTAGAGGGAATAGCCTAGAGGAATTTGACATTCCACAAGTAATGCCGGAAGAAGTAAAGAAAGCCTTGGCAGCTATGCAAAGGGGTAAGGCAACTGGGGAGGATCAGGTAACAGCAGATTTGTTGAAGGATGATGGGAAGATTGTTCTAGAGAGAGAGTAAAACATCTTTATTAATAATATTTGAATGGCGAGAGCAGTGTAGGAGGAACCCTCAGTCCAGGGTCCCTAAGATGATTCCGGCGATGTTTAGAGCCCGTTGTTTCACAGCTCGGAGGACCTCGGGAGGACTGTCGCGGACGGCATCGTCCCACAGCTCTTTGTTGCGTAGGGGGTAAAGGAGAGTTGGCAAGGGAGGAAAGAGGTTTGCAGTGCACTCAATCGTGACGTGGAAGATTGTGGGCGAGCTGCCACAGCCAGGGCAACGATCTGCATAACAGTGTGGGTGGAATTTATTGAGAGAGGCAAGATTTGGAAAAGTTGCGGTCTGTAACTGGCGTAATGCCACTGCTTCCTCCCGCGAGAAGGACGGCGGTGGTGCGGTGTGGGTGCGACGAATGCGTGTGTAATGACGCAGTATGTCTTTGTAACGGAGCAAGGGATACCCCCACTCTACTAGTCGCCTCACCACGCCGAGTCGCCCGGAGCGAAATTGCTCGGGCAACCGTATGTGCGCGTTCGTTACCCGGTAGCGAGGTATGGCCAGGGGTCCAGAGTAAGTGGATGCGGGGAGCTGTGGCTGGTGTATTTTGCGCGATCGGTTTGAGAATTTGGTGCGCCGCTCTCGGGATGCCATGTCCTGATAGGAACGCCCGCCATGCCTGTTGAGAGTCCGTCAATATGTACACTTCCTTAGGAACACGGATGGCGTATCGAATTGCAAGAGCAACACCGAGAATTTCTCCGTAAGCGGAATTTGTTCCGTGCATTGCAGCAGAGTCTCTCAGGGATTCGGTGCCATCCAAAACTACCGAGGTATAGCCCTCTTGAGTGGGTGATGTGTCCGTGTATAAAGTATGTGTTTCCGGGATGTTTGCAAGCATGCGGCCAATGTATCGTACACGAGCTTTGCGCCGCCCTTTGTGATGCTCGTGGTGCATATTACGTGGAAATGGATGAATACTTAGTGCTTGGGGTATCGCTGACGACAAGATCGTTGGACGGGTTTGACTCAAGGGGTGGGACAGAGTATCCTAGCCGTGTGAGAAGATGGCGACCAGTAGGAGTGAGTAGGAGGCGCTGGCGATGGCTGACCCAATGTGCCTCTAGCAGCTTGCCTAGTGTGTTATGTGTCCCTAAGTTAAGGAGACGGTGTGTGGAAGTATAGTTCGGGAGGCCATGGGCCAGCTTCGTCGCTTTGCGAATCATTGCGTCTATGCGAAGTTGTTGCGCTTGGGTCAACCGCTGAAATGGGAGATGGTATGTAAGGCGGCTGATCACGCATGCCTCCACCAAGCGCAGCAGGTCCTCTTCTCGAAGGCTCGAGCGCCTGTTGGAGACCCTCCGTATCATGGCCAGAATTTGCTCAATCTGTCTGGATAGAAGGGAAACAGTGTAGTTTGACCTGCCATCCGCTTGGATGTGTAGGCCGAGGATACGAGCACGATTACCCTGTGGTATCGGTGTGCCATCCACGTGCACAGTGATAGGGGGAGTAGAGGAACGGCTCCGGGGGCGAATGATTATGAGCTCCGACTTTTCCGGAGCACATCTTAAGCCGCCTTTTCTCGCGTACTCGGAAACTGTATCGACTGCTTGCTGCAGTCGGTCCTGGGTGGCTCCGTCGGAACCCCGTGTCGACCAGACAGTCATGTCGTCCGCATATATAGCGTGGGCGACATCAGGGATCTGGTCGAGTAGCCGAGGGAGCCCTGCGAGCGCGATATTGAATAGAGTAGCCGAAAGAACTGAGCCCTGGGGTGTCCCACGTCCTACAATGCGAATCGTACCGGATCGATCCGGTCCCATTCCTACGGTGGCATCACCGTAGGAATGGGACCAGCATATCCGCATCAGTGAGGTTGCGAAGGGTGGCGAATCGGATGTGGTCGGCTCCCGGTGCCGTGTTGAGGCGTGGGTCTTGTAGGACCACTCGCACCTCGTCAGATGTGATGTTTGCATCGAGCAATTCGTTCGCCTCGCCTACATAAGGATAGTCAGGGTACTGCTGCGGCGGGCCTGTGGGTATGAAATGCTTCCCTAGCTCTCTGAGGAGTGTCGAGACATCGTCCCTGTACTCGTGCATTAGGATGTTGTTGTAACAGATCCCTTTGTTATGGTGGGATCTGTTAGTGAGCGAAGAATCGACCACGTTTTTGCTGTGCTCATTATGCCTGAGAGGCGATCGCAAAATCCACGCCAGTTATTCCTCGTAAGGATATGTGCATACTCCTGAGATTCCCGTGTAATTTGATCTATACGTTTCCTAAGTTTGCGGTTGAGGCGTTGTCGCTTTCATCGTCGTGTCAACCCTCTGCGGGCGTTCCAAAGATGAAGTAAACGCGGGTCTGTCTGGTGTCTCGGTTGTGGTGCGCAGTGTGCTCGTGGTGGCCTCTAGATCTTTTGCGAGAGAGTCAAGCCAGCGTTCACACCGTTGGCGCTCAGGTGGGTCCTGGCGACGTTCCCTGAATTTCGCCCAATTCATTATACGCACATTTCGCTCGGGCCTGCGCGCACCCCGTAATGACAAGGTGGTCGCCACAATGTAGTGGTCACTACCAAGGTGCTCCTCTAAAGGCCCGTGCGCAACGACTGGGCCAGTATTGCGCACGAAGGTAAGGTCAGGGCAGGTGTCACGAGATACGCTGTTGCGCATCCGAGTGGGGTGCTCTGGGTTGGTAAGGAGTGTGTATCTCATGTTACAGATGGCAATCCATAAGCGGGTCCCTTTAGCCTGCGATTTAACGTAACCCCATGCAGCATGCGGAGCGTTGAAGTCGCCGGCCACCACACAAACCCGTGCAAACCTACCATATTCTGTTAGTAGGTGCTGAAAACAGTGCGTTCGCGAACGGGGGGAACTGTATGCATTGAGTATAAACAGACTCTCGCTGCGTTTACCTTGCGTAATTATTTCCAATATTTGGTGAGGAATGTCAGTGTCAGTAGTATGCATGCGACATGTAACATGTTTCGAAACTAGGGCTCCCACAAGAGGAGAGACACCCGAGAGCGTGCTGTAGCCGGATAAAGAAGGGGTGAAATTGACTTCCTGTAAGAGGATGACATCGGGAAGGTTCGTGGATGTGGCGATATACTGCTGTAGGGAACCTCGTTTTCGGCGGAATCCCCTACAATTCAACTGCCACACCACTAGTTGCTCCGCGTTACGCGGCGCCATCATCATCGCGAGAGGAAGCAGGCGGTCGTGCGTAGGAATACGGGCGCCGGGGGCCCACATTCGAAGGTTGCGGCCGAGAGCCTTGGTCGGAAAGCGCGCTTTCGTTGTTACCGCTAAGCTCAGGAACTTGCATGCGTGCGAAAGTGCACTCTATACATGATTTTACTTGCTCCGTAAACCCTATTTGATGGGCCTCCATTTTGCGCTGTATCCTGTCCAGAGCCGCCTGCATACTAGTGCTCATGTCTGCCACGAGCGCGTCCATTTGTTTTTGTAGGCGCTCACAGCGCGCCTCCATGTCACGACGCAGGCGGGCTATTTCTATTACAGGATCGGGATTTGGTAACGAATTGGTTATAGGGGAAGGGGTAGGAAGAGATTTACTGGGCGGAGCGAGCTGTGGGGTACCCTTCGCCCGACCTACCTCCCGAGGCGCCTCCATTGCTGTTTTCTTCTCCGGGGTCCACTGCACCCCTGAAGTGACCAGGGTCACCTTGGCTGGGGCGTTGGTCTGCAGGGCCTTCTTGTAGGGTTGTCGGGAAGATGGGGAAGGAGGGCTCTTCTCTGGGAGCCGCACCGATGTTTCGCGGGATCGGGACCGAGACTTGTAGCGGGTCGGGAACTTGCGACGGGAGCTCGAACGGGTCTCCGACCGGACTTTTCTGGTCTCCTTTGTTGGCGCGCGCGACGTTCGGGTCTCCGCCGTATCTGTGGTAGTGGTCGGGTCGCTGGAGGTTTGGAGTTCACGCTGCTCTTTCTCGAGAGCTTTCCGCACCCAAGCTTTGTTCAGTGTCTGCCTAGCACGCCGCGGGCAGTTTGGATCCGCTGTAGGGTGGGTGCCGTCACAGGATCTACAGTGTGGGGTGCACGGATGTGACGGGGTGGGGTTGTCAGTCCCGCACGTCGCGAAAATGACCACCTGCGGCGTAGGACAGTAATCAGCCCAATGGCCGAGCTTGTGACATATATTGCAAACCAGTTGGCGGGGTCGATGGGGGTAGCAGCGGAGTTCTGCACCATAGAAACGCACGTAACGAGGCACTTTAAGTTCTTCAAATGTTACCAACGCAACGTTGGTTTGACCCATCTTTCGTGCTTGAAGTATTTGAGTTCCAGGAGCCACAAGCTGATCCACTAGTTTGGATGACGATGTACGCGGCAAAAGACCAGGAACCATTCCCTTGCATGAGTGTTCTGGGGCCGCAAAATATGTCGTGATGGGATTGACCCGCTGACCAAGGTTCAGCTCCCTCACCTTGTACAATGCGTCGGCTACGTGTGACTGGGGTGTGTTGATGATTGCCAAGTTCTGCTGAGGTCGCAGTCGGAATATGATGGCCTGACGATCCTCGGTGGTCAAGCCGGCAGCACTCCATAGAGCACTTGCGAGTTCTGGGCGCGTCCACTTATCGAGACAAAGTCCTCCGTGAGGCCGCAGAATTATTTTTTCATCGTGCAAAGGAAGTTGAGGCAGGTTCTGATTCCGAATGCGCTTGCGTACGGTAGGCTGGGAGGCGTCCGGAATGCCCAACATGTTCTCGGAGGGTTGCGTCTTAGCGCGCGTTTGACGGTTGCGTCGCTTATGTATGACTGTCTTCCAACAGCCACCTGTGTCGTCGTCAGTTTTGTCATCGTAAATGTTCGGGGCAGCATCTTCTTCCATCTATTCCCCGGTCGGAGTGTCTACCTCTCGTTGTTGGGAGGGAAAATCGGCGACGATGGGATCGGCGGCCACTCCCGCGGTATCCACCTCGGTCGTCTTCGTTGTTGTCGATGAACGCGCGTCGGCGTTCTCCGTCGCCGATTGCGTCTTCTACTCGTTGGAAAATGACGTTGCGGTAGATAAATGCTCCATCGAAACAGAGCGGTGAATTGGTCGAAGGCCCTTTGCACGCCCGTTTAGAACATGGGCCTCGGAAGAGCTGGTCGCTTGGCGCTCTTGGTTCATGGTGTAGAAAACACGCCAAGGCAGCTATGGCCCCGGCAGGGGCAGCCGCGTTGGAACTGCTTCAGAGCTGTAGAGGCGCGGGGAGCGGCAACAAAGTCCCGGGAAGAAAAGGCGATCGGTGGGAAACGGCGAGAAAGCCGCTTCCCATACAACTCCCGGCGAAAGCGGCCCGGGCAAGGGCGGTCAAGGGCGGTCGGTGAAGGTCGCGTAGTCTCGGTGGTTGCGGAGCGCCCCGACGACACGTCCGTTCACTCCGGCCAACCGATTGGAACTGGACCACTAGAAGCCACTTTCGGCCATCATAGGGTGATTTCGGCGGTGGAGAAGTCCACCTCTGACTGCAAAATGTGCTCTTCGACGGCGGAGCGCACACGACATCGGTAGATTTTTCAGTAGTTAAATAACAGTGGCTGTCCACGGGTCATTTTCTGCCCTCAAACCAAGTCAGTGATGTGATGTGCAAAGGTAACAGAGCAGTCATTAGAGGTGAAACGTAGCCAATGTCAGGTGGAATCGGCGAACGTAATAAAGCGTCGGCGTCAGAGTATGCGCCCAGAGTGGTAGGCAAACCTTATGTCGCGTTTCTGTAGACGTAGGGACCATCGCGCGAGATGGCTAGACGGGTCTTTGAGGGACGACAACCAGCAAAGCGCATGGTGGTCAATGACGACATCAGAAGGCCTGTCATAAAGGTGCGGCTGAAATTTAGGAAGAACACGCACAATGGCTAAGCATTACTTTTCAGTCACAGAGCAGTTCACTTTTGGTGAGCATTCGGCAGGCGTAGGCTAGTTGCTAAAGTCAGGCTTTCGCTGCACAAGCATTGCGTCCAGACCGACACCGCTTGCGTCAGTGTGAAATTGATGGCGAGGTCAGTAGACGGCACAAGGTGGTAAATGCGGCGTCGCATTATTATGACCAGGTATGAAGATCTCTGGTTCGGCAAGAAGCTGCGTCAGAAAGGAAAGGATGGAAACGAAATTCCGCACAAAACGGCGACAGTAATAGCACAGGCCTGTGAAGCTGCGTAATACTTGAAATGTCATTGGCTTAGGAAATTCGGCCATGCTGTGGAGCTTAGCGGGAATAGAGTTAATTGTTTTGTACCGAAAAAAAAAACATTTTTTAAGCTCAACTGCATGCCAGCTTGCGTAAGACAAGTGAAAACTTTCAAGCGTTAAAGATGTTTCTCGAACTCGGGCGTAAACACTACCACGTCGCCTAAATAACAGGCATGTTTGCCACTTCAGTCGACGCAGAATGTGGCCGGTGCATTGCAAAGGTCAAACGGTACGACATTAAATTCATACAAGCCGTCCGGTGGGACAAATGCGGTCTTACAGCCATCAGCCTCGGCAATGGGCACCTGCCAGCACCCAGAGCGAAGATCTAAGGCAGAAAGAATTCGTCTCCTCGTAAGCAGTCAAGTGCGTCCTCTATGTACGGTAAAGGATAGACACCCTTCCGTGTGATCTTATTCAAACGACAATCATTGACACAAAATCAGATAGAACCATCTTTCTTTGTAACCGACGACCATGGAGGTATGTCGATTTCTTCTGTAACATGTTCGGCAGGAGGCTGCCCTTAGTGGCGTTTCACAATGTAACATAGCAACGGCAGCGTAGCTGCCGTCATGTAAGAAGGGAGACATTGACGACCCAGTGCTTAGCCGAGAACAACGCACAAGTGTTTAATGCGCGTATATATAAAGCAAAAGGGGAAAGGGAAAAGGAGGAGTGAACATAGAAAAACAACTTGGCGCCTGCGTTATTGACAGCGCGCACATCACGCGGCGGTTTGATACCACATTTTACAGCATTTCTTCCCTCTTAAAAACGCTGCGCGTACTTGCGGGATCTTGTGGAGCGTCGAACAGGTTGCATGGTTACTTGGTCTGCCCCGGATGCCACGAGTGTTGGAACAGGTACCTGGTGGTCCAGGTCCCGAAACACTTCTTGGGGTGAAGATTCTCCCGCGTCTTCGGGGCTCGCGGATGGCTCTTGGCAGAGTGACGGTGCGCTCTGAGTACTGTCTCTACTGATCGAGCCTGGGTCGGTTCATCTGGAGAACATTCAGTACGGGTGAGCACTTGGTCGATGTGACGCCGCACGATTGCTTGAGGAGTCTCCACTGTGACCATCTGTCCTCCCGATGCCTGTTACCCGTCCTGATATCCATTTACCATTTGACCCGTAGTTGCGGACATGTACACTACAGTCCGTTGGAGGCAACCACTCGTCGTTTTCCTTTTTAGAATTAGACAGTCGCCGCAGGGAAGCAGGTGTCCGGGCGCGATCGAATCTGGTACCCCAGCAGCATTTCCGATGGCGACTTTCCGGATTTCTGGGGAGTCCTTCTGTAATTAGGCAAAAAACGCATCAGGTTATGCTCCAGCTTTCCGCGTCGCATCTTCCGGAGACCATCCTTGATTGTCCGTACTGCCCTCTCCGCCGCTCCGTTTGATTGCGGGTGATAGGGGGCGGTTCTTAGGTGTGTAATGTTGTTCCTGTCAGCAAACGTTGCAAATTCCCGGCTGGTGAACTGTGTTCTATTGTCGGATACGAGGATTCTTGGTACCCCGAAATGGCTAAATATATCCAGTAGGCAGTCAATGGTGGTTGCCGAAGTAGCCTGGTTCGGCGGCACTGCTTCTATCCACTTAGTGTGGGAATTTACTACCACAAGAACCATTTCACCTTCTATTGGTCCCGCAAAGTCGACATGAACCCGCGACCATCTCTCCTGCGTTTGAGGCCAATTTAACGGCGGGGCTGCTGGTGGCCTAGGCAAATTGGAAATGCAATTCTCGCATTGCGCTGCCGTGAGCTCTATTTCGCGGTCTATTCCTGGCCACCAAAACAAGGACCGCGCAACTGTTTTCATTGCCGAGGACCCCTGATGCGTTTCATGCAATAATTGTAGCAAGCGCTTACGCGCTGCGACAGGTATGACGACACGGTGTCCCCAATAGACGAGGTCATGTGCCAGAGATAGCTCCAACTTGCGATCAGCAAAGGGGACCAAGGAAGGGTCGAGTCATTCTGCGCCTTTCGGCCACCCGTGTAACACGTTTTGCTTTACGCGAGCTAAGGTTGAGTCTTTGGCGGTCAGCTTCAGCTCACGTGTTGTGACTATCCCTTCATCCAGGCTTTTCAAACAAAATACGTGCTCTTCAGGGTCAGGTTAGGTGAAGAGATCGGAGCCCTGCAGCGGCAGTCTGCTCAGTGCATCCGCCTTCAGTAGCAGCCTTCCCGGAGCATATTCGAGCTTGTAACGGTAGCCTCCCAGGTAGAGGGCCCAGCGTTGGATGCGAGCTGCAGCCATGGCAGGCGTCTGGCGGTCGGGCCTCAGCAGTCCTAGAAGTGGCTGGTGGTCGCTAACCAGGACGAACTCTCGACCTAAAAGATCATCCCGGAACTTAGTCATCCCCAAACAGTGCTTCATGTTCTAATTGAGAATAATTTCTTTCGGCTTTTGTCAGGGTTATTGAACGGAACCCGACTGGTATGTTGGTGCTTCCAATTGTGTGAAAAAGAACAGCGCCTATACCACGAGCGGATGCGTCACATTCCAACTTCAGTTGGCTCGATGGATCAAAATGCACAAGGACCTCGGCGTCCTTAAGATGCTGCTTTGCTTTCCGGAATGCAGATTCCTGTGATAACTTCCACTGCCAGCGTGCGTTTTTTTCTAGCAACTGGTACAATGGGAACAATGTATCTGACATATTCGGCAAAAACTGAATAGAACGAGATCATGCCAAGGAACGAACGCAGCTCACTTAGGTTTTCGGGACAAGGGGCATTCATCATAGCATCCACATTCTTCTCAGTTGGGTGAAGGCCGGTATGATCACTACGATGCCCAAGATAAGCGACAGATGGCTGGCTAAATTTACACTTATCGTATCTGAGCTTCACGTCGTGTTCTCTGAACCGTTCTAACACAATTTTCAATCGAGCTCCGCAGTCTTCAACCCTTTCCGCGACTAGAACGTCATCCAAGTAAGCCTGAACGCCAGGTAACCCAGACAGTATGGTATCAAGCTTTCTTTGAAAAATTGCGGGAGCCGAGGAAATGCCGACCAGAAGCCTATTGTAACAAAACAGGCCTTTGTGAGTGTTATTAACGCAAAGCTTCCAAGAGTCATCGTCCAAAAGCACCTGGTTATAAGCATCCCGCAAGTCGAGCGTACTGAACGACTGGCCTCCTCCTAATGACGCAAAGATATCTTGAATTACCGGAAGTGGGCACTGCTCCGTGGCGCAAGCAGGATGTAGAGTAGCTTTAATATCACCGCAAATTCTGACCGAGCAATCTTTCTTCAGAACGGGTACAATGGGCGTCGCCCAATTCGAATGCTTGACTGGCGATATTACACCCAGCGACACTAATCGGTCAAGATCTTGCGATACCTTGTCACGTAGAGCATATGGAATAGGTCTCGCCTTACAGAATTTGGGAGCAGCGTCGCCCTTCAGCAGGGGGCTGGCTGGTGGTCCCTTGATCAACCCCAAGGTCTCAGAGAAAGCGTCCTGGTATGTGTCGCGGATGGCATGGATCCTGTGACAGTCCACTTGATTCGCCGTGGCCTCGCCTTCACCCGTCACTTGTAGAGCCAGAACGCCCGCTTGTTCCAGGAGCATTAGCAGGTCTCGGCCGCACAAGCTTGGTCCGGGGCAGTCTAACACTACAAGGGCACAGTTAACAGAAATATCGCGGTATTTCACACAAAGTTGAAGCTCGCCCACCACCGGCAATCTTCCGTTGTAGCAGGATAGCTTCACGTGTGAAGGTTTCAAGCTTGGCCAGCATTTGCGATGTTTATCAAAAAGCTGTCGCGATATTACGCACACCGGGGAACCGGTATCTACTCCTATATATAAATCCACGCCTCCCCAACTAAGCGTTCGTCTAATTGGTGGCTGAACATGCTTTCGTGCTGACGCCAACGTCCAGATGTGCGCACTATCGCTGTTGTGCTCTTCTGAAACGGCGTCTTCCCGCCAAGGCTTTCGCATGATGGACTCGACGATTGCTGGGAACACCGTTACCATTGCGGCTGCGACACATTTTTGCCAAGTGAACCCTCTGACCACAAGAGTAACATAGGGCTTTAGCCCATCGACAGCTGTTGCTGTCGTGTCTAAAACTGCCACACCTTCCGCACTCCAGTCGTCCTGCGCTTTCCGTGCTTGATCTCGATGGTAGCTTGCGATGTGCTTCCTCTTTAAGCACAAGCGGTACGTCTGCGGACATTGTCCTGGCGTCTTTTTCGGCAGTTTCAGCGGCTATTGCTATCGACTCCGCTTCCTCCAGCGTTAGTTCCTTCTTTGACAGAAGTTGCTTTTGCACAGCCCTTAAACGCACGCTACAGACAATTCTGTCTTGAAGTAGCCTGCTCAGCGAGTCACCGAAATTGCAATTGTCTGCTATGCGCCGAATTGCAATGAAAAAAAATCATGAATAGATTCATTCTCCTGCTGATAGCGGTTGAAAAACTGGAAACTTTCAGCGATTTCGTTGCGCTTCGGGTCATAGTGGTCATTTAACACCCTGACTACTTCGTCATAGCTTAGGGCACTGGGCTTTGCAGGTGCTATCCTTCCCATTAGGATTTGGATCGTCGACGTACTAAGTGCAGCCACTAGAAGTGCCCTCTTAGTAGAATCCGAAATGGCATTAGCTTCAAAATACGCTTCCACTTTAATGAGGTAAGGCTTCCACTCATCTGCGACGTCGTCTAAGTTCGGAAGCATGTAGGAGGCCATCGTGGTCAGCTGTACGGCTGTCTCCGGGTGCTTAGCGTTGAGTTCTACCTTGACTGCGTGGGTGCCTTCCTGGCTCGTCGCCACTGTAACATAGCAGCGGCAGCGTAGCTGCCGTCATGTAAGAAGGAAGACGTTGACGACCCAGTGGTTAGCCGAGAACAACGCACAAGTGTTTGATGCACGTATATATAAAGCAAAAGGGGAAAGGGAAAAGGAGGAGTGAACATAGAAAAGAACTTGGCGCCTGCGCATTGACAGCGCGCACATGACGCGGCGGTTTGATACATTTTACAACACACAAAGAGGAATGAACAACCTCGACAAGGGCGCAGTCAATGACGGCGTTATGCTTGAAAGAAAACTCCATCCCAAGATGACGTCATCAGGACAAGAGGCGAGAACAAGAAATTCAATCATATCATCCCATTACTCTATTTCCTTAAGGAACCCTCTATGGGGTATTAGATAAGGGGTGGGTGTACACAATAGCCACATGACGTCACTCAGAAAGAAAATTTGTTACATTATTCAAGAAAGTTGATGGACAAGTAATTGCTGCAATTTCGTGGGAAAGGTCATTCCCTTCTGATGCTGCGCGCGGGAAAAATATGAAGCAGAAACTGCAACGATGCGGGCACGTGGGCGTGGCACTTGAAGTTTATGACCGACGCCATGGAATATGCGGGAATGGGGTAAGATGTAGGTTGGATGGCCGACAGAGACAGACAGACGTACGTACGTACGTACCTTCATACATACATACATACATACATACATACATACATACATACATACATACATACATACATACATACATACATACATACATACATACATACATACATACATACATACATACATACATACATACATACATACATACATACATACATAGAGTTTCTCACTATAACACCTAGAGGGAAATCTGGCGCCACCGTCTATGGGAGTTTCGTAAGGGGGCATCGTGCCGTCATGGGAATGACGGTATATGTGTCTGCAAGGCTTGTGTTGGCTGGTGTTGTAAGAGGCTTCGTCTAAAACGTGGATATGGCTACAAAAATAACCCGTTCTCAAAGTAAAATCTTCATCAAATGTTTCCATTCACGCATATTACATCTTTACTCACCTACAATGCATGACTAAGCGAAGAAAAGCAAGAACAGACGACAAACTGTTTCAAAGTGAGCGCGAACCTTGTCGTCTGTCCTCCAACTTTAGCTGCCCGCTGATACGTTTTACGTAACATATAATCGTACACGCAATAACATGTTCTTATATTAAAACAAAGCATGTTTTTTGTAATAATAAAACCAAAGCAGCTTTTTACGTACCGTTTTAGTAGAAAATAAATCATTCTGACAGACAGGACAGTGCTTGCCAAGCGTGTCTTCAAGGTGCCCTGTCTCTCCGAGAACGATGCCAATCCGAAGTCACAATATAGACCGCTTTTCGTAGGCGCCGCCATATTGTGAGCGCAGTGGCGCCGCCTATGAGCAGCGCCATACTGGCTCGGGTGAAAGCGGTCTTTTGCATGGCAGGTATACGCTCGGCGGCACGTTCTGGCGTTTGTTTTCGTCGTCGTGCGGCCTGTTTAGTATTACGTGTGTCTTCTACATGGTAAGGTTCTGTGAGACGTGCTGAAGTGGTTTAAGGCGTCATGGCCGGAATTTCTGCTGGCGTTGAGGTTGACGGAACACGCAGCGCGATGTGTGCGCGCATATTCGAGTCTACAATCAGCCTCGGAGATGAATTGTGTGTTTCTGAATGTTCCAGTCACTAATGTGACCTTATTGCAGTATTATCCTCCATTTCTAAGCTGCGGTTTAGGAGCCATGAAACATACGCGACGATCGTAACAGCGTGAGCGTGGGTACCGTTCTGCTACGATAGGAGCATTGATGTTATACTTTGACAAGCGTTCAAACTGTTCGCTGCAGGTTACATTGCGTGACTACTTGGTTCGATGGATGGGGTTTCCGCCCCTGAATAAAATAGTTTTGACAAGTGATAGCAGCATACCTTACAGTCTGAATTACGCTTCTCCAGCAAAGGGACTGTTCACGAATTGCGCGAGCGTCCTAAGCAGTGGTAGGTGCTGGATTACAGATATCTTTGTTCTATATACCTCTTGGTCCAAGCACACCGCATCAGCGGTTATATATTTATAAACGTTGTGCGGCGTGACTATGCAAGGCCCTGTTGCGGTGTTAGCCCGTTTTCTCTTGCGTTTTCTAGAAAGAGGATGATAACCGAATTTCTTTTTCGGTTGTGTTCGTTCCATTCTCTACGACGCACTCACACGTATTACGGAAATTTTGTCATCAAATATAGGCATCGCATTCTTTTTATGCGATCCCTCGTATATTATGGCTGTATGCAGGCCAAAAAGGCAATGCCGAAGCACACATCTTACATATGTACCGTGCTGGATCACCAACCGCAGTGACCGCTGTGTTGAGCAGCGCCATCGGCCTCATGCAGGAAGGCTAGCGTAGACATATGGTAATTTCAAGCCTACTAGACTTGAAATGCGCGAGAACGATGCCGGTGCGTCACAAATATTTGATTGCGCCTGCCGCTTAGATGTTTCGTGGTTGCCTTAGGTTGGCCGTGCACGAGCATGCGCTCTCATGCTTTATGTTTTACTCCCTACGCCAAGCGATCAGATATTGAGCATAATTACCATTTCATGCTGCTAATAAAGAGACACCGGTTTTCTTTGCTGAGTTAAAACTGATATAAGCAAAATAGTTCAGAACACATACACACACCACGACTGATAATGTGCGTACACCGCGGCTGATAAAACGCGTCACATTTTCGCGCCCCCAAAAGATATTTCCGCCTATTGTAGTTACCGATGCACCGAAAGGCTTCCCTGACGACCTTATATGAACGGACACGGCGTAAATTTCACAGAGTGCGATCTAAAACATCAAGAAATCGTTCCGGAGCACGCGACAGCAATACTTTCAAGCTGCCCCGCGCCGGATCGCCCAAGCCAAAGAGGAGGAAAGGCTCTCCGCGCGCCCTATCCTCCTCGCCCGATGAAACGGTCTATACCGGCATTCCCATGCATACCACAGCGCAGCAGCGCCAGATTTCCCTCTAGGTAATGTAGTGAGAAACTCTATACATACATACATACATACATACATACATACATACATACATACATACATACATACATACATACATACATACATACATACATACATACATACATACATACATACATACGTACGTACGTACGTACGTACGTACATATGCATGTACGGGTGGACGGACGGACCTTTAATTAGGTCCTGAGGTGCGCTACTGCCCAAGGCGATAGAGCAGCGGGCCACTTCCACGTCGGGACGGGTAGGCGGAGCCTCACCGCCGTGGGCCCTCTGGACGGCTGAGTTGGTGCACAAGGTCTGAGCTTCTGGGCATGAAGCTCCATGTCCCTTCGGTCGTGCGTTGAGGACCCTGTAATGAGTGACACTGCCTGAGCATGTGATCTAACGTACAAGCGGCTCCACAATCTGGGCAGGTTGGATCAAGGCCTTCGATGAAATGGCTGTAGTAATAAAGACTAGGGTATAATCTGGTATGAAGCATACGGAGGGTAGATGCCTGTGCTCTAGAGAGCTTCTCATGAGGAAGGAGGAAAATCCTCCTTCCTCATGAGAAGTGTGTTTTATTGCCTGACCCCTCTCTTGATAGGTAATTTTCCACTTTTCTTGTGGAGAAGCAAGATCGCTGCGGAATCTCTGTCGATATTTCACAAAGCATTCACCTATGCCTTCTGTATTCTTGATTGCGCAGTGCCTCCAAGGCTGCTGGTATCTGTACTGGCAGGTTTCAGTGGCGGAAGCTGATCGCCCAAAAACCGCATTCGTTGCTCCAGATGGTTTGCACAAATTTAGCGACATGTTATTCGGACTGTCTAATGTGCCGGCTATATCCGAAAGAATGATGGACAATATCTTGCGCGGCTTGAAGTGGTGCACATGTCTTTGCCGAAACCGTCTTCGCTCCCGATTATTATGACCAACATTTTATAATCTCCAACATGTGCCTGACAATGTCTGACGGACTCTTGGCTTCAACTCAACGTAAAAGTCTACAAGGCACAAAATTATTTTCTTCATGAAGCTATCGAGAGTGGTATCAGTGCGAGGAAGAGGACATATATCTTTACAGGTGATCATGCTTATGCGGCGAGTAGTCGAACCAGCAGCGTATGGAACGGTCATCTTGATGAGTACAACGGGAGATGCCCAGGGGCTGTGGAAAGCGCTAATGGCGCCAAGATGAAGCAGATCGTCGACTTCCTGAGTAATGGCCCTGCGCTCAGTGGTGGAAACATGGTACGGCCGTTAGCGTAAAGGCGGGTGACATTCAGTGTCAATGGCGTCCTGCATAGGGAATTTTCATCCAAGAGGAGGCTGCTTGAAGACAAAATAAGCGCGAAAGTGCTCAAGAAAATGTAGTAACTGCGAGTGTTGTACATCTGTAAGGCCATGGGGCAATAGAGCCGCTAAAGGCAGTCGTACGAAAATCATCTTTGTTGGTGCCAAGTTTACTGATGGCACTGAGTTTTCTGGGGGATGCATCATGCCTTACATCTGCTATAAGTATGGCGTCAATGGGCTGGACACTTCCAAGACATTCACCACGAATCAGCGTTATCGGACAAGCGAGCGGGTTCGGAACAAGCAATGTACTGGAGCCGGGCGTGACATCGAGAGCGAAAAATTGGAGCGGAAGGGCTTTGCGTATCAAGAAGATATCTGAGAGTGTGAAAAGTACGACTGCATCCGGTGCGTTGTTGCAAAAGACGGGTACAACTGAAAGCAGAAGAAAAGGGCGGAACGCAATTATCCTGCTGAACGACAAATTTTGGCGGAGTAGTCCGGGTGTTCTCATAAACCGCATAACGGAGAGAAAACGAAAATTTCGGCACGTGAGAGCGTTACGGCGCGAAAAAAAATTACAACCCAGGATGAATTTGTGCGAACAGGCAGATATTATTATGAAATCATTCGTGTACTAAGTTGCCTTGATGGTGACGCAAGCCGTACAGGCTAATAAAGATCAAACTGCTAATGCACCTGTTGTGCGCTGAGACAATTTATACAGTGACGCCGTGAGCGACGCAGTGTGTGCCTAGGATTTCGTGCATTTTTGTTCTCTGGGAAAAAAACTATCATCATCAATGGTTCATACCCCCGTAAGCATTCATGCTCCCGTAAGCAAGAAAAAAAAATGCAATAGATCATAGCCCCGTAAGCCAGAGGCTACAAGCACTCATCAAAGCGAAGTGAAGAGTGCTTAAATTCTTTCTAATCAAGCACACAACATTAAGAAAAGCTTGCCGAAACCTGTCCTGATCAATGGCTCATACCCCCTTGAGCAATGGCTCATACCTCCGTAAGCTCGCAAAAATTCAGTCACTCATAGTCCCGTAAGGTTCAAGGTTACTCACTTTGAGTGAATTAGCTGCGATGACGCTACTGTTGTCGTTGTCGGTGATTTCAACGTGGATGTGTGGGTACCGAAAAAAGAGCGGTTTACGCGTTCCGTGTCGCAGACATATCCGTTGCGATGCCACACCACTCGGCGGCGTACGTGCATCGATTTGACGTTATCGAAAAATGTGATTGCAGTTGCGCGTGAAATAATAACCACCGATCAAGACAATAAATGAGTGTGCGTACCTTTCGTCACGATGACTACTCGTCAAGACACTAAATGAGTTCCTACCTTTGTTCAAAATTGTGTCTCTTCCGTATCGTGTGCTAAACAGCTTCGCTGGTCAGCCACCTTCACAGAGTGAAATAGCTCATGATTTTTTTCCTAATCAGCGATAAGATTTGCGCGCGCTACTCAGCGCCGGTTCACAAGCCCTACCGCGCCGGTGTTCACAAGCCCTACCATAGAAATACATTCAGCAACAACTTCGAGAACGTTCATAGGCGACAAGTGGGGACTTCGGAAGTTCGATGGTCACGAAGCTCTAGCCCCAGGAGCTGCGTCGCTTAGTTTTCCAGTTCGGAGGGCGCTGGTCGACAATGCATAGGAGGCAGCGAGAGACGGTGCGGCGAAGTTGAGCGGCAGTTGATGAACGACGGAGAAGCAGAGTTAGGTGGTTGGTCGCCAGAGCTATAAGGTGATTTGCTGAAGGGTTGAAATCCGGGCCGGTTGGTACATAGCTTAAGGGAAAGAATCAATCACAAAAGACAGAAGAGAGGAAGAGAGGTTCACACCACAACGACTGTACTATCAACTGGGCTTTATTAGAAATGGCGTCGTCCCAGCAAGGCCAGCAGAGCGTGCGCAACAACAGCTTCACTAGTCACAGAGCATGAAAAGACAGGATATCACATCATCGTGACCGACCTAAAAAAGCAATTTTTTTTTTCATGTAAGCGCACCGAGGTTGTACTAATGCGGTCGTCACCTAATAAACTGATGTAGTACGCTTCCAGGATTTCTCGCTCTTCTTTGCCTTTGCCCCTACCAAGAATCGTTACATTGCTGAACAATGGGTAACAGCCACATTCATTACAATGGCGAGGCAAGTTTGTACTGCATCCCAGAGAGGAATGGTGTTCACGCAGGTGGTCATTAATGCATCGACCGGTTTGGCCTATGCAAACTCTCTCGCATGTGAGAGGGAACTTATACACAAACCGTGCGACGCATGCCGTGAAACGGTTTTCGTGCTGCGTTGTGCAAACGTGGTTCCTTGCCCTGCCTCGAGAAATGCGCGAGCACAGAGCCGAAAGCTTGCAAGGGGCAGAAAACTTATTCCCTGCTTGGCCGCAACCTTTTAGACGTTGTGGCTCACTTTATGCACATACGGCATGACTTCGAGTTTCCTACGTTCAGTTGCCCCATCTGCCAGCTTTGTATGTTCTTTCTTAAGCGTCTGAAGCAGCGATTCAGCCACTGCTTTTCTTCTTGATAGGCAAAGCAAGAAAGCTCTTTTAGCATTTGGTTCTGCACATTCAAAGATTGTAAAACTGGGGATTGCGATGGATCGTTTCCGCGATGCACTCGAAAAAAGCTGTCACCACGCTATTAAAAGTAGCTTTGACGTTCAATTCCAACGTTTGGAAACCACAGGGTTCCATCAGCCCCTTTTGAAAGCGGTGGCTGAATCGCTGCTTCAGAGGCTCAAGAAAGCTTATGAACTTCACAAAGGAAGCAGAGATTATGTGTCTCCAGCACATGGGCTATTGTTGCTTCGTAGACATTTGTCGACTTTGCATTGCAAGGGAAGTAGTCCTCGGCATCGCGTGGCAACACAATGTGCCCGCAAGTCTTTCGCAGTGCGAACACTGGTCACTGTCGTAAATAGTGCCCCTTCTGTGCGTCCACACACCAAGGAACCCACGTAGGACCCCTGAGCTGTCACAGCGAGGTAATCTTACTTTGCGGGAACGCTGCACATCTTTATCTTGTCAGTAGTCTCTACCATGTGCTTCAAGTCTTCTGTGGTAGTCGGTTGTACTTCAAAGTCGACTGCGCTATTGAAATTGCAGTTTAGTATAAATGCCTCACATATTTTCCCATGAATGCCTTCCCTGTCATAGCTGCACTTCGTTACAGAAGGAACTGTGTCTTCACTTACAAAAACCGGCGTTTTGCTTGGAGAGCAACAGCCAACTATCTGATCTCGAAATCTTTCGTACCTTGTAGTGGCCCCACGAAGGCGGAAGCTTGACTCTTTCTCGATGCAAAATGAGCTCCTGCAAAAGGAAGTTTCGATCTCTGTTCAGAGAGTGTGGCTTGCCCTTTCGAGCAGTGGAGCTGCTTGTGCCACTTTTTCGGATTCTTGCTTTGAAGGCACACTCAAACTATCCTCCTTGCTGAATAGATTCCTGCCAGGCTGCCATCAGAAGGATCCTTCTCAAAGGAACGCTGACAATTTTCATTACCGCATGTGTCTGGAGAAGGGAAGGCGCCTATAGTGTGTAGGTGTAGACAAATTGACCTCCTCATGTCACTCGGCATCGGCGTCTTCTGGTTCCTCCTGGCACTATGGATCATTGAGAGTACCAGGCTTCCCTCAAAAATTGAAGGAACGGCTGCCTTTCGAAGTCGAGGCAATTTCCTTACATTGCTGAAGTACCTGTCAAAAATAGGGTGCATCTCGAAGTGTAGCGCACATATTTTATCTTTTGCTTCAAATGGTCGCTGACTCTAACAAATTTTTTGTCTCTGCTGGTGCACCAGCTGCGGATTATATTGCGCCATGCAGATTGAATACTTCTATCCTTTGTCTTACCCAGATTTACAGCCGGTAACATCATTCATAGTTTCATGTCCTGTTGCTCCGTCTCTTCACGCAAAAGTATCGAGATACCTTGTTCCGTCAGGCGTGTATAAACATGTTGCACACATGGCAAACAACGCGAGGGACATGAAAATTTCGAATGTTTCGCGCAGACGTTCAGGCATGAAAAACAAGTGCGTCTGCTGTGCCTTTTCGTGCAGAATTATTTTTCTTCTGTGTCCTCTAAAACATGGAAAAATTTTTCGCTTAGGTGAAGAAAGAGCGCTGCCATGTATTCATTCGCGCTTTTATTTTTTGTAGGCATATATTATTTGTGTTTGATTGCTGTCAAATTAACACAGGCGAGGGTCCGAGTTCCTAGCAGACGACACGGTCTACGCGCGCCGCAACGCCCGTTCTGCGCCGCCATCGTCGCCGGCCTCCGCCACTCAGCGCATGCGCACCTGGAAGCAAGCTGGGGAATGATTTACACAAGCCTCGGCAGATGGCGCTACGCGGTGAATGGGAATAGAGTTACTGTATGTGCTACCACGGCCGCTCAATGGAAAGGCACTTGGTGCGGCCCGTCGCGTCGCGCCAGTTTTACTGGGCGAGGGCATGATGCGAGAGTTTACAGTTTCCGCCGTCGGGGCGCCACTGCTCCGGGACGCTTTGCAGGAGGAAGAGCGCCCGAGCGCCGCAGAGCCAGTGGGTCTCACGCGTCGCAGCGGGTTTCTTTATGATATACGTCTGCCCTACTGGATCTCCGCACGTGTGTGATCGTGTACGGTGTGAACAGACGTTAGCACAGACGGTGCCATGCCGCGCAACTGCTGTGTGCCGCTGTGCAGCACCAACGCAAGGAAAGATCCGACGATACGATATTATGAATTTCCGTGCGATCCTCAACGGCGGGCAGCATGGTCGAAGAACATGGTTTCGCCATGTTTGGCGAAAACAGCCGTTAAACTTCCCATTCAGGATGGTGAAACTTGTCTTGCCAGCTGCCATCTCATCTGCAGCCAGTGAGCTCTCGAGTGACCTTGAATTCATCACTATGGGGAGTGAGCTATTAGCTGATAGAGTTATCACACCAATTGCGTATACATGGCCGGCTACGTTGCACGTGCATGTGAGGAAAAGGTACAGTTGTTTTACGAGTTTAAAAAATTGGATTAGGCGTGCATTCTTTTGTCCTTTGTTTAAGCGACTAATTCACACACACACACACACACACACACACACACACATCTATATATATATATATATATATATATATATATATATATATATATATATATATATATATATATATATATATATATATATATATATATATATATATGTCTGTGGCTGATTTCATTACGAATATATTAGATTATGTTCTTTTAGTACCGTTTTTCAAGCTAAATTGTTATGCTCGTCTTCAGGTGGCTTGTAATTCCTGCAAACTCCTTTTTCAAGCAGCGAGGCCAGCTGAAGCAATTTATAGATTGATCCGCAACGTTGATGATGGATGGCTAAGGTACCCAACAATAGAAGCAGTTGGCCTGTGTAAGCTTGTATGCACCTTCGTCACCAAGGTCATGAAGTGCGCAGACGTGAGACGAACCAGCAGGCTATGCAACACCTTTATGTCAGCCCTACTTCCTCATTTCACACAACGTCCGGCGCTGACTTGTGAAAAAGAGGATCGCAGCCACGCTGAGGACCTCTGCAGAGTATTTTTGAGCAAGCTCATAAGACCATTGTTGACGAACTGGGCTAGCAGCCTGAATTCGACAGTGGAAAAAATTTTGCTTACTGATAAACCTCGCTTGAGGAAAGTTCTGGGCTTGTAACGCTTTCAGATTCTGTGTACATGAACTTTGAAATGAAAAGAAAAACTGGACTCAACCTACTGACTTCTGCCTTTATTGTTTTCTTTCCGACCATTGATGTAGGCTAGTAGTGCCCATTTGCAAAATATTTCCCGCATATACCCGTGAACCGGCTGAACTATAATGCAGTACATTTCTGCATGTCCAGAAACGTAAAACAGCGTTAATCATCGGCTCTAATTGTGGACCAGACTGATCAGAGTTCGGACTTCTTAAAACGAGCATTTATATGCTAACCAACTAATTATATGCAACAAGTTAACATAGCGGTTAACCGGCTTCGGGTGTGTCGAACGCTCGAAGAAGCGCACCTAACATAGGTGACTTCCGACACAAACTGTCGCTGACAACTGCAGCGATGCTGACATACTGCTATCAGTAGCAAATCGCCAGTTGACATTACCATTCATAGTTTGTGAAACACCGCTACGCAGCTCTTTATCGGAACAAATCAAGCGCTGACCACGCGGCCGCGGCGGGCGGAGCACAGCTCTCCCCCCGCAACTGTCCCGGAGCAGTGGCGCTGCGGCGGTGGCGATGGGAACTAGACGCGTCACGCCTCTCTCGGCCGACGCGACGGGCCGCACCAAGTGCGTTCCATTGAGCGGCCGAGGTGCTACCAAAGGTATCAGAGTTGCGCGCCATCTTGCCTGGGAAGCAACCAAATCTATGCGGTGAAGCCGCACTCCGTTTTTGCAGGCGGCATGCCTACCGTACCGGCGATCGACCGTGGACGCTATTGCATCGCTTTTGGACTGATTTTCCGCCTAATCGCAAACAAAGCACATCGAAACAGCTGACTGCATAAGATCGTCAAGAAAAAGGCGCCGAGATCGGTCCCTACCGAAGCTTAGGCCTAGCGTATTCGCCGAGTCCGCCTAGGCTCAGGAAGCAAGAAGTCTAACGAGGATAAATCACTCTATATTTCAGCTTTCGCATCGGTGTTCTTAAATAAACCATTTTTTCATGTTTACAGTGCCAGTACAAGTAGCGATGAGCGCCCTTGGGACGCGTCATAAACACAGGTATATATGTGCTGTCGCCAAAGGCTCCCGGCACTAGCCTGCGCTTCTCTGACGAAGGTATATGACTAGTAGACAGACGTGTCCACTGAAAGGCATCACTGAACTAAGAAAATGTTGCATATCCTTCGCGTGAAGAACAAGAAACAGCTATCCAAATCAGTAGTAACAGCCCATACAGCGTTCCGGGTTGGCGGCTCATTTAGGACTTTTTTCGAAGTAAAAATGCCAGTCGCAAGTGAAAATCGATGTTGTGGCACTTCCGAGCATGCTACTGAATACTGACAGAAAAGTTTTCTTTCTGGTACAGGCGTGAGCTTTAGTTGCTGGGCGATAGCGCATCTACTATGACTGAGCGAGACGTTATCTCTGTGAAACTAAAACTGCTTCTCGATCCTCGACATGGCAAATTATCCGCTCACGTTCGCCTCCTGGCGTGGCGTAGTGGTAAAGTACCGGGCTTGGATCTGCAGGTCTGACGTTCGAATCCCGGTCGGAGTTTTTTCTTTTTTTTTATTGCCCCAAAACGCTCTCTGTTGCTTTCTCGATTCCAAAAAAATATATACGGTGTCCAGGCACTGCGTATTTAACGCGTTAGAGCGATTTTTCGCACCAGTACGCCGCAACTGCCCAGCGCCCCAGCATCCAGCTCGCGGCATTGGGCCCATAATCCGGCGCTGCACTGAACACTGGATACTGGTTACTGGGTTTTGCATTAGGGATAGCTGCTTATGTGCCAAAGCTCTCAACGTGTAGGCAGTCTAAAATATTACTGGTGAATCAATGACCAACCATTAGTATTTCGACACTGGTACCCCGTTATACTTGCTGTAGAAACGTACCCACCTACTAGCAGGCACTGGATATCAGCCACACCTGCAAGTGCCACTTCATTATGTGCCTTTTCACTGCAGGGATTCCAAAAGTAACCTTCTGTGGGAGTGTAGTGAAAGTTTTTCTCACAGGATTGACATAGCTAGCTCTCCGCAGCTAGCCCGCACGCGAACAGCGAACGCCAAGATCGGCCGGATTCGCTTTGAATTTGACTGGCGGTAGCTTGTGTCAATCCAGTTCGCTGCAGCGGCGGCGTCGGGAAATACAAAAATTGGCCGAGCATCTGCTTGTCCGCAATGCACGGTTGCTTGACTACCACGTGATGGCGCTCTGCCAATAGAGGCGCTAGCGGCGTGATAAAACAGATGCGCAACTCTGCTACCTTTGGGAGCATATACAGTAACTCTAAGTGGGAAGGGACGAGGAGCAAGGAGAAAGCTCATATCAACAAGGGACTGAGGCAGGGGTGCCCTTTATCTCCACTGCTGTTTATGATGTACATGGTGAGGATAGAGAGGGCGCTAGAAGGAAGTAATGTCGGCTTTAAACTCTCATACAAATAGGCGGGTACAGTAGTAGAGCAGCAGCTTCCAGGTTTATTTTATGCGGACAACATTGTCTTGTTAGCTAACAAGCAAAGTGATTTGCAACGTATGGCTAATATCTGTGGACAGGATAGGTTTGCAATTTAGTGTTAGAAAATCTGCTGTTATGTTATTCAATGAAAACAGTGAACAGACAGTGGCGATACAGGGCCAGGAATTACCTCGGCTAACAGAATATAAAGACCTTGGTATATGGATAAACGAAGGCACTAGATATATGGAAACACAGGAAAAAACAACAACAGTGAAGGGGAAGAGAAATGCAGCCATAATGAAGCACAAAGCGCTATAGGGCTACAATAGGTACGAGGTGGTCCGAGGTATGTGGAAAGGTGTAATGGTTCCAGGACTTACTTTTGAGAATGTGGTTGTTTGCTTTAAATCAGGGGTACAATCAGGACTCGATGGGAACCAAGGGTCAGTAGGTCGCCTCGCATTGGGCGCTCACGGGAAGACTACAAATGAAGCTGTGCAGGATGATATGGGCTGGACTAGTTTTGAAGTGAGGGAAGCTCGCAGTAAAATTGAGTATGAAGAACAACTGAGGAATATGGAAGAAAGTAAATGGGCTGGGAGAGTGTTGATGTATCTGTACAGGAAAACATTGATTCACAGTGGAGGAAAAGAACTAGGAAGCTTACCGGCAAGTGTGCGCCCTGTAGGGTGGGCAACACAGCAACAAAGAAGGTCAAGCAGAAAGTCAGAGAGGCTGAAATAATCTCATGGGTGGCGGCAATGGAAAAGAAACAAGCTATGAGTAACTACATAAGAAGAAAAAACGAAATCAGGAAAGAAACAATTTATGACAACTCAAAGGGAAGCTCATTACTTTTCGAAGCGAGATCGGGATGCCTTAGAACACGCACCTATAGAGCCAGATATAAGAAGGAAGAAGAATCATGTGCTTGCTGCGCTAAAGCTAGGGAAACTATGGAGCATGTTTTATTAGAATGCGAAGACGTCTACCCAGCGGTCGATTTAGGCACCACTGGCCTCCTTGAAGCGCTTGGGTTCAGCGAGAGCAGTGGAAAAGTAAACATGTCCGCAGTAGGGATAAGTAAGAGGCGATTGGAGGATTGGTGGAAGAAAAGTAGGGAAACGACAAAAAACGGAATCGTACAAAAGCACAGCTCGCAATAGGCGATCAGAAAATTTGGTTGTGGGAGTTCACTGTGTTTTTTTTTCTTCTTTTTTATACTTTAAGCTAGTGGGACATTAGGCAGTATATTGGCAAGAGCTTGATGGCGCAGCCCACCGCCCCGTTCCAAAGGGGACGCTCATAACATCCATCCATCCATCCATCCATCCATCCATCCATCCATCCATCCATCCATCCATCCATCCATCCATCCATCCAGTTAGAGCATAGAGTTTCATACAATTAATTACTAGAGGGAACTCTGGCGCTGCAGTTGTCGTACCTATATGACAAACTCTAAGGTTGTACAAACATAGGAATGATGGGGTGTACATGGATTTGTCTGATCTTCGTGCTTGTGGATTCAGACGTTCTTGTGGCTTTGTATATTACGCTATATAAATTTTATTGTCCTAAATTTCAGCGCTATCTATACTCTTCGAAGTGCAGAAGACGCCGCGAACACGCAAAATTGCTATTAATTCAACGATTGAGCTTGTCCTGGCGGCCGAATCGAAGCGCGCCATGCGTCTCAAGGCACTGGCATGCCGGCGGTAAAATCATAAGGGCGTTTTATCCGCTTGTCGATACATGCGTCTGTGGCTTAATGGTTTCAATATGCAGGCTTTTGTGTTCGAATGCTGCCGTCAGACAGTTGTAATGATGTTTATTTAATTATTTATTACGCAGTACATTGTTGAAAATTACGAGTTTAAAAAGTCACAAAGCCGCTTGAAGCCAAGAGGACGAAGTTTAGGCAAATTCATGTACTTCCCATAATTCCCATGCTAGTACAACCGCTCTCATTGCAGCTCCCGTAGGCACTAGCGCTAGAGTTCCCTCTAGTAATTATTGTATGAAACTCTCTATGCATAAAAGCAGACGACGCAAAGTGGAAGGTAAGGAGAAAGTACGTGCGAAAGCGTGACGCGGAGCGCAGGGAGAGAGCAAAGGAACGAGCTTAGACCCCCGGTGTCGGCGTTGCACGGTTTGTCCCGAGAGGATGCGTTGCGCTGCGTCGGAGTTATTTTTCTCCGTGGTCCGGATAGCATTATTCGTTGGTACGTCTTGAACACCAGGTAGCGTCGACGAGTGAGGACGTGGTTACGCCGGCTCCGCGAACAACCAAGGATTCTTTCTGGTGGTTTTTCTGGCAAAAATTATCTGTGAAAGTGCTAAAATCGATTTTTGGAGCCTGTGGACACAATAGTTTGTGCCTGTGAGTGGATTTTTAGCGATTTTACGGCTAAAATACTGTGGCCGGAGCACAACGCCGCGCTAAGCCTGACCTCGGCTTCGGCATGGCCTCGGCCGCGGACGGCGTCGACGGGCAGCCCCAAGCCAGCGGCGGCTCCTAGAGAAGCGGCGACATGGATGTGATGGTGGAAGGCAACGAAAAGAATCCTAAGGGATCCGACAACGAAGGATGGTTCACCGTTTTGGCGAAAAGGAGGCATATGACCGTGCCAGCTGGCGCGGAGACGACTAAGGACGCTTGGCGCGACGCGCTCAAGAAGGGAGCAGGGAAGAAGGAAGAGGAGCTATCGGTAGCATCGAACCTACCGAGACTGCCGGCCGAGGGCTGGAAAGTAACTCTACGACTACGAGAAGGCCTATCGGTGCTTCAGAAGGCATCGGAAGTGAGCCTCGGAAGAGCAGTGCGAGAAAGCGCGGGCGTCAGCCTACAAGAAGCCAAGGGAGACCGCTTCGTGATAAACACCAAACAAGGTACCATCATCTACCACAAATTATCGATGGAGAATGCTAAAAGAATAAGGAAGATAGATAAGATCAGAATCGGAGACAGGGATTACGGGGTCGTTACGTACGCAAACGCACCGGAAAGCTGTGGGCATGGAGGTATCCACAGCATAGAGGAAATGTACTCCGACAAAGAAGTCTCTAAACCTAAACGAAGATGAAGGCAACCCGACAATCCTAGAAGCAAGAAGAATGGGCAAAACCAGAACTTTCCTTCTAACTTTTGACGAAGAGGAAGTTCCACGCAATGTTTTCATCGTGGGAGCTATTCTACAGTGCTTCCTATACAAGAAGAGGCACGAAGTATGCTACAAGTGTGGAGGACTCGGGCACAGATCAGACGTGTGTGACAACGAAGAACCGAGGTATAGAGGTTGTGGGGTAACCAGACCACAAGAAGGACATCAATGCGAACCAAACTGCCAGCTCTGCGGCAAAAACCATGTCACCGGGGGTAAGAAGTGCAGGAATGCATTCCGCACCCCGTACATCGTGAAGAAGAGACAATGGGAGCAAAAACAAGCGGCCGAGGAGGCGAACGAAGAGGAACTTCCTAAAAGCAGGCCAAGCGAGAGTTCGAGCAGCAGGACCAGGAGCCACTCGGAGTCCTTCCCGAAGCTACAGACGCTGCAACACCAGACACAACAGAAGGAAACAACCAACAAGGTGATCTGGTCAGACAAAGTCTCCCAGGATTCAGAAAAGGATAGAGAAAACCAGGAGCTAAAAGCGCTTATTAAGAAGCAGGAAGAGCAAATTAGAATACTGATTGAGGGTAGGAAAAAGGCGAAAGAAGAATTTTTAAAGATAATCGAGGAGATGAAAAAAGAGAAAGATGGAAACAGTACTTGACGGGAAGAGGGTTTAGGGGACAAAGAGCGCAAAACAGATCGGCCCCCGCTCAGAAAGAAGATAATGGGAGAGGCAGACTCAGACATCAAGATGGACAAAGTTACTGATAAACGGTGCTATGATGCAATTCATGGAACAAACGCGAGCGTAATTTGAAAAGCGCGACATCGCCCTCAAAGCAGAATTTGAGAAACGCGACTTCGCTTTAAAAGCGGAATTCGATTGATTTAGAACACAATTAATTAACATTCAACATGCATTGGCAAAATGACACCATCTGACAGTGGAACTGTAGGGGCTTCCTGAAAAAGAGAGCAGTCCTAGAAACATTCCTAACCAACATCGATAAACCAGATGTCATTGCGTTGCAAGAGTGTGGGAAAAATGCAAAATTGGCCGGCTACACAGCCTACACTGGGCAAGGAGACAATCGGCAGACAGCTGTTTTAGTTAAAAGGAACTTAGCAGCAGTCCTACACGATACTGACACAACTAAGATTGATCACGTCCTAATTGAACTAGTACCGAGGAAAAGAAAAGATAGGAGCTTATACGTTCTCAACGTACACAGCTCTCCTAAGCAAAAAAAAAAGAATTGTGGCTTTGATCAGCTCATCGAAAGGTCCAAAAACATTGCAGGGAACAGCCCCATAGTCATAGTCGGAGACTTTAACGGGCAACACGCGGGTTGGGGGTGCAAAACCTCGCAAGAAAAAGGCAGAGAATTATGGGATACTATCTCCAAGCATGTACTAATATTACTAACAGATCCTCAAATTCCGACGAGAAAAGGAAATAGCGTTTCCAGGGACACCACACCGGACCTTACTCTCATAACCGTACATAACCATAACACATAACCGACACATAACCGCACGATGGTGTAACGACTTGGGGAGCGACCACAGAATAATAGAGCCGGTGGTAGAAAACGGCATACCAACTCCTAAACCCAAGCAGATCGAAGCGGTAAATTGGAACCTCTTTAGGCAGAAACGTGACGAGAAAGAGGAGCTCAAGGACGTAGGCAGTTGGAGCAACGACCTCTTGGAAGTGGTTGCATGGGCCACCGAGCAGGCGGAGGCAGACGAAACGCAAGAGATAGTACACCGGAAAATGGTCGGACTATGGAGGAAAAAGGGCAGCTAGAGCAAAAATTGAAAGAGAATAGAAGCAATAGAAACATTAGGAGGGCATTAGCTCACCTGCACGGAGATATTGAAGAATACGCACTTGAACTCACGAAACTAAATTGGAATAGCATATGCGAACATATGGATCATAAAATTGGTAAATAAAATGCATGGCCACTATTGAGGCACCTACTAGATCCCCAAGCAGCAAATCAGAGACGCATAGAGACATGCAGAAACTAGCGCATAAATAAGAAGGTAGTAATAGACAATTGTTCGCTGAAGTTAAGGATAGATATCATAAATGCGGTCCGCAACAAACACTGCCGGACTGCAAAGGGGAAGAGAACCCCCTCTTGGACAGCCCCGTCATGGTAGGAGAAGGTAGAGCCGAGCTGAATCGACTAAGAACGAAAGCAGCTGCAGGACCGGACAGAATCAGCAATCGAATGTTGAGGAACCTAGACGACAAGTCAATAATAAGCCTAACGAATTTTATGCAAGAGTGTTGGGAGAAGGGTAAAATCCCCAATGAATGGAAGGAGGCTAAATTAGTTCTAATTCCAAAACCGTGGAAAAAAGCTCAGTCTCGAAAACCTCAGACCAATATCCCTCACGTCATGCATCGGGAAACAAATGGAACACGTGATACAATTTAGAATCAACAGATACTTGGAAGACCAAGACATGTACCCTGAAACAATGATAGGCTTCAGAGCACACCTATCTGCGTGCGATGTCATGCTACAGCTTAAAGAGCAAATTATCCACCACAAAACGAAGGACACGAAAGACATCGTTGGATTAGACGTGGCGAAAGCGTTTGACAACATAGACCACAAGGTAATCTTAGAACAATTGAATAGCCTAAACGTAGGGAGACGTACCTCCTAGTATATAAAGGAGTTTCTGACTTACAGAACGGTAACGGTCAGTCTAGGGGGTAACGAGGAGAAAGGGATAGAGCTCAGCAATAAGGGGACACCGCAGGGCTCTGTGCTCTCACCCACTCTCTTTAACATAGTAATGATGGGACTCCCGCACAAACTTAAGGACTTACAGGGTCTAGAACATACGATCTATGCGGATGACATCACCCTATCGATAAATAGAGGCAGTGACGTCCACATAGAAGAAACGCTGCAAAAGACCATCAATAGAATTGAAGAGCACTTACAGAAAGCCGGACTTAAATGTTCAGCTACGAAGGCGGAGGCTCTCTTCATCAGTCCACAGAAAATGCGAAAGAAAATCCCTAACCACGGGATAAAACTCACGGTTAATGGCGACGCGATTCCAAACGTAAAGGCTATACGAGTGCTAGGCCTGCGTATTCAGGACAATGAAAGAAATACGGAAACGAGTAGAAAGCTTGAAATGAGCGTAAGCCAAACATGTCGACTCCTCAGAAGAATCGCCCACAAGAAGACAAGCATGATGGAGGCTAACCTATTAAAGATAGTACAGTCCTTCGCGATCAGCAAGATCACATACGCAACACAGTAGCTTAAACTAACAAGGGCCTAGAAAAACAAAATAGAAATCCTCATTAGGAAAGCAGTTAAAACAACCCTAAACTTACCACCATGCTCGTCTACGCAGAGGATACTAAACATGGGCATTTCAAACACCCTAGAAGAGCTGATCGAAGCCACACTAGTCTCCCAGCAGCAGAGACTAATGACAAGCAGAGGTGGTCTGAGAATTCCAGAGAAACTTGGACACAAACCCACGCCAAAGCAAGAAACACGGGAGCCATTCCGTCACAAATCAGAGACAGGCTACGCATACCACCACTCCCGAGGAATATGCATCCCAGTCACCACTAGGATAGGAGGAAGGACAGGATGAAATCATTACAAAAATCGCTAGATAAAAAGCAAGGGGTATTCTACACGGATGCAGCAGAACATGAAAGCAGACCACGTTTCGTCTTAGTGACGGCACAAGCTAACGGTGCTAACGAGCTGCAGTGCCACGCAAAACAGAGTGGAAGTTGCAGAGGAGATGGCCATAGCCCTAGCTTTGACTCAAAAAGGGGTCAAAATCATAATGTCACATTTCAAAACCGCCATCAGGAATTATACTGCAGGGAGAATCTCCAAAGAGGTGCTCAACATATTGGAGAAAGGACCAATTCCAGAAGAATTAGTAAACCTTATATGGACTCCTGCCCACGAAGGTTTGCCCGGCAACGAGAAAGCGCGCGCATTGGCCCGAGAGCTTATTTACCGGTACACCAATGCAGCCTCTCCAGCCAGGGAGCCCCGACAAAAAGAAGCGAAATTTTCGCTTATTATAGAACGGGAAGGAAAACCCAGCCAGAGGCGCATAAGAAACTAGGTAAGCAAGAAGAGATAACATGGAGGCAACTCCAAGCCGGGGCGACGTGCAGCCCCTACATTCTGAAGAGATGGCACGATAACACTGAGAACATGAATTTCAAACACTGCGGGACAAAGGCGGACATGATCCACATAATAGGGACATGTCCTAGATACAATACACCAGATAGAGATAGACAATCCTTGGAGACTTTAATGACCAGCTCGATGGCAGATAGTCAAAGAGAAGTCATCCGCATGGCCCTGGACACCGCTGAGCTCCAAGGAGCATCAGCCAGCTGAAAAGGGAGGAGCAAGCCGAAGAGACAGGAAGACTCTTGACACCTCGGGGCTCTTTTTGCCGGTGCACATAAACGTTATTTCTCTCTCTCTCTCCCCCTTTGGTACTTCTTTAGTCGTAGCACTAACAAAATACGAATTTCTACATCAAACGGTCCTTACAAACTGGCTACAAATAGCTTGTACGTCGCATTCCCGTTTAATTGGGTACATTAATTATGTCCTGTGCTGTTGATCTGTTCTTCTTTGCTTTTTTCTGTTGCAATG
Source organism: Dermacentor variabilis (assembly GCF_050947875.1). Taxonomy (NCBI): domain Eukaryota; kingdom Metazoa; phylum Arthropoda; class Arachnida; order Ixodida; family Ixodidae; genus Dermacentor; species Dermacentor variabilis. Next base: position 117,463,845 of record NC_134577.1, read on the forward strand.
AAAGTTTATACTAAATCAATGAGAAATCGCTGAAAAAGGGTAGTAAATTAATAATCGTCCTGAAAACAACTGTCCCGCGTATACAGTGGCGTTAAACCTCATACTAATAATATTATTCAGCAAAAATAATTACAATAATGAGTACATACCGATATAAATGAAGGAGCCAAAGAAAAGAGTTACAATCTCTTGACTCAGTTCTTGCCCCATGTACAAAAACAGTGCCAACAGGCAGAAAAGAGCAATAGAAAGAAATCTTCATAATGAGGCCGTAGTTCTCCGAAGCTATCAAAAGCACTAATGCAGTACCTAAGTAGCCCATGTCTGGGCTAATGTAGGCGGTGTGCCTAATGTAGGCGGTGGTAGCAAGAATCAATATCCTGCAAACTCAACAAGATTCGGAAGGTTGAAAAAGTAATCTAAGTAAATATCGGAAGCGAGGCGTTCGCTTACTATACATGTAACTTGGTAATTAAAGCCTTAACTGACTTAAATTGTCCCTATAATAGGCAGTATCCAGTGTGGTTTTTGGTAATGTATACAGAGTGATCCATATAGACACGGAAGGTTAAAGTAAAAAATAAACCTAAATGTCGGTCTTGCTCACTTTGAAGCACTTTGTTACCCTGTCGCACAAAGGCGAAAGTAAGTGAACGAAACTTAAGCGGAAAACCTAAGTGTAATATTATTGTGCCGTAGCAAATGAACAATTTTCGCATGTGGACAAATTCCACATTGTCGACAATTTGAGGCAACCATAAAAGGCGTAGCTGCATGTCAACATGTTAGCATGGAAAAATATGACAAATTTGACATCATTGCAGAGCTTGCGTCCAGAATATCCCTTCAATCCCCCCCCCCCCCCCAATGTATTCGGATAATTAAACTTCAGGATTTACAAACAATTGATTTCGGACTTCCTCCAGTGGCACCTCGGTCATTCGTCCTGGAACCACACTCCAACGATGCGGGGATTCGACAGTTTTCTCGGCTACCTGACAGCAACGCAGGACTACTACACCCATGTATTCGATTTCGTAAGTGCACTATCAATGAAACGGTGATTCGTGACGCTCTGCTAACTGCGGGGAAACAGCAGTCGTCAGGAGGTGCTACGGATGTTTGAGCGAACAGATCCAGAAACCACAGAGCAGCCGGAGAGATCAAAATTTTGCGTAGGAAACTTTTACTGGAATAAGCAGAAGAAAATTTCCTTGATAACGCAACCGCAAGACCTGATGAAATCTCAATTTGATGGATTTCGCGAACAATGCGTGCCTCATCATAATGACAGTCGGCTGCTTCCGTTACGTGAAGTGTTTGCCTTATTTTGTCGGTAAAGGCTAGAGCCATTATGAAGGCCACTATGATAGGATATAGAAAGCACCAATGGATTGGCTCTTGATCTTAATAACGAAACTTTTCCTTCAGGTCATTGTTGTTATTGTTTTCGTGCAGCATGTATAACATACTATAGATGACGCGCCATCATGTTAACAGCCATGGAGCTATCTATTCTCTTGGTGCCTGTTTAAGGTAACTATTAAAGTGTAGCAGCAAACTTTTCAACACAAAATGCGTGCCTAACTTTCCTTTTACGCTTTAATAAATTGGCCAAGTTTGACAAGAACAACTCGCCAGATAATAGGAATCATGATGACAGCTTCGGTGGGCAGAATGCTAACACGGATTATCAATGTTGATACCATATAGACAAAGCTATTGCCAAATTGATAAAGGTTAATAAGGGTTGGATCAAGTCCGATGAGGTTGGTAAGAACTGTATTGCGTTCATTGCTTCATTATACAATAAAGTGAAAGACTTAGTTATTAAAACTGACGAAGTATGTTTTTGAATGGTTATTTAACGGATTCAGTGGAGAAAGGTCGAATACTGCTGAATAAATTGACTAGAATTTGTCTCCGAAAGCTCAGTTCGACACACATTCGTACGTCACACATTCCACGGTAATTTCGCCTATTTCGGCCAATTTGGACGAATTACGTACAAACTCCGAGTGGGCTCGGATTTGAGAACCAAGAAGTTCTCGAAACCTGCTATGTTTAGTCGTCGATTCCTTTAGCATGCAACGTAATCCTTTGTCGGTAAAGTACGAACTTAACTCTAGAAGGCGCTACGAAAAACGTGACGTCACGTCGTGCTAGCGCGCGAACTTTGAGGAGGCTTCGCAGCCCGCCTTTCGTGTTTGTCTCTTTACTGGCTGAACGAGCCTCGTGTATCACAGTACAAGAGCAGCAGCTTTGCTATATAGGAAGCTGTCATTAGCGTGGAGTATTCAAGAATTAATTACATCCATGTCTTGGCTTATGTAATTGAGAAAAATGCGGTGTATCGCTAACATTTATTTCATTTATTTATTTTGCTTCTATTACGATAAAGCTTCAATTCAGTTGAGATACCCCTGACCGCGGTGGCGCAATGTTTATAAAGTTCCAGTGCTGAGCACGACCCGGAGGGCTTAATTCCCCGCCCCAGCAGCCATATTTCGATGAAAGCGAAATCCAGCACCGCTCCTGCACATGTAGATCTAACTAAAAAATCCTAGGTAACGACGAAGTTATTCTGGAGACTTCCACAGTCATATGATGGGTGCCACAAGAACAAAAACGTACTTGAAGACGCCAGGAAATCAGGGCTGTGATAAAATTCGGGTATTTATTGGCATAAGATGGACTCTGCTTATGCAGAGCAGGGGTATTTGGAGATTTCTCGGTGAGGCTGTCGGTCCTGCACTAGACACAGAATAGGTCGAAGGTAACGATGCATTCACGAACACAACTGATTTTATCATTCCCGTATTGGTCTTAAAACAAAGAGTGCACTTTAAGTATGGCGACCGGTAACTTTATCTGTGTTTTCTTTATTTGTAGGTAGGAACGTGTGGATTTGACTTTTGGTTCAACCGTCAACTTCTATGGAACGCAAGTGGTACCTACACGACGCGCCTGCTCACGCAGCGAGCTGTCAGCGTCATCAACCAGCACGATGTATCGAAGGTGAGCATTGATGCGCGCTGGGATTGCACTGCCGTGCTTGCAGGTAATCGATTTATGCACTCTCTGCAGTCACGTAGTCTTTTCTACGTTGCCGCTGCCAAATTTCAGGAGGACCAACGTCAGCCTATAATCCAAATAAATTGAGTGTTTTGCTCAACTTGGGGCTCTACATTGACTTTCGTGCTGTGGTTGCTTGGTAAAAAACTAATTGCTTTCACACGTATTTGAAGCGAAATACTGGCAATGCGCCTTTGTTAACAATTTCTAATGAAGTGGCTTCATGTAAAACTATTGGAAGTTGCGTAAGTAAAAACGGATTCATTATCAATGATGCGCAAGCGGATGACGGAACAAGGACGACAACCATGTGTTCCTCTTCCCTCTTCAAACCCGAATTCACGTACCCTAAACACCAGGACATAGGTCAGACCGGATATAAGTGCACACCCTCCCCCTCTCCCACCCCAAACTTGAATTCTAAAAAAAATGCGTCATAAACCGATACGTAAGACGAGGTTCGACATTCTGCCGCGGTTTTTTGAAAAAAGAAGTTTTACCTACATTCCGGTTTTTGCGGTATGGATGGAAGTAACTTTATAGAAAATCCGGCAAAGTTTAACGACCCGGGCTCAGATAACCCACGAGGGAACTTCGAGGCCTTGCCTCGTCGCCGTCTCTCGGGCCCGCCGGAATGCCCATTCTTGTGTCTTGAGGTTGCACCTGCGCAGAGCAGCGGCCCACTTCGACGCAAGAGCCTCCGGAGCCACTGCCATTTTAGCTGCTATAACAGGACACTCCCACAACATGTGCGAGAGCGTCGCTCTCGTTGCCTGACAAAACTTGCAGAGAGCACTCGGGTACTGCGCGGGTAAAATGTATCGCAATCGCACCGGACTGGGAAAACTGTGTGTATGCAATCGTCGCCAGACGGTACCCTTTTTTAAGTACGCGTGAAAGGCATGACTTTTTCCATCTAGAACCCGCGAAAAGCACTTCAGAGAAGTTTATTACATTTTATTCCGTAGCCGTTGTATTCCACGAGGGGGCATTTCAGCCTCTTCGATCTTGTTGATCATTGGTTTAGCGGAGCGCCTACCAAGCTATGCAAATATTTATGTACAGAGATGGCGTCTGCGTCTGGAAGTCAGGTTTAATACGTAATCAGGTGCGTGTCAGGCTTTAAAAAGGGGTCGCTTTGATATTGGTGTCCCTTTGTGAACAATACTAGCGACGTATAGCTACTTTGTATCAGTAAATTGTGGTGTTTACGCTCAAGACAATGATAATTTGTACGCAGTGTCCCACCAATTGACTAAAAACCTCTTTCGCCTGGGTGCACAGATTCTAAGGGGTCGTCATTCATCGAGACCTCTGCTAGAGGCCCCGTTTGGCTTCCTATAACATCCTCCAGCGGACCATTTCACACGTATCCTAATGTTTTGGAGGACGCCAGTACACAAGATGTTACAACATGCCAAAGAATAAAAATATTTGAGTGCTACACTACCAGGACACGCCCCGTGAGTTTCAATACCCATAATTTCTGCGTATACTCAAGCAGCGACGAAAGCCGTCATCGGCAAGCAATCACTACGTTGAACCATGTTTTTATTTATTTATTTATTTATTTATTTATTTATTTATTTATTTATTTATTTATTTATTTATTTCAGTAGACTGCAAAAAATCTCCAGACCCGGACAAGCCGCTACTAGAAACTGAACCTGGCGAGGTTCGACGCACGAACCGTCTCGAGTGAAGCTAGCTTAGCAGTACCCTTTGAGGAAATATCATGCAGTTTTGAGATATAATTGGCCTTAGTGAGGTTAGAATAACTGGCGAGGTTTATACAGTGCTGCCTGATGGCTACTTCTTCTGCTATAGAGGACTGCCAGATAAGAAGCAACACGGGGTAGTATACATAATTCATAAGGATATAGAGGGCAACAGTGACAAATTCTACGGGCAATAATGAGAAGGTAGCAATAGTAATAAAATTAACTAGGAAGTATAGAATAAAGGCAGTACAAGCCTACGTTCCAACTACAGCCACGGCGATGAAGAAATAGTACAGTTTAATGAAGATGTTGAACTAGCGATGAGAAAAGTGCAAACACGGCATACTGTAGTCATGGGCGACTTCAATACAAGAGTCGGGGGAAAGCAGGCTGGTGAACAAGCAATTGGCAACTACAGCATCGGTTACAGGAACGCTAGAGGAAAGCTTCTGGTAGAATTCTCTAAAAGGAATAAGCTCCCAATAATGAATACCTTCTTTAGGAAGCGCAGCAACAGAAAGTGGACCTTCAAAAGTCCTAATGGAGAAAGAAGAAATGAAATCAATTTCATACTTTCTCCCGATCACAGGACAGGCAGGATGTCGTAGTGTTACTTTGCGTAACGTGCAGTGATCATAGGTTAGCGAGGCCTAGGATTCACCTCAATGTGAATGGATAAAAAGTAAAATTAGTCAAGAAGAAACAGGCCGACCTAGATGCAGTAAGGGTAAAAGGAGACCAATTCAGGCTGGTACTTGCAAACATGCATCCTTAGAACAGAGAGATGAAGATGACATAGACTTAGTGAGTTAAACCGTCACTGGGCTGGATTCAGAAGCAGCAATTGAAGTTGGATGTAAGGCACCAAGGCAAGCAGTAGGTAAGATCTCCCAAGTAACCATGGACCTAATAAAGAAACGACAAAGAATGAAAGTGTCCAACTCAAGAGATAAGATAGAATTCACGGAAGTGTAAAAACTGATTAAAAAAGGCGAAGATAAGTGATATTCGCAACTATAACGTGAGAAGGACTGAAGAAGGCGTAAAAAATGGACGCAGCCTGAAATCAGTGAGAAAGAAACTTGGCATAGGACAAACCAAGATGTATACACTGAAAGATAAGCAGGCTAATATCATCAGCAATCTCGAAGATATAGTAAAAAAAGCGGGAGAATTCTATAGTGACCTGTACAGTATTCAGAGGAATCATGATACCTCCTTTAGAAACTGTAATGAACAGAATGAACCAGCGATAAAGTTAGAAGAGCTATTCAAGACATGAAACGGGAAAAAGCAGCAGCAGAATATGAAGATGGAAGAACAGTCGACTTAATCAAAGATGGGTCTGTTTATACAAATTGTCTCACGACGTGAAGTGTTCCAGAGAGCTGGATGAATCCAAACATTACACTAAACCGCAATGAGACGCTAAAGAATTGGAAAATTACAGGCTCATCAGCTTATTGCCAGTATTGTATAAAATATTCACCAAGATAAATTTTAGTAGAATAAGGGCAACACGTGACTTCAGTGAACTAATAGAACAGGCTGGCTTCAGGAAGAAATACTCTACAAAGGATCACATCCATGTCATCACTCAAGTAATCGACAAATATGCAGCGTACAGTCAGCCTCTCAATATGACTTTCATAGATTACGAATAGGCATTCAATAGAGATACCAGCAGTTATAGGGGCACCACGCAATCAAAGAGTTCAGGGGGCTTGCGTAAATATCTTGGAAAATGTCTACAGATTCCTCAGCTACCTTGATTCCCCACAAGAAATGTAGAAAGATACCTATAAATAAAGTGGTCAGACAACGAGACACCATCTCTCCAATTTTCAATGCGTGCTTGGAAGGATTGTTCAAGCTACTAAACTGGCAAGGCTTCGCAGTAAAGATCCACGGTGAATACCTTAATTGGCAACCTTCGGTTTCCAGATGACATTGTCCTGTTCACCAACACTGGGGACGAGTTACAAAAGATGATTGATAACTTTAACAGGGAGTGTAAAAGTGGGGATGAAGATTAATATGCAGAAAACAAAGATAATTCTCATTTACTTCGCAAGGGAACAAGAGCTCATGATCGCCAGTCAGCCTCTAGATTCTGTGTATGAATACGCTTACGCATATCAATTACTCACAGTGGACCGTCATCATGAGAAGGAAATTTACCGAAGAATAAAAATGGGTTCGAGCGCATACGGCAGACATTGCCAGATCGTGATTGGAAGCTTACCATTATCAGGTGTAGTCAGTGCATTCTACCGGGGCGAAAATATGGGGCAGAAACTTGGAGAACAAAGAAGCTCGAGAACAAGTTAAATACCGCGCAAAGAGCGATGGAACGAAGAATGTTAAACGTAATGTTAAGGAGGCAGGAAGAGAGCGGTGTGGATCAGAGAGCAAACGGGCATAGCCGATATTCCAATTGACATTGAGAGAAAAAAATGGAGCTGAGCAGGCCATGCAATGCGCAGGTTAGGTAACCGGTGGATCATTAGGGTTACAGAATGGGTGCCAACAGAAGGGAAGTACATTCGAGGACGACAGAATAATAGGAGGGGTTACGAAATCAGGAAATTCGCAAGCGCAAGTCTGAAGTGGTTGGCGCAGGACAGTTGTAATTGAAGATCGCAAGAAGAGTGCGATAATATGGTACGCGGAAGTAGGAAAAATAAACATATGAAGGCAGTGCGCCGTGCAGTGGCGAATAGTACATCGACTCTTGGCAAAAACCCGTGAGTGAGGACCGTCATCATCATCATCATTGATACCAAGTCGTGAGGGTCTACGGCGGCACCTCGAAAAGCGTGGCATGAGAGAGTGCGGCCCGTGGCGTGAGCAGCACGCAAGATTCGGCGTTCGAGGGCAAAGAGCTTCCTCGCTGGGCGTCACACCCGAATCAACGCTGTCACCCGCTGAGAGGCTACCTCGCCCAGTTGTTCCGCTGGGCAACTGGTCCAGGAGGGCTGGCGGTCCTGAACCTGGGTGAACGAGCGTTCGGGTGAGAGGTCACAGGGCTACTGCACCAGCTGTAGACGTTGTAGAGGGCGCTACGCGCCATGCGTTCTATATAGGTGGTTGTCGTATAAATGTGTGAGCACACGTTTGGTCAAGGCGGCTCCGAGTCACTTGTGTAGACGCGGCTAGCGTCTGTCAGCACCCCACACCGTACATGGTGTCAGAATTGGTCACCGTTCGCTCTCTCTAATGGCGAACAAGCCCGACGCTATGTTTGCCGGGGTACCTGGACTCCAACAGCCATCGAGCTTCGACTTCGCCGACCCAAGTGCATGGTCTACCTGGATTGGGCAGTTCGAGGACTGTGCCTACGCTACAGGATTGCACCAAGCTACCGAAGAGGTCCGAGTACGAACGCTTCTTTATTGCATGGCTGTTCAAGGTCGACACGTGCTGGCGTTTTTCAACTTGTCGGCCGAAGAAGTTCAGTCGTACAGCGTTGTTAAAAGCAAGTTTACCTCGTATTTCGTGCACCCGCTAAACGAAGTTCACCAGAGTTATCGTTTTCACAAGGGGACGCAGCAAGGAGACGAGAGCGTCGATGCCTTTTATTCCGCGTTGCAAAACACGGTATAAAGATGCAACTACGGCTCAGCGTCCATTGAGGACAGGCTCGTTCGAGACCAAATTATTGTTGGTCTGCTGGACAGCAGGTTATCGGAACAATTCTGCCGTACTTCTGACTTGACGCTCGATAAAACGCTTCTGCATGCACGGCTGCACGAAGATGCGGAACGAGAAAAACGTGATCGAGAAAGCCAGTTATCTAGGCCAGTCGCCGTTGATGTAGCGAAACACAGGCCAACGAGAAGTCACGTAATCAAGCGTCAGCAGCAAGAGAAACGCTCCTCGCCGGCGCGCACAGATCGTGTCACTCCTGCGGGCGAGATGAACATCAGCGGAAATTTTGTCCTGCCAACAAAGCTATTTGCAAGTTTCGCAAAAAAGAAAGGACACTTCGAAGCAGTTTGCTTAGCCAAACAGCGCTCGCAAAGCCGAGTCACATGCCATCGAGATACATGCTGTCAAGAGGAGTCATGAGGCAAAGGCTAAGTTTGTTTGGGTCCACGTGAATGGAGTCCCACTCAAATTCAAGGTCGACTCGGGAGCGGAAGTTACCGTCGTTCCAAGCACTTTTTCAGGAGTATCGTCGTGATTCGACAAACCGTAGGGTCTTCTCACCGGTCCACGAAATTGCCCTTTGAAAGTAACAGGCCAATTCACAGCTACGTTGGAGTGGAAGAGCCGCACCTCTATACTGGCAGTATACGTCATGCCTTCGCAGCCGACACCTCTGCTAGGCTATCCCGCTAGCCTCGCATTGGGAGTCGTGAAGTTCATCGACGCCGCACAGCGACCTAAAAAGCAAGCTAGCTCTGCAAGCGACTCAACCCCTGGCCAGGAAATCTTCGAAGGGCTTGGTACTGTAGGGGAGGAGTACACTATTCGACTCAAGCCAAATGCCATGCCATTTGCTCTCAGTGTAACTCGCAGAATTCCCATTCCTCAGTACAACCAGGTAAAGGAGGAGCTGGACCAGATGGAAAAACAAGGTGTCATCAGGCGCATTACGGAGCCGACGCCATGGTGTGCCGGTCTGGTAGCTGTACCGAAGGCATCAGGCGGAATCCGAATATGTGTGGACTTAACGAAGCTCAACAAAAGTTCTCCGTGATAAGCATGTGCTTCCAACGGTCGAATGGGTACTCGGGCAACTGGGCGACGCCAAAGTGTTCTCAAAGCTCGACGCGACAGCAGAATTTCACCAAGTGCGATTGTCCCGAGAATGCCAAGTGTATACCACATTCATCACACCATTTGGACGCTACTGCTACTGTCGTCTACCTTTACGCTTGACTTCAGCACCGGAATATTTTCAGAGAGAAATGGCTCGAATTCTGGAGGGGCAACCGAACGTCGTCAACATGATAGATGACATTCAGATTTTTGTCAAAGATCGAGAATAGCACGACAAGCGACTTCTGGAGGTTCTCGTACGTCTAAAGACAGCCGGAGTTAAACTCATCAAGTCAAAATGCTGCTTCGGTCAAGACAAAGTCGAGTTTCTGGGTGTGGTGATCGACGCCAACGGTATCTCGCCAAGCCTCAGCAAACTGGAAGCACTGCGCAACTTAGAGTCACCTAAAGACGTCGCCGGGGTTAGGCGATTCCTCGGCATGGCTTATCATATTGGTCGCTTCCTGCCCAACCTTTCTCAAGAAACCGCCCCTATCCGCGCCTTGCTAGGTGAGCAAAATGCATGGCAATGGGGACCGCTTCGAGAGACCGCTTTTAATCGGGTAAAGCGATGCTCACCTCGGACCTGTGCGTCTCTAAGTATCATCCCGGTCGTAATACCATTCTCTCATGCGATGCGAGCTCATTTGGATTTGGCACGGTTCTTCTGCAGGAACTACCATCAGGCGAGCGATGCGCGGTAGCGTTGGCATCCAGGTCGCTTACTGAAACGGAACAGCACTACAGCCAAACAGAGAAAGAAGCGCTGGCGGTAGCATGGGCAGTGTACCGTTTTGACCAATATGTGCGTGGCCTAAACTTCACGGTAGAAACCGATCACCAGCCGCTGGTAACACTACCTGGAAACGCTGACTTGGAAACGTTGCCCCCACGTGTTCAACGGTTTCGCATCAAACATATGCGCTACCAGTTTAGCGTGATCTATGTTCCTGGCAAACAGCTAGCCACTGCGGATACTCTTTCAAGGGCTCCGGATGAGAAGCCGTCGATCAGTGTGGTGGATGTGGTAGAGGAGTTTGTTGAATTTCAAGTTGCTGCGGTCACAGACACGAAGCTGGTTACTGTAGATGAGGTTCGCGGACACCAAGAACTGGACTGGGAATGCAATCAGCTCGTCAAATACTGCACTCAAGGCTGGCCTCGTCGAGACAGGCTTCCGGAGCACATCAATATGTACTGGAGCCATCGAGGTAATCTCTCTTTGTGCAACGACATCCTGCTAAAAGGTAATCGCTTTGTCAACCCAGCCTTGCTGCAAAAGTATACGCCCGAACTTATCCATGAAGGCCACCAGGGAATTAACCGATGCCGACTAAGTGCGAAGGATTCCGTGTGGTGGTATGGACTTTCGCAGCAAATACGTGATAGAGTCACTCGTTGCAGACAGTGTGCAGTCACAAGAGCGCAAAGAAGAGAGCCTTTGGTCGTAACGAAAACTCCATAACAACCGTGGCAAGAAGTAGGAATGGACTTCTTTAGTTACAAGGGACACAACTATCTACTAGTAGTTGTTTATCGTTCTCGATACCCTGAAGTCATCTACATGCGAAGCACGAACTCTGAGGCGATCATCAATGCAGTCAAAAGCATTTTTGCTCGTTTTGGCATTCCCGCCCTAGTAAGAAGTGATAATGGACCGCAATTTCCCTCACGTGCCTTTGCAGCTTTTGCGAAGTGCCATGGCTTCCAACACACCACCTCAAGTCCAAACTACCCGCAGTCAAATGGGGAAGTGGAAAGGATAGTGCGTACGATCAAAGAGTTGTTTGCGAAAGCAGACGATCCTTTTTTGGCTCTTCTGTCGTACAGAGACACTGCAGGCGTCACAGGGTTCAGCCGAGCGCAGCTACTGTTGGGTTGCAACTTGCGAACCAGGCTTCTCAAGACAGTGTACCGCCGGGAACCGAAGTGGCCTGCGCCAGACGATGTGAAGTGCCAAGACGAAGAGGTGAGAGGGCGGCAGAAGGAAGACTTCGATCACCGTCATGCCGCGACCGTACCTCCTCCGCTGCAACCGGGAGGTACGGTGTGGGTTCGAGACATCAAGGATACGGCGTCTGTTCTCAGCCCAGCCTCCAAGCCCCGCTCGTACGTCGTCGAAACACCCAACATGGTGCTTGTGCGTAATAGAATACATCTAGTGCCCTATTCAGGCACAACGATCAGCCAGCTCGTAGTGAAAACCGTCAGGAGCACGAAGACCAGACTACGGCAACAGACGCCACGGCAACAGCAACACCACAAGTCTCGAAAGATTGTAGGGTGAGAGTCACCAGGTTTGGTCGTAGAGTCAAGACTCCGAGAAGACTTGACTTGTGAAATGTCTGGTGTTTCTTGTGTGCATATCTCCGGGGAGAGATGTAGAGGGCGCTACGCGCCATGCGTTCTATATATGTGGTTGTCGAGTAAAGGTTTGAGCATTCGTAAGGTCAAGGCGGCTCCGAGTCACTTGTGTAGACGCGGCTAGCGTCTGTCAGCACCTCACATTGTACAGACGTGACCCGGGGGCTGCTGCTGTGGGCTCCGGAGCGCAAACCCCGCCGGAGGGAAACCGGGCACGAGGAGGCTCCGGTATGTCGACTGTGGCGCTGGGCATCCCCGCGATGCGTCCGAACCTGCTTTTCGACCCTGCTTTCCGACACTGCTGGCCGACTTCGGCTCCACGACGTCTCCAACATGGCGACACGTGCTTCCGCCTGAACTGCAGGCCGATTACATTTGACCAATATATATATATATATATATATATATATATATATATATATATATATATATATATATATATATAGCTGCATGTCGCCGAGAAGGTATTTTAGGGAACTGTCCCGTGTGTGTGCTGTTTTCAATTTGTTATGTGCGTCAATACAAGTCTGATGTGTGTTTGCGCTTCCGTGTGCTGCTTCTGACTCTTTCTGGAGTGCTCCTGCACCTAATAACATCACAAACTGCCGAGCCTGCCAGGATTCATTCGTAAATACAGTGAAAGAGGGCAGTTTCCTTGAACGCAGACACACATTAGTAGATGGCACCATTCATTTAGAGGAAATCACGGCTACATGACTCCAACTCGGATTGTCAGGCGCAGAACTTCGCAGATAGATTGAGGCCGAACAGGCAAAACAAAGGGACGATAGAGCTGAGGAGCGAGAAGCAATCAAGGAAGTTGCTGAATTATCGTGCTTAGCTGACAAGAGGCAGCATGAGATCCTCCACCTAAAGTTACAGCTTCAGGATGGAGCTCGGAATGTGTCGGCAGCGGCTTCTGAAATTTTTACTGCGCCCAGTACTTCCTCGTCATCCCTCATTCCACAGAAGTTACTTCCTTTGTTTGACGAGAAACGCGATGACTTGCACGCGTATTTACAGCCATTTGAGCGCGTAGCAACTGGAACGGACTAGCAGCAAGAAAAATGGGCTCTTGCTGTGAGCATGTGTCTGACTGGCGAAGCTTTAGCTGTTATCGGTCGGATGACTGCCGCCGATTCATTAGATTACCCGAAGGTGAAGAAAGCTTTACTACACAGGTTCCAATTCACGGCCAAAGGCTACCAAGAGAAGTTTAGGAAAGCACGAGCAGTAGAGGGCGAAACTGGAAGACAGCAGCAAGAATTTCAGCCTATTTTGATCATTGGATTGAGATGTCTAACATGCCTGAAACGTATGAAGGCCTACGAGATCACATGATCTCTGAACAGTTCCTGCTCTGTTGTGACCCAAAGCTAGTCATTTTCTTGAGGGAGCGAGATTGCAAATCCCTTGACGAAATTGCTTGCTTGACGGATCGCTTTCTTGAAGCGCAGAACTGGAGAAACCTAGGAAAAGGTCCCGATAACAGAAAGAATTCCGGTGGGAAAACATTCAAGCTCCCAGGAAACCGCAACTCATGTGCATTCTCTGTCACCGGTTTGGACATTTGGCTCCTAACTGCCGTAATGCACCTAAACATATGCTAAAGTGTAAGTTGTGTGACAGAACGGGACATACAGCTGAAAATTGCCGAAATCAGTACGGGGACAACAAACCGAGTTCTTCGTGTGCACTCACCGAAGCTCAACCAGTTCTGACTTGTCCAGTGAATGCATTAAAGCGTCCAGGAAAGAAGACTCGCCGATCAAGTGATAGCGACGACGAGAATTCTGGGAATGCTGTAACTTTCCTCATAGACGGGATGATAGTGGTTGAAGGCCGAATGCTAGGAAGAAATGTTCGTGTATTACGAGATACCGTTTGTAATACCGCAATTGTCAGACGAGAACTCGTTCCAGATGTGTATATGACGGGAAAAACAAGTAGTGTTGTTCGTCTGGGCGGCTCAACAAGCCACCTGCCTGAAGCTGTCATACATGTGAACACGCCGTACTATACAGGCAAGTTAACAGTGGCATGTATGGGCGAGCCCCCCTACGACTTTCTTCTGGGAAATCTTCCAGTGTCACAGGACCATACGATCCGGACTCTGACTGGAAGCACCCCGCTGCTTACAACGAGGAGTCGTGGTCGATAGAAATGAAGCTTGCTAAGGCGCCTAGGAAACCTCAGCATGTATCGAGCGTGGCTAAAGCAAAAACTGAAGAACAAGAACAAGGCATGATTCGTCCCTTGTGCGTTCCGACAATTGTCTTTCGTTATGTAACTAAAGAACAACTCATTGAAGAACAGAGGAAGACCCGACGCTGAAACATACTTTTTGCCAAAGTGAGCAAGTCGTGTAACTCTGGAAAGGGTCACATCTATGAATTCGTCGAAGAATAAAGATTGTTATATCGCCTTTACCGCCTGGCTAATGGCAGAATATTTAAGCAGGTGATCATACCAAACGCATTTAGACATGGCATGTTAGAAGTGGCACATGAAAGCATCATGGCAGGACATCAAGGTATCAGGAGAACAACCGATCGTGTCCTACAAGAACTTTATTGGCTATATATACACAGAGACGTAAAACGCTTCGTGAAGTTGTGCGACAAGTGCCAAAGGACAACCCCTAAAATGAAAGTAGGGCTCGCTCCACTGGATAACATGCCGTTGACTGTAATAAGGGAACTGTGTACGAACGGGGAACTAGATCGAGAAACGCGAACGACACACACTTATGTCTTTGATTTGCGCAATCGCCTGGAGGAGACATGCAAGATCGCACCTGAACAGCTGGAGAAAGCTCGTTACAATGTCGGAGCTGACTACCTTAGTCACGCGTAATCACACGTTGATATACCAAAATGCGATTGGACAATGCTACCACTCAAGTGCTAAGTTGTTATTTGAAAACGAACAGATTTGTGCGTTCGTACTTTAACTGGACGCAGTGCCCTGTGAACAATGTGTGTCTTGTGCTCATATGAACAATCGGACAAACATACATGACAATTCTACTTTTTCTTTTTTTCATCCCGCGTCCTTGTGTTAGAATAGTTGTGAACAAAACTCGAAAAGCGGGGTATAGTGATAATATATGGTACGCGGGAGTGGGAAACATAAACATATCAAGGCAGTGCGCCGTGCGGTGGCGAGGAGGACCCCGACCCTTGAGTGAGGACCCTCACCATCGTCATCGACACCGAGTTGCGAGCGTCGACGGTGGCGCCTCGAAAAGCGTGTCCGAGAGACTGTGGCCCATGGCGTGAGTAGCGCGCGAGGTTCGGCGTTCGAGGGCAAAGAGCTTCCTCGCTGGGCGTCCGGCCTATAAGAGCTATCGCCGCCCGCGTCACTACGCCACACCGGAATCAACGCTGTCACCCGCTGATAGGCTACCTCGCCCAGTTCTTCCGCTGGGCAACTGGTGCAGGAGGGCTGGCGGTCCTGAACCTGGGTGAACGAGCGTTCGGGTGAGCGGCCACAGGGCTAGCGCGCCAGCTGTAGACGTGACCCGGTGGCTGCTGCTGTGGGCTCCCGAGAGCAAACCCCGCCAGAGGGAAACCGGGCACGCGGAGGCTCCGGTATATCGACTGTGGCGCAGGGCCCCCTGAGCCCCGCGAGGCGTCCGACCCTGCTGTCCGACACTGCTTGCCGAGATCGGCTCCACGACGCCTCCAACATGGCGACACGTGCTTGCGCCTGAACTGCAGGCCGATTACATTTTGCCAATATATATATATATATATATATATATATATATATATATATATATATATATATATATATATAGCTGTATGTCGCCTAGAAGGTAACTTGGGGAACTGTCGCGTGTGTGTTCCGCTTTCAATGTGTTATGCGCGTCAATAGAAATGTGATGTGTGTTGGAGCTTCTGCGTGCTCTTTCTGGAGTGATCCTGCGCCCAATAACATCACAGAGATGCCTTCGTCCTGCAGTGGACATATAATAGGCTGATAATGATGATGATGGTGATGAAAAGCCCAGAGGGCATTACATAGGCGAGATTATTATACAATCACAAGGTACAACAAGCTTACAAACACCAAGGAAAGTAACAAAATAGAAGCGCAATAGAAATGGAGTATTCATAAATCAAGGCAGGAGAACAATACAGATGTCACCTCACAATCAAGATGTATACCATATAAGATATCGATTACATGCATATTAATGGGACTACGTTTGGGGAATGTTGACTCGATCCAGATACACTAGCAATCACTAAGGGTAACTATTTGCTCCAACAGATAATTCCACTTTATTGCTGATAACACATTTGGCGAGTTCTGATATTTCAACTTACTTTCGAAAATTTCGTCTACTGTCAGACGAAGGTCCCTGCGTGAAGAGATATGACGTGGAGGAGCAATATTCCTAGTTGCAAAATCTGTACTGCTCTAGCATACCGAGTGAAAAAAAATTACAAACGAGATTTGCTGCGTCGTGTGTCAAGATTAGAGAGGTTAAGTCTTCTCTTCAACGTCGCTAGACTTTGGCAAGCTAAATATGTTGACAAAATAAATCTGGTCGCCTTGTTCTGCACGTATTCAAGCTGAGTTCAACGATCAGCGCTACTTGGATGCCATAGTACGCAAGCGCATTCTAATTCTGACCTAATTAGTGCTGTGTGGGCATGCTGCCTTGCTTTGGCATTAGCACTTGACAAACAACGTTTTAAACGCCGAATTTTTTAAAAGCTTCATTTACCATATGTTCTATATGAACGTTCCCACGTAAAATTAGACGAGTAGTGCACACCCACATACTTAAATGACTGAGTTTTTGCAATCATGCTGTTGTTATAATTGAATAAGTATTCGCAGGAGTATTAGTCAGCGTAGAAAAGGTCATCTGCTTTGTCCTGTCGATGTTTACCTCCGTTTCACACAGTATGCGCCACTCATGTAAACAGGTTATATCGGCCTGCAGGAGCATTACATCGAGCGAGTTATTTATTTTTCTGTATATCACAGTCATTGGCGAAAAGGCGCATACTAGAAGTTATGTTGTTAGCTATCTCATTAACGTAAATTAAAGAGAGAACCGGCCCTGATACTGACGCATGTGACACGCCCGATGTCGCAGTTCAGCTAAAAATGCGCTCTCTAATCTCGACATCTTGAAAGCGATTGCGCAGGAATTTTTCAATGCAATACGTGGTATTATCGTCAAGATATATCTTACCAATCTTGTTCTTTAATTCCCTACGGGGCAGCCGATTGAAATCTTTCCAGAAATCTACAAATATGGCATCAACATAGTGTAAAGCATGCAAGGAGTTTACAAGTTCAGATAACTGTGTTTGAGATGACTTTTTGTGCCTACTAAATCCGTGTTGTTGATCAAGCCACAGATTGCTTTCGTTTAGGTGGGACATTATGTGCGTGCAAATGATATGTTCCAGCAGTTTGTAGCAAACTATTGTTCTATAATTGCTGCGATACGTGCTTTCGCCTGACCTGAATGCCGGAATGACATGTGCTATCTTGCAATCGTCGTGAAGACATGAGGATTTCAAAGACTGCCGGGAAAAAAGGGAAACGGGAGGAGCGTTTACGGCGTGCCGTATTGAATCAATGAACTCGAATTTATTGCAGCTAAGCTGTTAGCCTCCACTCGGTCGGAATTTATTGCGACGCGCCTTCACGGACAAAAATAAAAGGCTTTCAGCGATTAGAAAATGCCTTCAGAGATTGAAGCGACAAGTACATACATTGGTGTCACGCATAGAACATACAGCACATCATTCGTTTCATAAAGAACAAGTACAAAACAAGCACCCAAACCCCATCATTGATGATAAAGCGCTCCTGATAAGAGCGCGAGAGCACGTAGCGCTCCCCGTATAAGTGTCCCGGTAACTATTACTGTTGCGCAAGCTGCCGTGGCAACGGCAACTTAGCAACCAGCCTGGCAACTGCTTTCGTTGTTGTTGAAGCGCCGGTATCGGTAGGCAACGGATAGTTAGGAGTCCCAAGGAGCAGCACGAATACGAGGAGCGGCAAAGGGAAAAGAAACGGCGATACTGTACGTGGCGGCGTGCTGTTAAAATTACCATTACTCCCATTAGAATCATCACTCTGAATTACCATTATTATCACTACTCTAAAGCAATAAAGCATTGCATACCGCCCTAAGCAGTTGTGGTGGTGGTTTTCAACAGCTTCGCCGGACATCCACTTTCGCAGAGCCAGGAAGGCGAGTCAATCTTTAGATCGCGCATTTCATCTCCGTATCGAAACAGTATGCGCTGGGTCGCTCATAAAAAACGAAGTTTTATACGTATGTATAATTTCATGACTGAGTTGAGAATGTATCAATTTTGGAAAAAGCTTTTGCTGTTTCGAGACGCGCAGTCATTACAAGCTGAAAGCGTAGTCTGCGATTCGTAATGCCAATCGACATCGTAGTTTCTTCGCAAATCACATTGATTGCGCGAAACTGCCTCCAAATTTTGACGGCTTCGAGTGTCCCATGCATCAAACTTGCCAAACGGACCTGGCGTGGCAGCCCAGCAGCTATGATGTTGCGCCGCCGAGTTGCAGATCGCAGGTTCGATTCCGGCCACAGCAGCCACATTTTAATGGGGGCTGAATGAAAAACCGCCTGTGTATCGCGATTTGGTGCACATCAAATAGCGCCAGAGAGTCGAAAGTAATCCAGAGCAACCACTACGGCGTGCCTCATCAAATCCCGGCGTTGGCGCACGTAAACGGCCAAAATTTATTCATGCAAGAAAACCCACGCGGTCAAAATTAAGCTAGCCCCCCCCCCCCCCCTCTACGGCATGCCTCATATTGTCACGCAGCAGTGACGGTGCAGAGTGTCGAAACCGTGAGTTACAAATTTAACTATATATTGGGCGAACTTCTACCCAGTACAACGAATAAGACTCAAGCGCAACGAAAATGGTGAGCAGAATCGGCGATCGTTGAAAAGTAATCGTTCGGTCAAGCGCTGCGGCTTTTGTACACGACTCGTCGAATGCTCCAGGGTAATCGCTGGCGCCCGTGTGTCTGCCAAAAGATACTATACAATTGGTGTCGCCCGCACAATCAGATTACACAAGGTTCGGTAAGGACAGACAACGGATATAACTATCGATAACATACGAAAAACTTCTGATACTTGCAGGCGCGTCCTGCGGCTAGCAATAGCGTTTAACATTTGTTATTTGATGAAAAGTGGTCACACGAGAAAGATAAAAAATTTGGAGGACACTTAAGCTTCGCGTGTGAGAGTGGGACGCGATAGCATTCAAAGATCCGTGACTGCTTCTCACGGCTCCCGGCAACTGCAGCTGAGGTCACCGGAATGTTTTCCTCGAAACGCTGCAGCGGCAAACGCTATGCATGAAGGCGAGCTTGCTGGTTCTGTTTTCTTTTTACGTGCAAGCGTAAGTGGCCCCCTAGTAAAATCGGCGATGCGATCTTTGTAGTCGTGAAGGAAGGAAGCGCCGGGGGAGGAAGGCTGCTGGAGGTGGAGAAGGGAATCGCGGGCCGGTGAAAGTACGAAGGAGCGCGCTGAGATGATGATTATGATGATGATGATGATTTTATGGCATTCGCTTTCCTACGGGGCGGTGACAAACGGTCACCCAGCCTGCTTGATTTAATCGGGTATGCTAGGCACGTTGTTATCTAGCCTTTTTGCGAACATCTCCTTAATCTTTTTTTCCCTTCCAAAATCTACCTCGTATCGCTAGCTATGAATGAAGAAATGCGGTCCTATCAATCTCTTCCTTGCTTTTTTTCCACCAATATTTTAAGCATATCTCGCTTAGCTCGACTGCTGACTCGCTGACGCTTCTGTCCACTTCCCAAGCTTCAAAGCCAAGCGCTTCTGGGAGGGGAAGGTTACCTACGGTTCTCACTAGGCGAATCCCTTCGCATTCCATTAGGATGTGCTGAGTGGTCTCCGGATTTTTTGTGCAGCATACACATGCCTCATTTAGCTTCCAATATTTGCTCCGGTATGTTTTTGTTCTTATGCAACTGAGTCGAGCCTCAAATAACAAGGCACTGCCATTTTTGTTATCGTACCGATTTATATTCTGATTTCTTCCCATTCTTTTAAACCTTCTGAGCAAGCGCCACAAAGCAAAACCACCTAGAGGAAAGTCTAGGTGCGGAAAAAAATAGACGAAGCGTCGCGGAATAGGAAAGTAGGCGGGGGCGCGTTGGGTTGATGCATCCTCTCAGCGCGCCCAGGAAAACATAAACAGATCACGCTGGGTGACCGCGGACACTCGCTGTCAAAACGCTGGCGTGAGGATGCGCGCTAGAAGCAGCGTGCGAAGTGCCCTTGGTACTGTCTATCGCTTCAACGCAAACTGAGCGGCGAAGACATGGCGCGCACAAAGGTATGCAGCCGTCTGCAGATCGCGTTTAACATATGGCGCGCGCCACCGAATGCGGCCGTGCAAAGTACGCAGTTGCTGCCGGAGTACAAGCCCCCGCCCACCCTCCCGCGCTTCCTCCCCGCTTTCCTCCCCTGCGCTCACTGTCGCCGCCGCGGCTGCATGTCTACGGGGACCGCGGCGGCGCTTGTGTAGGGGTGGTGTGGTGCCATATGAAAAAATGTATGATTTCGTAATGTATGCAGCCTAAACACATTCACGGGTAATCGGTCTCCATGTGAATGTTGTACGCCTCACGAATGTTTTCATCTTTAACATTGAGAAGGGAAAAATGAGACATCTACCCAAACCTGGCTAAGTGCTACAAATCAAACCCATACGGGTTCCTCAACAGAAAAGATTCACAGTTGAAGAAAACTTCCTTGTAGCAGGCACCTAGTTACCCAAGCTGGCGTCAAAGACGTTCATCGAAGACCGACGCGTACCTACTGGCGCGTACCCAGTGACTCATTATCATCATCACCAGTCTACTTTATGTCCACTACGGTGGCTAGAAGGGGGAGGTGCGAGCAACGCAGACGTCGCTGAGCGCGCCACGTGTTGCAGTGATTCGTGATGCCGAGTGGTGGCGCGCGCGTCGATGCTAGATGTCTCCGCTGTACAGTCGCGATCTTTTTGAGGGTGAGCACGGGAGCGCGTAGCTTTCCGTACTACCAGCGCAGTTTAGCGGCGGTAGCGAGAAGCAGTGCGCATGCGCAGTGCGTCTCGCGTGTGAGAATTCTACCTTCGCGCGCACTGCGTCACGCAAGCACGCGCGTGTCGTCTGCTACACGCGCACCGCTTCAAGAGTGGTAACAATGTTGAACTTGAAATTACATACCGCTCGATGTATGAATAAACTTGAAACTATGTTATATTTTGCCAACGTTCCTAAGATCATTGTTGGACTGTAGCTAAGCTTTTGCGACGCATACGTATTATACTGGTGGGCGTAACAGTGACCACCCCTGTGTTCGAGGAAGGTATATATTCGTTCACATTACCGCATTGATCAGAGCAACTGCTTAACGTCAGCATGACCCGTGTTCCTGAAGACGAGAGGTGGAAAAGAGTAGAATTTTCGTTGAAGGGATATTCTCAGCGCTCCATCGGCGCATTGGTGGAGAGGCCGCTGAAGACTGTCAATAGGATCATCCAAGCGTTCAGGAAGGAAGGCCGCATTTCTGACGCCCCACATAGGCGTCGGGCAAGGGTAACAGATGAAGAAGATGCGCTTATGGTAGCTGCGGTAGTGCAGAATCCATTTCAGTCGGCGAGGGAAGTGTAGGAGCTGCTCGATGTGGACGCTTCCGTTGTTACCATACGGCGACGCCTCAGGAGCGCTGGATTGGGAAGTTATGTGGCTGCACAGAAGCCCGCTCTCACTGCTTCGAACAAGGTGTCACGCCTGCAATTTGCCAAAGCTCACGCCTTGTGGACTTCCGAAGACTGGGGCCGAGTAATCTTCTCGGACGAGTCGACTTTTTCAACACGCCAAGACCAACGCGTGCGGCTGTGGCGCACAAGAGGAACACGGCAAGAAAATGTTTCTTAACGGACTTTATTTTGTGTGAAGAACTGAATTTAATACAATTTCCATGCAGTTACGAGCCAGCCAATCTGCAGGGAGTCGCGGCGAGCGGACGCACCTGCGTGAACGTGTGGGGCGCGGTGTCAAGACATGGTCTCGGGCCTCTACACCGCATCGAGGGCACTCTTATTTCGCAGCGCTATTGCAGCGAAATCTTGGACAACGTGCTCCTTCCTTACGCCCACGCCACTTTCCCCGATGCTGATTTTGTGTTCCAGCTTGACCTTGCGCCGATGCACACCGCGAAAATTGTGAAAGAGCACCTACAAGCTCGTGGGGTCCATCTGCTCTCCTGGCCGGCCAAGGGCGCTGACATGAACATCTGTGAAAACGTATGGGGCCGCATAAAAGCAGCCATGGTGCGACACCCTATTCATTCGGCAACTGCGGACGAGCTGTGGGTAGGTGTTTCCCAAGAGTGGGAGCATCTTAGAGCAAGTAACTTTGTTCCTGTCCTGTACTCTTCCCTACCGTCTAGAATGGCGGCAGTTGTCGCTGCAAAAGGGAATATGACAAAATATTAAAGAAAGTGAAACAGCGATTAATTCCAGGTTGCAGCTGTTACTTTTCCGACTCTTTAATTATTTTGTGAAAAATGGACAAAATAAAAGTTCTGACATTTGCGTTTGTTAGCTTGTTTTCTGCATTGTGTGCCTACAAAAACCCGGCAGAAAAGTAGGTAACGATTTCCAAGCAATTAGGGTAACGCTATGAATAAGGAACACGCCATTTATAATGGAAACATCTCGATTTCGCTTACAGTGATAATTCGGCCCTCGCCGAGGAAACAAAAAAGCAGCTAGCAGACGACAAGCGAGCGCTCCGATGACGTGATGCGCGCGAAGGGACGCTACTCTTGCCGCGCATGAGCACAGAAATTGTGAGGCGCCACTAAACTTCGGTGGTAGTATCATAAGCCACGCGCTCCCGTGTTCACGCTCAAAAAGATTGCGACTTTACCTTGGCTGCTGCCGGAGCTGGCGAGTGCGCTCGGCTTGCATGGTTCTGTTCGTTTATTTTTGCTCCACGCTCGTTTCTATTCACATTCACGTTGTGCACTTGTGCCTCCTTGTGGTGACAATATCTTTACACGTTTCTATGCCGTAAGAAGCAATGGAAAGTCGCATGAAACGACAGACGCACAGTTTTGCGACGGGCTGTACAACAGGCTATGTTTCTGCTAGAAAAACAGAAAAAAAACATCCTTTTTCTCGGTGCCTGACGACGATAAGGCACTTAAAGCGTGGCAGCGGGCCGTGCCCCGTGCAGACAAGGCCTTGGACAGGACTTCGAAGCTGGGTTCGAGCTTCACTTCGCACCCCAGTTTGTAATCCGTACCTAGAGCCACGCGGTGAATGAAGAGCTTGTGGAGATACCTCGCGGCCGTCCTTGCCTGGCTAAAGGCGTGGTACCGACAATTTTTCCAAACACGCCAGCCTACCTATCAAAGAAATTGCCTGCGAAGCGAAGATCAAGGACCTCAAATGGAGACGTGCTTGGGAGAAGAAGAACAGACAGCGACAACTCTTCGCCCGAGGCCTTTTCATTGATAAGTGTCACCAACGCCGACATTGGTGTGATCAGCCCATCAGATGCCCACATGTGTAGTGTGGAAGAATTGGACTTTCTCAATGGTGAGAAATTGCCATCCGTGTTTTGGTCAGGTTGCCTTGTAGCGGCAGCGCAAGACACAATAGCGTTTCATGTACTTTCCATAGATGGGAACAGTGTGTCTTCCAGAAAATTAGTTTTGTGTTCTGTTAATTGCTACCATTTCTCCGTGTTCGCGCAAGGAGTGTGCATAAAAAGTGAAGTGCATGATGCTGACAGTATACTCCACAAGGCAAACGAAATAAGCGCGTCTTCAAGCTTCGAAAAAAGCTTTCTTTCTTCGACCTCCGGGAGAAGAAAATGGCGCGCGTATGGCAACAACTTGTTGCATACAATGCTTCGGCGTATCACAATGTCACAACCCGTGTGTGCAATGCAAGTATCTGCGCAAACTGTTGTTAAATCAAGCCTCCTATCGAAGAAGAAAAAAAAGTTACGAGGCCAAATGCCAGTGCCGCTAGAAAGCTTGCGAAGCGCAACATAAAGCTACACCGAGAGAACACCAAATAGCTTGCGTACTGAGCTCGACAGGATGAAGGAAATCACCGCTTCGATATCAGCTTCAAGCCTGGAGATTAAGCTCTCCAGTCTCCCCAAAAAGCAACGGCAACAAGCGAGAGCGTGCTTTGAAATGTCGAAAAGAAAAGGCGCTCAAAGCATGAAATATTGACAAGGGTACTTATCTTTATCGGGCGACCACGTTTCGCCGCCTAACAAATGTCATCGCACAGCGCGGGATGCGCCTGCATTTATCCGAAGTTTCTGGAAAGATATCGATGCTTCTATCCGATCTCTGTTGTCGCCGAACCTTGCGTTATCTGATTTCATCGCGTTATCTGATTTCATGTACCGAACGCCCCCGCAAAGCCGCGATCCAAGCCCGAGGACAAAACCAACATCGCCCAAGACCAGCCTGCTAGCCGCAGACTGCAAGGACTGCCCCCAGAGCACGGACTTCTACCTGAGACGAGCAGGAAGATTGCCACCAAGTCCAACCCAATGGCAGCCCCAGCGTCCCCCGTCGTGCTGCAGCAGCCCAGGGAGCCCCCGACGTTCCGCGGTTCAACATTCGAGGACCCAGAAACCTGGCTCGAGAGGGATGAGAGGGTCGCTGCATTTAACAGCTGGAACAGCGACGACAAGCTCCGACATGTCTTCTTCGCATTGGAAGACGCTGCCAGGACGTGGTTAGCGAACAGACAAGCCACCTTAACGACCAAGAACCCTTTCCGAAGCGGCTTCCTGCAGACATTCACAAGCGTCGTACGCCGAGAACGAGCCCAAGCACTACTAGAAACCCGAGTGCAGCTGCCTAATGAGACCACCGCGATTTTTACAGAAGAAATGAGCCGCCTATTCCGCCACGCCAACCCGGAAATGTCCGAGGAAAAGAAAATTCGGCTACTGATACGTGGTGTGAAGGAGGAACTTTTCACTGGTATGGTACGAAGCCCACCGAAGACTGCCGACGAGTTTCTTCGCGAGGCCACTAGCATCGAGAAGACACTGGAAATGCGGAACCGGCAATTCAACCGCAGCACGAATTCGACAAGCTACGCCGGAGTTCAATCACTGGCCACCGACGACCTGCGCAAGACTATCCGAGCGGTCGTGCGGGAGAAGCTACAGAAGCTGTTCCCGTCATCACAGCCTCAAGTGGCTTCGATTGCCAATGTCGTACGTGAGGAGCTCCAACAACAACTTGGAGTAGCCCCGGAATCGCCGCTGCCTCAGCCGCAAGCGATGACATACGCCGCTGTAGCCCGTCGTCACGTACCCCCTCCGCGCCCTCGGCCGGGTCCAGTGACGACACAGTTCCGTCATCCGCGACCACCCCCGCCGCCAGCACGCCAACCCGTCACCACACGCGGCATTCCAAGGAAGACTGAAGTTTGGCGCACCCCCGACCACCGTCCCCTTTGCTATCACTGCGGAGAAGCCGGGCACATCTACCTCCGATGCCCATACCGGGAGATGGGACTTCGAGGGTTCGCCGTTAACGCACCGCGACCTCAGATTAGCGAACGACCTCGCGATATCGCCGACTACCTCGCCGACACTAAGTGGAGCCCTCGACGACCGTCACGTTCGCCGTCACCAGGCCGCTACCTGTCGCCGCAGCGCCGACCATACACCGGCCCGGCCCGGGGCCGCTCTACGAGCCCATATCCAGAAAACTAAAAGCAGCATCTGATGGAGGTGCGGTTGCTGTTCGTCGAACTGACGAAGATCCTCCGCCGCCGACGAAGACACCGAAGAAACAACCTCGACGACATAACTACACGCCACCGTCCCGACGAAGTCTGGAAGCAAAGAATACGACGACGAAAGACGACCTGACGACGCGACGTTCCAGCTTCAGTTCAACGCGACGCAGCCGTGATCCGACGCCGAGACCTAACTGCAACACCAGACAAAGAACCACCGACCTCGACGTGCTTCTCGACGGCCACGCAGTTACCGCCTTAGTGGACACAGGGGCCGATTACTCCGTAATGAGTGGACACATGGCCGCCCAGTTGAAGAAAGTTAAAACTGCATGGGAAGGCCCTCAAATTCGAACCGCTGGAGGACACCTCATTACGCCTACTGGAATCTGCACTGCAAGAATTACCGTTCATGACCGGACATACCTTGCCACTTTCGTTATCCTCCAACAATGTTCACGCGACGTCATTCTCGGCATGGACTTCCTAAGCCAACACGGCGCAGTCATCGACCTGCAGTCGAAGTCGATAACCCTGTCTGAAGATCAAGCGATACCGCCGGAGAGCTCTCGTAGTCACCATGCCTTAAGCGTGCTCGAAAGTCAAGTCAGCATCCCGCCTCGCTCCAGCATTGTCATTTCCGTCGGCACCAAAGCACCTGCCGACGTAGAAGGCATCATCGAGGATGACCAACGTCTACTGCTACACCGTGAAATTTGCGTCACAAGAGGGATCGCTCGACTGCATGGACGGAAAACTGAAATGTTGCTGACAAACTTCAGCCAGCAGTTCAAGCAGGAGTTCAAGATAACCGCAGTGTTCAATTGAACTGGAATATGTTTGTTACTAAAATTCGTGAATTAACAGGAAAATTTATCCCTACCTACACTCTTTCCTGTAATGATAATGCTCCCTGGTACAACACCCACATTAAGCGCCTTTCAAACAAAAAGAAACGTTCGTACAGACCAGCTAAAACATCTGGAAACTCTCAAAAATGGACAGCTGACAAACGCGCTACATATAACTACATAACAGCGCTTAAACAAGCTAAAGATAACTTTTTAAATAACACATTGCCATCCATGCTAACTACTGATACGAGAAAGTTCTGGCGCACTATTAACCCAAAACATGACGACGCCATAACCCTTGTTGATAGCACCGATACCGCAATTCCCCCTGCCGATTGCGCATCTGTACTAAATGACGTTTTTGCGCGTAACTTTTCTAAACACGCTCATGTAACACGCCCAACTACACTATCTTACGACTACGCCGCAATGCACCCTTTAATAATCGAACCCGTTGGTATAGAAAAAATAATCGCCTCATTGAAACTATCATCCGCTCCTGGCTGTGACTTAATTAACGCTAAGTCTCTAAAAAACACTAGCACATATTGTTCCATTATTCTTGCAAAGATTTTCCAGCAATCACTTGACAAAGGTTCACTGCCTGCTGATTGGAAGGTGGGGAAGGTGATTCCACTCTACAAAACGGGTACTAAACATTCCCCACCGAACTATCGGCCTATTTCCTTAACCAGTATACCATGCAAAATTATCGAGCATGTTCTGTCTTCTCATATTGCCAACTTCTTAGAAGAAAACTCCTTTTTTTTCTGAGTTTCAACACGGCTTCCGCAAAACATATTCATGTGACACCCAACTAGCATCATTCACGCATAAACTAAACCTATTGCTTGACCACTCTTCAGTTGCAGATCTAATTTTTTTGGACTTCGCAAAAGCGTTCGATAAAGTGTGCCGCAGCTTATTAATCTACAAACTGCAACAACTAAACCTTGACCCTAAAATTCTGTACTGGCTTGAGGTTTTCCTCACTAACCGTTCACAGTTCGTTTCAGCTAACGAAGTAACATCTAATCTGAGTCCTGTTTATTCAGGTGTACCACAAGGCTCCGTGCTTGAACCCCTCCTATTTCTCATATATATTAACGACTTACCTTCCTGTGTTTCATCTCAAATTCACCTATTTGCTGACGACTGCGTAATTTACACCGAAATAACTCGCGACGAGGATGCTACCAGGCTTCAAGCTGACCTTAACGCCGTTTCTGCATGGTGCAATTCATGTTTAATGGAATTAAATGTTAACAAGTGTAAATTCATGCGTGTATCTCGAACTGCCAGTGAACCACCTGTGTACTCCCTTAATAACGCTCTATTAGAATTGGTAACAACTTACAAGTACCTTGGCCTTCACATCACCTCTGATCTTACTTGGAATACCCACATCACCCATATAATAAGTAACGCTAACAGAATGCTAGGTTACTTACGACGCAACTTTTCCAAAGCACCTTCTTCCTTAGAATTAATCCTCTATAAAACTCTAATACGACCTAAACTTGAGTATGCTGCTTCAATCTGGGATCCAGGTCAAGTAAACCTAATGCACTCACTGGAAATGGTTCAGAATAACTCAACTCGTTTCATTCTTTCTAACTATAATAGAACCGCGAGTATCAGTGCCATGAAATCTAGCCTTAACCTACCGTCCTTGTCATCACGTGGAAAATTGTTCCGTTTGTGCCTTTTTCATAAATTATTTCATCACCCGCTGCTACGCAACAAACTTATTTCTCCGCCTCCGTATGTATCGCCCAGACTAGACCACATTCATAAGGTCGGCATTTCATTTTGCAGATCCAACGCTTTTTTGCAGTCATTTGTACCACGCACTTCCAATGAGTGGAATCACCTCCCCGCCTCGATAGCCACTATCGCAGATCACCTATTATTCAAGAATGCCATAGCTAGCACTGTATAACTAGGAACCTTTTTTTCATATTGTTCAACCTGTACTCACAAACGCCTTAGCTAACATTGTATATCTAGGTGCCATTTGTTAAATAGTTTTGTTTATACGTATTTATATACATAATTTTCTGCACTAGTAACTCCTGTTTGTTGAATTTACCCGTTTTGCTTGTAACCACTCCTCTCTATAACGCCGTAATGGCCCTGAGGGTATGATAAATAAATAAATAAATAAATAAACAAGGGCACGACGATCGCGTACATCGAGGGAATTCTGGAAGAAAGTAATGCGTTTGTGCTCTCGGATTCCGCCGCATCTGCCCCGACGACCATGGTTCGCGAACCAGACTACGACATTAATCCAAGTCTCCCCGGGATTAAGCAGCAGCAGCTCAGAAGTCTGCTCCGATGATACAAAGGCTCCTTTTCGACGTCATCGAGGATTCGACAAACCCCAGTCGCCAAGCATCGCATAATCGCCGAGGAGTGCACTCGACCACTCTGCCAAAGCCCTTACCGAGTTTCGCCGCGAGAACGTGAAGCTATAAGAGAACAAGTCGACGAAATGCTGCGTGACGACGTCATCCAGCCGTCGAAAAGCCCGTGAGCATCCCCTGTTGTCCTGGTGAAGAAAAAGGACGCAACCCTACGTTTCTGCGTCGATTATCGTCGTCTGAACAAGATCACGAAGGACGTATACCCCCTCCCACGGATAGACAACGCATTGGATCGGCTCTGCAACGCTAAATACTTCTCGTCGATGTACCTCAAGTCTGGCTATTGGCAAATAGAAGTCGACGAAAAAGATCGCGAAAAGACCGTCTTCATCACCCCAGACGGCCTCTACGAGTTCAAGGTTATGCCATTTGGACTGTGCTCGGCACCTGCAACGTTCCAGCGCGTGATGGACATGCTTTTAGCAGGATTGAAGTGGCAGACCTGTCTCGTTTACTTGGACGACGTCGTTGTATTCGCCGGAAATTTCGACGATCACCTTAGGCGGCTTGCAACAGTACTAGAGGCCATCAAGTCATCAGGGCTCACTCTGAAGCCAGAAAAGTGCCGCTTCGCTTACGATGAGCTTCTGTTCCCAGGCCACGTAATCAGCAAATCTGGTGTCCGTCCAGACCCGCAAAAGACAGCTGCCATCACACAGTTCCTGCAACCCATCGACAAGAAGGTAGTGCGTAGATTTCTTGGCATGTGTGCCTACTACAGGCGATTTCTCAAGGCCTTTTCACGCATCGCTGAGCTGCTGACACAGCTAACTAAATGTGACGTCGAGTTCAAGTGGGAAACGCCGCAGGCCGACGCATTTCAAGAACTCAAACGACGCATGCAGTCGCCGCCTGTACTTGCGCACTTCGACGAGCGCGCCGATACCGAAATCCACACTGACGCCAGCAGCCTAGGCCTCGATGCCGTCCTAGTCCAGACAAAATATGGACATGAACACGCGATAGCTTACGCTAGCCGGTCGTTGACAAAAGCGGGAGGAAATTATTCTACAACGGAAAAGGAATGCCTCGCCATCGTTTGGGCTACAGCGAAATTTCGCCCTTACCTGTATGGCAGGCCATTCAAAGTGGTCGACCATCACGCGTTGTGTTGGCTAGCTAACTTAAAGGACCCTTCAGGACGGCTGGCGCGGTGGAGCTTCAGACTACAAGAATACGATATCACTGTAACATACAAGTCCGGACGAAAACACTCTGACGCCGACTGCTTATCACGCGCCCCCATCGATCCCCCGCCGCAGGACGACGAGGACGACGACGCCTTCCTTGGAATAATAAGTGCGGAAGACTTCGCCGAACTACAACGAGGGGACCCGGAGCTAAAAGCCCTAGTCGAGTATTTGGAAGGGCACACTGACGTTGTCCCTAGGGCATTTAAGCGTGGATTGTCTTCGTTCAGGCTTCAAAACAACCTACTAGTGAAGAACTTATCACCAGTACGCGCCAACTACCTTCTTGTTGTTGCGTCGGCGCTGCCTCCAGAACTACTGCACGCCCTACATGAGGACCACCTCGGCTGGGCACCCCGGTTTCTGCCGGACGCTATCGAGGATACAAGAAAGGTTTCACTGGCCGTGCCTAACCGCCGATGTCGCCCGTTACGTCAAGACCGTCAGCGACGCAAGACACCACCGACAAGGCTAGCGGGATTACTACAGCCGATCAAGCCTCCTTACCGACCTTTTCAGCAGATCGGGATAGACTTGCTGGGACAGTTTCTGGTATCAACTACCGGAAATAAGTGGATCGTCGTGGCGACGGACTATCTCACCCGCTTCGCTGAAACGAAAAGCTCTACCGAAAGTCAGCGCAGCCGCAGTGGCGAAATTTTTAGTCGAGAACGTCCTGCTGCGACATGGTGCTCCAGAAGTCCTGATCACCGACAGAGGAACGGCTTTTACAGCAGAGCTCACCCAAGCCATTCTGCAATACAGCCAGACAAACCACAGGAGGACAACTGCCTACCACCCGCAGACGAATAGCCTCACGGAGCGCCTGAACAAGACCCTCGCCGACATGCTAGCAATGCACGTCGACGTCGAACACAAGATCTGAGATGCTGTCCTGCCGTACGTAACATTCGCTTACAACACGACGGTGCAAGGAACAACACAGATCACGCCATTCAGGTTGGTTTACGGCAGGAGCCCGACGACGACGCTCGACGCTATGCTGCCGCATGTCACTGACGAAGAGAATCTTGACGTCGCCACCCATCTCCAGCACCGAAGAGGCTCGACAGCTCGACCGCCTAGAATAAAGAACCAGCAGCCTACCGACAGCCGACACTACAATCTCCGACGACGCTTCGTCGAATATTAGCCGGGCGACTGTATTTGGGTATGGACCCCGATACGCCGACGAGGACTCAGTGAGAAACTACTGCGACGATATTTCGGACCCTACAAGGTCATGCGATGTATTGGCGCACTGGACTATGAGGTCGTGCCAGACGGCATTTCGCATTCACAGCGGCGCCGCGCACGATCTGAAGTGGTCCACGTGGTGCATCTTAAACCCTTTTACGGACGCTGACTAACTTCCTTATTTAGTTGTTTTCTTTGATAAGAGTACTTTTCTTTATTTTGTTTGTTTGCAGCATCGGGTCGATGCTTTTTAAGAGGGGGGTATTGACACGTGTACTTATCATTATCAGGCGACCACGTGTCGCCGCATAACAAATGTTATCGCACAGCGCGCGATGCGCCTGCATTTATCCGAAGTTTCTGGAAAGTTATCGATGCTTTTATCCGCTGTTTGTTGTCGCCGAACCTTGTGTTACCTGATTTCCTCGCGTGACTCGAATGGTGTAGAACTTTGTGGAAGGCATGCGGCTCCCAACGATTAGTCTGGAACATTCGTCGACTGCTGTATAAAAGCCGACGCGCTTGACCCGCTGATCAGAATTTCGACGATCGCCGACCGTGTTCGCCGCTATCGTTGTGCTATAAGTGTAGCCTGTTTCTGTGGGCACAGGTTCGCCCAATAAGAGTTAGTTTTGTCTTTCACAGTATTGCTACTGTGCTCTTCAACGTCACCACCACGTGACAATATAGTGCTGAGTGGCTATTGGAATGCATCGTAATGGAAATGAAGGGCCCAAAATTGTACGAACATATTTGGAAACATAACAAAATGGTTCTTGCCAGCAAAAGCTGCTTGCGTACATACTTAAAAGCTTATACGAGTACCTTCGGGTTTAATGAGCAAGTACTCGCCGCAATCAAAGAGAGGGCAGGCGGCATGGATGAATTTAAAAGGCATGGAGGGATCCTAATAGATGAAATTAAACTCTCCGAAAGCCTCAACGTTACCAGCAATGGGCAAATCGAGGGGTTTGTCGGCCTCGGTAAGTACACATCTGACCAACAGGGACAAATCTGTGACCACGGCTTAGATGTGATGTTTCATCCATACTGTGGCCAATTTTAGCAAATACTTGTGGTCTTTGGTTCTCACAGTAATGTCAAAGCGGATATGACTGCCTAGGCACAACGGAGAAGGCTTCTTAGCGTGTGTTGTATGCGTTTGTCCCGTAGAAATGCCGGCATTGCGGAGTGCGGTCAAGTTAGTTTACGCTCCGCCGCTGGCTGCCCGCACGGTGAGGCAATGGGCACAGGCGCCCCACTTGGTGATCGCTGTGTCTGAAGGGGCAAGGTTCTGACTGGTGTTTAAGTCGCGGGTCGCTTTTCTCGTCGCGACGATAGATTGGATTTTTTACAAGCACTGCTCCATGAGGGCACATGTAACAGGCAAACCGAGGCCTCAGGAAGGAAAACACCTGAGGTTATAATAAAGGAGGCGGCGCAGTATCTCCAGAGCACCCAAGGGGTAGGGGGGTATCAAAGCTGGAAGCAGGCCGGCCCGTGTGTTGGGGTAGTGGAGGCCGAAGCGTGCCAAGGGGTGCTCGCATAAAAAATTGGCTGTCCGTTAACGCGGGCAGCCGATCTTGTATACCCCTGGCACGCGCCAGCCTCAGTGAGCTCCAACCCGCGGACTAGTCCGGGTTCTAGCTTTGGCGTCCCCGTTGCTGTTTTGATGTCCTGGAGACGCCGCCAATAATGCCAAATAGTAACACGTTGTTACAGTTATTAAAAATCGTGACTGAATGAACATATTTAGATCCAGCCGCCAACTTGTGACGCTAAGTTCAGCACTACCGCGCCCAGCGACTTCTGCAACACCATTTACAACTTTGTCTCTGAAGGTACGTCGGAGAGACTTGCTAAGACGCTTTCCCGTCTAGATTTTCAATATATGCGGCCCGGGCTCTACTACGGTCGCAAGCTATGATCCGCCACGACTGACTTAGCACGTGCGCCGCAGGTGCGAGACAGTCTGTCCAGCACAGCGGTCGCCAAATCGGGCGTCAGTGCCCGCTGCTTAACCTATTGTACCGCGCTGGCAGCCAGCGTCCGAGCGTAAACAAACTCGACCCCACTCCGCAATGCCGACCCGCCTAGGGAATGCCGGGACACGTAGGGACAAACGTCTACAACACGTGCTAAGAAACGTCCTCCGTAGTGCCTAGGCAGAGTCATCTATTCAAGGAGTAAAAGCCCCCAGATTTTCTCTCTCGCGTCCGCCCTTACTCGCGCCTGCGCCGAAACGGCTGGCGATCCCTCAAATGAACGTCTCGTTCCTGCTGTTGTTATGTGGACGCGTCTCGTTAGGCCTACGGGCGCCAGAATCGCCGAACGATTTCAGAAAATTGTCGCGCTATGCGCTCATAACTAACCTTTCAGATGAGTTTAGAGAAAGCGAACGCTCATTACAATAGTTACTGGCAATCAACGCGAGTGGAGCGTAGCCATCACGAGAATTCACGCTGAAGCGGGTGCCATGGGTGCCGCCACGTTTAACAACGCTGGCCGGGGAGCGTATCTAGAATTGCTCGTAGATACAGCGGGGCGTGCCACTTTTGACGGAGCTCGACGTTTCTGCGCAGGCGCGAGTAAGAGCGGGTGCGAGAGAGAAAATTTGGGGGCTCTTGCACCTTGAATATATGACTCAGCCTTAGGCACTACGGAGGAGGTTTCTTAAAGCGCGTTGTATTCGTTTGTCCTCTAGACATGCCGGCGTTCGGAACAGCATTGTTAATGACACTCCATATTGGCGCAATTTAAATTATTTGTAACGTGTGCACCAATATATCTATAAGACATGAAATCTAAGGGAACATTGTACAGATGGTAAGTGATAGGAGTAGAATTAGATCTGTATATTGCAGTTTTGATTTGTTAACTACAAAAGGCTCGTGTACAGTTTGAATCAAATCAGTAACTAGGCTAGACCTACACCCTAATAGATGGCTAGAACAGGCAACTTCACACAGCTGGCCTACTCCACACTTCTCAAACATGAGAAACTAATAAAATCAAATTTTCTTTCTCTTCAAACAGCAGATGACATCTGAGTAATACTTGTTGGGGGGCTAGTTGGTGCATGTTTCCAGAAGAGGGTTATAGCGCCGAAAAAACACAACACACAGCAAAAAAGTTTATGAAATATACTTGAAGTTTGGCTTAACATTCATCCAATCAACAGTGGACGAGCAAGGGAAGCCTCAGCATGGCAACTTATCTTCGTCACGGCCCTCACTAATATGTTTGATTCTTGAAACGTTGGCTGCAGGCTGATGCTTCCCTTGCTCACCTGTGTTACTCAACTGAAGTATCCATCTCCTGGTAACCTTTCTGCATTGTTTGAACATGCAAACCGAGATGTTTCTTCAACATGAAACCGTAAATTGCATTTTACAAGGATCTCTGAGCATTAAGTGGGCATACATATATTTTTATTTAGTGTCCTTGTTTATGCGCAATATCTTCAAAACACCTTGTAAGCGCTGTCGTCTTCGTAACGTTCCTCGCCTTCCTAAGAGTACTGCACTTGTGTCAAAGCCCTTACTGCTGCGCCTGAACACTAAATGTGCAGCAGAAATATCCAGAATACACAATATGTGATCTAAAATTTAACATAATGTTTTTTTTCCTCTACACTTCGTGCCTATCGCCAATGTGGTATGAAAACAATGTAATATTGCAGCTTGAGCTTACCTTACTGACAGTACATCTTTGCCGAGAACTTATGTTTCTTTTTTTTTATCTAGCTGAACTCGTCGAATGCAGACAACATACGTATAGTATGAAACACGTCAAACAGCACTGTACGCAACACAAGTACGAGTGTAGCCGAGCACAATATCGTTGTCGTTGCTTTAGCGGCACGCCAAACACGATGAGAAAACTTCGCTCGATTTAAGCTTTCAATTCCGTTAAAAAGATTGCTATCTGTGTTTCTGTATGTTGTAAACTCAGTGACTGACAGCATTAGCTCCCCCTGACCTGTACGAAAATTGTGGGCATGTACTGCTTCATTCACGATTGACAATAAACAATGTAAGTTTACTTGTTTGACGTGTTTTCTTGCCTGTTGAGGCCTCTCGATCACCTGGCGATATAATAAAGGTATCGGTAGTCATTTTAGAGTATCGTACACACGAACACCGCTCCGAAAGCGGTAGCGAAACGTCCAAAACTAGCGAATGAGCAGCGCAACGAACCCCACCAGCCGCCACCGTAGCGGCCATATTGCTCACTACATAATTATGATGATATTATCTTTGATTTTGCCAGCGCCACCCTTGGTCGCATACTTTAGTTCACAACGCCACCACTACTCTTATTTCCGTTGCACTGTGAAAGGTACAGTTTCCCTTCTCTAAGTTTGTATAGGTGTTCTGTGGTGTAAGCCTCTTTCATGGCGCCACGGCGCATGCGCCCTGCCCTAGTGGATTTGTCGCGAAACGCTT
Source organism: Dermacentor variabilis (assembly GCF_050947875.1). Classification (NCBI taxonomy): domain Eukaryota; kingdom Metazoa; phylum Arthropoda; class Arachnida; order Ixodida; family Ixodidae; genus Dermacentor; species Dermacentor variabilis. Next base: position 117,499,728 of record NC_134577.1, read on the forward strand.
TAGAAGGGTCGCGCGTGTGGCCGCGCGCCGGAAAGTCCCCCGAAAAAACGCTCGGACGCGCGCTCCTGCAAACACTCGTGCCGTGTACCGCATTGAAGTGGTTGAAACTCTGCTGGTTGCTCGACGTCGGTGCGGTGCCGAAAACGTGCGTAGCGTTAGGCTGCAACTCCACTTTAGAAAAGGAAGCAGCCAGGGCATCGTACGAGTTGTCCGGACTGCACCGTGAGCCAGGTAGTTGCACGCGCCTTTCGTTGATGGCTATCAAATTTAACGAAAAACCCGTGCGTTACACTTGGGCGACACTTAAGTACATCACGATGAAGAAATTACGGCCACTGACCAAGTCAAGGTGAAAAAACACACAGAGACGTTTCGGAGGCTTGAAAGCAAGAATTATCCCGGTGTCATATACAAGGTACCATGCGCAGACTGCAGCTGCAGCCACATCGGTGAAACCGGCAAATTCACGAGAAGATTAAAAGAGCACCAAAGGGACGTCTCCAACAAGAAAAAAGTATCGAACGCCCTTGCCGAACACGCCGATAATCGCAGTCACCGCATCGATTGGGAAAACGCTGCTATAATAGCTAAGGAAAAAATTCGATGACGCGACTCTTGTTAGAATCTTTATTTATTCAAACTACTGACAACAGTATCAACAGGACTGATGGAAATCTTCCTGCTAACTACACCCGTTCCCTACGTCACATTTTGGCATAAAAACGACTTGCGGCTCTTGCCCGCTTTTAGTGTGATCAAGGAACCCGTACGGGTTCCGAAACGTCTATGTGTGTTTTTTCACCTTGGCTTGGTCAGTGGCCGTAATTTCTTCATCATGTTACCTGACCAGACGAACTTTCGTCGAACTCTTGACTACATTAAGTACATCACGTTGCTGAGGAAGTCTTGCAGCGTCAGCCCTCACTTGCTGGTGGTGGCAGAGCGTGCCTGACTGCACGTGCTCGTAAGTCGCGGCTACACTGGGTCGGTACGAGACCGACAAGACGCTCACTCCATCGATTGACCGACTATTGTGCGTCACTGAAACGATTTTATCATACCACGTCGACAACGTTGCAACCGACGAGTGCGAGTAGCACTACGACGGGCTTTCTTGTCGATGGCACCGGCAAAACCGGCGTGCCGACCATCGTTCTACCGAACCCCGTGTGATCAGCCGTCGAACAGACAACACGATAGCGACATCGTCTACGCTTGTGTATATAATTAATCGTCCTGAAAACGAGTCAAACACGCCTGCCAAGTTGACATGCACAAGCTTCAACCCTCTCAAGCCATGCCCATGAAGTTTGAGCCAATGTCGATCCTGTTCAGCGAGGGTTACCCTGTTGCCGTCGAGTTCGTGCACCCGCTACGGGCGGACCTGAAGTGATATGTAAGCAGTTAGGTCGAATGAAACTGCTTTTATAGTTCATTTCTGGCCTTGGCTATTTGAAATCAACTACACTTCACTTCGCACGGCGTGTACACAATAAGCGGTAAGCAGCGACACAGCGCTGTGCCAACATCTGTACGTCACCGTACCTGTAGGCTGTCGTTCGCATTCGTACGTACATGGGTGGGTCTGTACGTGTTGCTTTGCCGACACATTTCTCAATCTCAGAGATGCACTGTTTCCCTCTGCGTCGAGCGCCAAACAAGAGACTGCGTATTCGCTACACAGCAGCATAAACAACCGCCTCGCTCAGTTATACCAACGCCCTGTGAGCGATGGCATCTGCGCGTTCTCGTGAGAGAACTACACTGCCTACAACTGAGCACTTATGCGAGCACACTTTCCTATAATAAGGCTCTATGGTACGCTCAAACTGTATGATGGAGTTAAGGAAAAGCGAGAATCAGAAATAAATTAACAGCCCGTAATATGGTATCTGGAACATATACTAGCCGTGTTTAAGTGGTTCGGCCGCGCATATTGAGTCCTCACAGGGTGGACCAACACGTCACATATGCGCAGATATATTGACGCTATTTCATATCAGCGATGCACCCTTTCCACAATATTTGACGATAACAACGATCTGCGGCTGTAGATGTCGATGTAAGCAAAGGCACCGCTTTGATAAATTCGACGCAGATCGCTGCGCTCGAAGACTTCTTGAATATATGAAATGTGTAAATAATGTGTAAAAATATACAAAAAGCTATGTCCAAGTGCAGAAATCAGTGACAAATTCCAAAGCAGCCGTGTCGCCAAACGGAACTCAGCGTGCCTTTATCGGCCCCACTGTTCGCAGAAAAGCGCACTGAGGCCTGCTCACCCAGTAGTCGGTGGGTGCTGCATGGCTTCCAGGAACGGCATGCTGTCCCGAAAAAGTCATTAATAATGATTCGCGATCCGCGAAACGCAAAATCGATGCGCACTCAACGTGGGCGCATCGAATCAACCGGCGAAAGCCCCGGGACCCTTCCAAAACGTTTTCAGCGGCTTGTGGCAGAGGGCAGCACAGGAAAATTGAAAAGGCGGATTGTAGATGTGGTACTTGTTGATGTTCTTTCCCAAAGCAAGCAAAACTGTCTGTTCCTCGACAAAATTGGTTTAACCGCGTTCAACCACGGCAATGTTTTTTTTACTAGGGTGGTTGCTTGGGCTAGTTGGTAATTCATGATCAAAAATAACGTACAGCGCGAAGGACAAGGACAGCGACAGACGACATACACAGCGCTGACTTCCAACAATATTGTATTGCGTTGCCACATCGTGTGTATATATACAAGAAGAGGCATGCGCAGAAAATGTACGACAGTCACATGGGGTGTTCTAACAGCAAGTCATTGAACTAAGAACATGGTTACCTGAAAACATAAAAAATAAAAAATATAAAAAAATATGGGCATTACGATTTCTATGTTTAGATACGAGACTTCAGCAGGGGTCAGCGCGATTGAGGGCGCGCTAACGCAAATACTGCCAAGTTTTCTGCTGAAATCAGCTTCCACAATTTCCCTGGTGAGCTGAGAGCTGTGTCTCGCTAAAACTTCAGTATCTTCGAAGAATGGCACGCAGCCGCAGTCCCGGCAATGGACGCCCAAGTGGCCTTGTACAGTGTTACGAACGTTGTTACAATGCTCTCTTAGTCTATCGTTTAAGCACCTGCCTGTTTGTCCTACATATTTACTGCCGCAAGACAGGGGAATTTGGTAGACTACATTCGTTGTGCACGTCACAAACCGTTTTCTGTGCCCGACAGAACAACAGCTCTGATGCAATTTAGGCGCGTTTACACGCTTACAGAGCCTTGCCAATTGTTCCGGGGCTGAGAAAACGACTGTGATTCCTGCTATCTGCCCAATTTTCTTTAGCCTATGGGATACATCATGCACATATGGCAGCACTGCAAACCTGCGTCTTTCAGTCCGCTGGTTCCCTGATTGAGCGGGATCATCACGTTTTGTGTGCCTCAGAATCTGTTCCGCTATGGCTGAAATTAAGGACAAAGGGTAACCAGCCCAAGAAAGGCGATCAGCCTGAGCAACAAGGCCACGTTGCATATGGTGTGGGCACGATTTATTGAGGCTGTTAACGAGACATAACTTTATAATACTTCGTTTGACGAGTTTTGAGTGTGCGGAGTTAAAGGGCAAGAGTGGCTTCTTACTTCTCGGTTCGAAGCACCAGCACACATGTTGTTTTTTTTTTTATCTTTCCATTGCAGCCTCTGTTCCTGTACATAGCGCACCACGCGGCACATGGCGTCAACGCTGAAGGCCACATTAAGGCGCCGATGAAGAATATCAAGAAGTTCTCTCACATAAAAGACGAGGAGCGGAGACTCTTAGCAGGTGAAGTACCTCTTACGGCAAGAATCGTCGGCGTCAGCCCTGTGACTGCTGGTTTTGATTAGGACAGTTGAGACTCGATTTAACGAACACGGTGGGATTTAGAATTAATCTTGCTAAATTTAGTACCTCGTGTTACCGAAAACGCTGAGAACGCTCGGAAGAATATTAGTAATTATTCTGGTGCTAAATAACATTACGAATTTTTTGCCTACGTCGAATTCGTAAGGACTGAGCAATTCCAGTCTAAGGGTGCTCGGGAAGGCAGATCACGTTTCAATTGTGCTGCGATTGAGCAGCTTGCGCCTTACGCTGCAGTAACGCTGGGCTTGCAAAGCTCAGACTACAACGGACAATTTCGTGAACAGAAAACGGTGCACTGAAACTGGCGCTGTCTGCCCTGTTCGCCGCGCTTAGGCCTGGAGTGCATTTCGTTGTTTCGACGCTGTCAAAGCACCAGGGTGTACGAATACGTCTTGCCGAATCAGAACAACTTTGCTAAATGAAAAAAATCGTATAATTTCTTTATTTAAGGTTTTACTGTAGTTATTTATTCATTTAGCTGCTGTAGTTTTATTTGTTTGCTCTAGAGCATTATTACTATAGTATATCGTAGGGGGTGTGAGATTATTCCGTACTTTCGAATAAACAATGAAATATTGCCTTAATCGATTCAGTCTCTGTATTGAATAGTCACTATTTGTAAATTCGAATATATTGTAATAGCTTTTTAATATTTCAGAATAGCGAAATGTGTTTAATCAAGAATTCAACTGGAGCAAAGTTATCATAAAGCTAATCCCCACGGACAGATTATGCCTGAAATATTTTAAGTTACATAGTTTATCAGACTACGTCAGGCTTCACCACCTAACCCGTGATCATTCGCAGTCTCCGAAGAGCTCTGAGTATATGCGAACAAACTACATATTTTTCTTATGCTCCATTTGTGCTTTTAACAAACGAGATTTCAAAATGTTCAATGTAACCAATGTGTCACCAATGTGTCACTAATGTGTCACCAATGTGTCCCCAACTTCAAATGGAAAACACGCGTAAATGATGTTCTCCTCGAAGGTAATATTCTTCCTTAAAAGGCGGCTCCGACAAGCAAAACCTAAAAGAAAGCTCTTAGCTTGCAGTACTTTTATTCTACTTACACTCGCATATTCCAACGTAGTTTGGTTCGCGGCCACACATATTTTGCTAACAGGCTGAAACACGTACAATGAAAAGTCGTTAGCATGGGCGTACTTATTGTGGAGGGGGGGTGGGCAAAAGTGTGGGGGCAAAGTGTATGCCATTTGTCCCCTACTTTTAAAAGCGGGCGCTTTCGGCAGCGCGCTGCAAATCCAACAAAACAACAGCTGAGGCCAAATTTTCTTTCTGAGTGCATTAGCTACATAAGCATATTGTTAAGCGAAGGGCGGGTCAGTAAGACGAGCAACTATTTACAAGTTATATTTACAAGAGCGGTTGCAGCGCTGATCTGTTAGATTCACAACGCCAGCCCAGTTCGTTCTTCCTCCTCTTTTTTTCGAGTGATGGCGCCCACGTGCCTCATTCAAACAATCATATACCACAGGCGTGTAGCATAGCGCTGCAACTGCTGTTGAAAATATAACCTGTAATAGTTGCTCGTCTAACTGACCCGTCCTTCACGTAACATTGTGGTGGAGGTAGAACGTTCCCCGTCCTCGCCACGGAGCTCCGAAGCGGCCGCACCGTCTTCTTCTCAGCCATGGCTTCCGATGGAACCACCCCGACACCACCTACACCTGCGGCACCAACCACAACATACGTTACGGTTCCTAGTCTCCGTGATCCTGGGATATTCTCCGCCCAAAATGGCGTTGATGTCAACGACTGGCTCAGCATGTACGAGCGTGTTAGCCAAAGCCACTACTGGGACCATATCATCATGCTCACAAATGTTATCTTTTATCTGTACGGGACACCGCGTGTCTGGTTTCGCACCTATGAGGTCGAGCTCTCTAGCTGGGACATTTTCAACGAGAGGCTTCGCGACCTATTTGGCAACCTGTCAGGTCGCCAACAGGCTGCACGAAAAGAGCTTGCCCCTCGTGTCCAGTCGTCGACCGACTAGTACGTCTCCTAAATACAGGAAGTGCTCGGGCATTGCTGGAAAGTCGACTAACACATGACCGAGGTTGACAAGGTGGGCCATATCCTAAAAGGCAACGCGGACGACGCCTTCAATATGCTCGTTTATAACGACGTTTCTACCGTCCACGCCATCGTCAAAGAATGGCGCCGCTTCGAGGAAGCCAAAAGTCACCGCGTCGTCCCGCAGTTTTCCCGGCTCCCAAACACCCCTGCCAAGTCCTCTCGCTCAGCTCTTACCGCCACACGACCATTTAAACAGAACGTGACACGTATCGTTCGCCGTGAGATTCAAGCGGCGAGTCTGGCCTCCCTTTATCCACGACCCCTTGACGGTACCTTTGACCAAGCGGCCCCCGCTAGCTTCATTATTCAAGCAGTTGTGCAGCATAAAAGTTGCAAACCTTGGCATTCCTACCGCCTGCTGTGTTTCCCGACCTGATTTGGCACCCATTCTCGTGTCCACAACCTGTAATGACCAGTATTTCGCTCCCAGACCACGTAATCCTGCTGAATGGCGAACCCCAAACGACAAACCAATCTACTTCCGTTCCCACCGCGTTGGTCGCGTATCCCGCCACTGCCACACCACCTGGGTGCCGCCGTAGCGTAGCTAATTCCCTGCTCCTCGCCCATTGCCGACGCTCGCCGTTCTTCACATCGCCGTCTGTACCCTACTTCTGATGCCTCTGACAGCCATTCATCCGTGCGATCACCGTTGCCTCAACGACGTCGCTCCCCGTCACCCCAACCTCGCCGCTTTTCCTCGCCAAACCGACAGAGGGGAAACTAGGCCATGCAGCTCTTGGAGGTAGAGCTGCATCATGTTCGTCCTGTCCAAATCCTCCGTTGACGTTCCTCACCAACACGAACCTAATTGAAGTAGACGTAGATGGTGTTCCGCAGACGGCATCAATTGACGATGGAGCCCAGGTGTCCATAATGAGCGCTAACCTATGTCGTCGCCTCAAAAAAGTTCTTACGCCTGTCATCAATCGAGCTGTACGCGTCGCCAATGGCGCTACTGTTGCCGTCAGGTGTAAGTGTGCTGCTCGCATAGGAATTGCTGGCCGCCAAATTCCAGTCCTGTTCGCGGTGCTGACAAGTTGCACTCATGACCTATTCTTCGGGTTTGACTTTCTGACGCATTCTGCCCTCATCCACTGTTTCACCGGTACGCTGTGCCTCGAGCTTCCTCTTCTTTCAGACGTTCGCCCCGAACAACAGAACACCCTCTGCACTACAGCGTTTGTTCGCTTACCTCCTAAAGCCCTAACCTTCATCGAATTGACCTCAACGGCAACTGTGCCTGATGGCGACTATGTCGTCGTGCCTATTCGTGATGTCCTCCTGGCGCGTGACATCTCTGTGCCACACTCTCTCGTCACCCTTGCCGCTAGTCGGATGTGTCTGCCCGTTATCAATTTTTGCTTGACAAAGGCAGTGTTACCTCAAGGAATTGCGGTGGCCACGCTCCGGTCAGTGACAGAGGACCACGTCACTACTTTTGTAGCCGACGCATCTCCAGATCCTCCTGATTACCCGCGCGATGCCTTGAACTTCGACGGCCCATTACGTCCCATGGTCACTCCGCAATTCCCACCTGACCAAGAGGCCGCCATATATCGCCTTTTGCTTTCCTACCGCGACATATTTGACACTGAAAATCGACCAGTTTGTCATACATCCCTTGTTAAGCATCGATTAAACACTGGTGATACTGGTCCCATTAACCGCCTACCGTATCGCGTGTTCACGGCAGAGCGGCAAGTTATTCAACAGGAAGTAAACAAGATGCTCACCAGAGGCATTGTTGAGCCCTCGTCGAGTCCTTGGGCGTCGACGATCGCGCTCGTCGAAAAGAAAGATGGCACGTGGCGTTTCTGCGTTGATTACCACCACCTAAACTGAATCACTAAAACGGACGTTTACCCTTTACCACTAATCGACGACGCTCTTGATTGTCTTCACGGTGTCAAATACTTTTCGTCCGTCGACCTTCAATCTGGTTATTGGTAGATTTCCGTCGACGAGCAAGACCAAGAAAAGAACGTTTTCAACACTGCAGATGGTCTCTACCAATTGAAGGTTATGCCGTTCGGTTTATGCAATGTCCCCGCCACGTTCGAACGGATAATGGACTCTCTGCTTCCAGGTTTCAAATGGTCATCTTGCGTTGTTACCTCGACGACGTCCTTGTATTTTCTCCGACATTTGAGACGCTCCTTGAGCGCGTCGCAGCTATCCTTGACGTCTTCCGCAAGGCTGGGCTCCAATTAAACTCATCTAAGTGCTACATCAGGAGCCCACAGATTACAGCGCTAGGCCATCTCATGGATGCTTCCAGAGTGCAACCCGACCCGGAGAAGGCTCGAGCAGCAACGGCTTTTCCTTTAGCTCAATCTGTCAAAGGCGTCCATTGTTTTGCGGGGATGTGTTCTTATTTCCGACGGTTCGTGGAAGATTTCGCCGCAATCGCTTGACCACTCACTGAACTTCTGAAGAAAGACGTGCCTTTTACATGGAGATCCCCTCAGGCTGCCACATTTTCACGCCTTATCAGGATTCTCACCAGTCCACCGGTCTTGGCCCACTCTGACCCGTCCGCACCTACAGAGGTCCGAACCCATGCCAGTGGTTATTGGATCTGCGCCGTCTTGTAGCAACGCCAGCACGTGCACAACCGCGTTATAGCCTACGCTAGCCGGCTCCTGACAACTGCAGAGCGCAACTATTCGGTTACCGAGCGCGAATGTTTTGCTCTTTTGCTCTCGTTTGGGCTGTTTCAAATTCCGCCCGTATTTATATGGCAAGCCCGTCTTAGTAAACGCAGACCATCACGCGCTCTCTTGGCTTTCGTCGCTCAAAGATCCTACTGGCCGGCTCGGTCGTTGGGCCCTCCGACTACAAGAATATCCCTACACAGTGACTTACAAGTCGGGACGCAAACACCGGGACGTAGATTGCCTCTCTCGCTGCCCCGTCGAAGACGCGACCTCTACGTCTGATACTGACAGCGACGCCTGTGTTGTCTCTGTTTTTCCACTGTTACATGCCGCAGACGGGCAGCGCCGTGACCCGTCCTACATTGACCACCTGGAATCGTCACTTGCCGACAGTTATTCACACTTCAAGATGGCGTACTCTTCCGCCACAACGCTCACCCCGACGGCCTTGCATTACTCCTTGTGATCCCTGAACACCTTCCCTCAGCGGTTCTCCACGAACTTCACGACGTCCCCACTGACAGTCACCTGGGTGTGTCACGTACCTACGACCGCATCCGCCGACGCTTCTTTTGGCCAGGGCTTGCTCGCTCCGTTTGAAGATACGTAGCTGCGTGTGGGAAATGCCAGCGATACAAGACACCATCGACACTCCCTGCTGGGTACCTTCAACCAGTCGACATTCCCGCGGAACCATTCTTTGGGTTGGTTTGAGCTTACTTGACCCTTTTCCTCTTTCTGCCTCTGGGAACAGGTGGATCGCTGTGGCCACGGATTATGTACGCCACGCGCTACGCCATCATCCGAGCGCTTCCTGCAAGCTGCGCCACAGATGTCGCCGATTTTCTTCTACACAAAGTGACTTTATTACATGGAGCTCCGCGACAACTTCTCACAGACCGTGGCCGGACATTCCTATCAAAAGTTTTCGCGGACATCCAGCTGTCCTGTGCCATTAGGCACAAGCTATCCAGGTCATATCATCCCCAAACAAATGGCCTCACGGAGCGTCTCAATTGCACTCTCACACACATGCTCGCGAAATATGTCTCTTCAGACAACACTGACTGGGACCTCGCTTTACCGTTTGCCACATTTGCTTATATTTCCTCGCGCCACGACACCGCCGGTTATTTCCCATTTTTCCTTCTGTTCGGCCGAGAACCAGCACTGCCCCTCGACACAACTCTCCCTGTTCACGCGGCACCGACCAGTGAATATGCACTAGACGCCATCGCCCGCGGTGTCCACGCCGGGGAAATTGCCCGTGATCGCCTTCTGAAATCCCAAGAGAGGCCTTTGTACGACCGGCGACACCGACACGTGCACTTCCCGTCTGGTTCTTTGGTGCTTCCATGGTCTCCGTCGCGTCAGGTCGGCCTGTCCGAAAAACTGCATCTCGTTACACAGGCCCATACCGGGTGCTTCGTGCCGTGACTCCCGTCACCTACGAGATCGCCCCTGACGCCCCATCTGCTTCCCAGTCCAGTGATATCGTGCAGGTTACACGACTGAAGCTGTATCACACTCCCAGTGATGACATTTAGCGCTCCGGGACATCGATTCTGCCACTGGGGAATTATACTACACGCGTGTGGCATTTGATTGTTTGAACGAGGCGCGTGGGTACTGTTAGGGTTGGCGTCTGACACCACGTGGCGAAAGGATTTTCATCCGACCATCTTCGTCGAAATGAGGCGTGACTTCTCCTGCAATGGTTGGCGTCCCGCACCTCGTGCACAAAGAACTTTCTATCACCCGGCCTTCTTTCACCAGGCCTCGTCGAAATGACACGTGACTTCGTAATTCACCATGACCGTTTCGAATGACCGTGTCTACCTGTCTGCCGGAAGCCCCGCAGTGTACAGGCCTCTTTTGTGTGTGTGTGTGTGTGTGTGTGTGTGTGTGTGTGTGTGTGTGTGTGTGTGTGTGTGTGTGTGTGTGTGTGTGTGTGTGTGTGTGCGTGTGCGTGCGTGCGTGCGTGCGAGTGTAGAGAGGCCCATTCGAGGACCCAGAAAGCTGGCTGGAGACGTATGAGAGGATCCCTACGTTTAACAGCTGCAACAGCGCCGACAAGCTGCGACATGTCTATTTCGTCATGGAATACGTGGCGAGGACGTGGTTTGAGAATCGAGAAGCCACCTTAACAACGTGAGACCTGTTCCGAACTGGCTTCCTGCAAGCATTCACAAGGGTCGTTCATAAAGAGCGCGCCCAAGCGCTACTGGAAACCCCTAGTACAGCTTCCCAGTGAGACCACAGCGATCTTCACGGAGGAGATGGCCCGCCTTTTCCGGCACGCCAACCCGGAAATATTGGAGGAGAAAAAAGTCCGCTTCCTCATGCGGGGCGTCAAGCAAGAACATTTCGCCGGACTGATCCGCAACCCGCTGGAGACCATAGCTGAGTTTTCTACAGAGGCATCGACGATCGAGAAAACTCTGGAAATGCGCTATCGGCAATATAACCGCCAGGTGCTCACGCCGCAGTGCGCCATCTGATGACTGGGATCCAACGACCTTCAAGAGACCACCAGGGCCATTGTGCGCGAAGAACTGCGCAAGGTCTTGCCTTCGCCACTGCCTCAAGTGGCTGCGGTCACCGACATCGTCAAAGAACTTTAGCGATTACTTAGGGTTACTGAAGTGCAACCGCCATTGCCCCAACCGGAAGCGATGACATGCGCTGCCGTCGCCTGCCCACAGATTCGAAAGCGTCGTGCGCCCTCGTCGTGCTTCACAAGCGTCGTGCGCCCCCTGTGCGCCCACGCCAGGACCCCATAACGCCGCGATACCATCGCGCCACCTCGCCCACCTGTCGGCCAGTAAAACGCTCCGAAGAAGACAGATATTTGGCGCGCCCCCGACCACCGCCCACTCTGATACCACTGTGGGAAAGCCGGGTATTTCTACCACCGATGCTCATACCGCGAAGTGGGACTACGAGGGTTCGCTGCCAACGCTCCGCGCCCGCAGAAAGGTGAACGTCCTCGCGACATCGCCGACTACCTCGCCGCCACTCAAGAGAGCCCACGACGACCGTCCCGTTCCCGTCACCCGACCCCTACCTGACCCCGCAACGCCGGCCATACACTGGCCCAGCCCGAGGCCCGTCTGCAAGCCCATATACGCTAAAATTAAAGCAGCAACCGATGGAGCTGTGGTTGCTGTTCGTCGAACTGACCTCCGCCGCCCACGAAGACGCCGAAGAGACTACATCAACAACATAACAAGGACACGCCGCCTTATCGACAAAGTCTGGAAGCAAAGAATACGCCCACGAAGAACGACATGACGACGCCACGTACCAGCCATAGGTCAACGCGACGCAGCCGTGATCCGACGCAAGACCTAACTGTAACGCAAGACAAAGAACGACCGACCTCGACGTGCTTATCGACGGCCACGCAGTCACCGGCTTAGTGGACACAGGGGCCGATAACTCCGTTATTAGTGGACACATCACCCCCCAGTTGAAGAAAGTTAAGACTGCATGGGAGGGCCCTCAAATTCGGACCGCTGAAGGACACCTCCTTACGCCGACTAGAATCTGCACGACAAGAACTACGATTCATAACCGGACCTACTCTGCCACCTTCTTTATCCTCTAACAGTGTTCACGAGACGTTATTCTCGGCATGGGCTTCCTGAACCAACACGGCGCAGTCATCGACCTGAAGTCGAAATCGATAACGCTGTCGGAAGATAAAGCGTTACCACCGGAGAGCGCTCGTAATCACCACGCCTTGAGTGTGCTCGAAGATCAAGTGAGCATCCCACCGCGCTCCAGCATTATTATTTTCGTCGGCATCGAAACACCCACTGAAGTAGAAGGCGTCATCGAGGGTGACCAACGTCTACTGTTCGAACGTGACATTTGCGTTGCAAGAGGGATCGCTCGACTGCACGGAGAAAAAACGACAGTATTGCTGACCAACTCTAGCCAGTAGTCGAAGCACATCAACAACGGCAGGACGATCGCATACGTCGAGGAAATCTCGGAAACCAACAATGCGTTTGTCTTCTAGGATTCTACGGCATCTAACCCGACGACCATAGTTCCCGAATGAGACTTCGAAATAAATACAAGTCTCCCAATCAGCAAGCAGGAACAGCTCAAAGGTCTTCTCCGATGACACAAAGACTGCTTTTCGACATCATCGAGGACACCACAATGACCAGTTGTGAAGCACCGCATAATAGCCGAAGAGTGCTCGACCACTCCGCCAGAGCCCTTACCGAGTTTCGATGCGAGAACGTGAAGCTATTAGGAAACAAGTCGACGAAATGCTGCGCGACGACATCATCCAGCCATCGAAAAGCCCGTGGGAATCTCCTGCAGTCTTGGTAAAAAAAAGGGACGGAAACCCACGATTGTGCGCCGATTACTGTCGATTGAGCAAGACAACGAAGAAAGACGTATACCTCCTTCCGCCCATAGACGATACATTGGATCAGCTCTGCAATGCTAAGTACTTCTCGTAGATGGATCTTAAGAGGGGCTACTGGCAAATAGAAGTCGACAAGAGGGATCGCGAAAATACCGCCTTCATCCAACGTTTCAGCGCGTCGTGCACATGGTGGTAGCAGAATTAAAGCGGCAGACGTGTCTTGTTTAATTGGATGACGTCGTTGTAATCGCCGGAAATATTGACGATCACCTTGGAAAGCTTGCGACAGTATTAGAGGCCATCAAGTCATCAGGGCTCACTCTAAAGTCAGAAAAGTTCCGCTTCGCTTACGATCAGCTTCTGTTCCTAGGCCACGTCATCAGCAAATCTGGAGTCCGCCCAGATCCGCAGAAGACAACTGTCATCGCAAAGTTCCCGCAGCCCGCCTACAAGAAGGCAGTGCATAGATTCCATGGCACGCGTGCCTACTATAGGCTCTTTTTCAAAGAATTTTCACGCATCGCGGAGCCGCTAACACATCTAACTAAATCTGATGTCGAGTTCAAGTGGGAAACACCGCAGGCCGACGCATTTCAAGAACTCAAACGACGAATGAAGTCGCCGCCGGTGCTCGCACACTTCGACGAAGACGCCGATACCGAAATCCACACTGACGCCAGTAGCCTAGTCCTCGGTGCCGTCTTAGTCCAGAGGAAAGACGGACTTAACTGGTGATGTGCTAGCTGGTCGCTGTCAAAAGCGGAAGGCCATTATTCCACGACTGAAAAGGAATGCCTCGTCATAATTTGGGCTACAGCAAAATTCTACTCTTACCTATATGGCAGGCCATTCAATGTCGTCAGCGACCATCACGCGTTGTGTTGGCTAGCTAACTTGAAGGACCCTTCAGGACGGCTGGCGCAGTGGAGCCTCAGACTGCAAAAATATGACACCACGGTAATCTAAAAGTCCGGACGAAAACACTCTGACGCCGACTGCCTATCACGTGGCCCCATTGATCTCCCGCCGCAAGACGACGAGGACGACGACGACTTCCTCGGAATAATAAGCGCGGAAGATTTCGCTGAACAGCAACGAGCAGACCCGAAGCTAAGAGGCCCCATCAATTATTTGGAAGGGAACACTGACGTTGTCCCTAGAGAATTTAAGCGCAGATTGTTTTCGTTCATGCTGCAAAACAACCTGCTCGTGAAGAACATCTCACCAGTCCGCGCCATCTACCTTCTTGTTGTTCCGTCAGCGCTGCGTCTAGAAGTACAGCACGCCCTACATGACGATCCAACTGCTGGCCACCTCGGATTATGCCGGACGCGGCCGAGGATAGAGAAAAGGTATTACTGGCCGCATCTGACTACCGATGTCGCCCGTTATGTCAAGACATGTCGAGACTATCAGCGACGCCAGACACCACCGACAACGCCAGCACGATTACTACAGCCGATCGAACCTCCTTGCCGACCATTTCAGCTGATCGGGATGGATTTGTTGGGACTGTTTCCGGCGTCAACATCCGGAAATAAGTGGATCGTCGTGGCGACGGACTATCTCACCCGCTTCGCTTAAACTAAAGCTTTAGCGAAAGGCAGCGCAGCCGAAGTGGCGAAATTTTTCGTCAAGAACATCCTGCTGCAACATGGTGCCCCAGAAGTCCTCATCACCGACAGAGGAACGGCCTTTAGAGCAGAGCTCACCCAAGCCATTCTGCAATACAGCCCAGACAAGCCGCAGGAGGACAACTGCCTACCATTCGCAAACGAATGGTCTCACGGAGCGCCTGAACAAGACCCTCGCCGACATGCTGGCAATGTACGTCGACATCGAGCACAAGATGTGGAACGCGGTCCTGCCGTACGTAACCTTTGCTTACAACACGGCGGTGCAAGAAACAACACAGGTCACGCCGTTTAAGCTGGTTTACGGCAGGAACCCGACGACGACACAACCTTGACGTCGCTACCTATCTCCAGCGTGCCGAAGAAGCCCGACAGCTCGCCCGCCTACGGATCAAGAATCAGCAGCGTACCGACAGCCCACACTACAACCTCAGACGAAGCCACGTCGAGTACCAGCCCGGCGACCGTGTTTGGGTTTGGAGGTCGATACGCCGACGAGGACTCAGTGAGAAACTATTGCGACGCTATTTCGGACCCTACAAGATCATCCGACGTATTGGCGAACTGGACTATGAGGTCGTGCCAGACGGCATATCGCATTCACAGCGGCGCCGTGCATGATCAGAAGTGGTCCGCGTGGTGCGCCTTGAGCCCCTTTGCGCACGGTGACCATCTTCCTTATTTCCTTTCTTTACTACGGGTGTTTTTGTTTATTACTTTCGTTCGTTTGCAGCATCAGGTCGATGCTTTTTAAGAGGGGCGTCTTGACACGCGTATTTCTTTATCTTTTCCGGGCGACTGCTTGTCACCGCCTAACAAATGTTATCGCGCAGCGCATGTATGTATGCATGCATGTATCGGTAGCCTGCATGTATCGATAGTTTCTGGAATGTTATCGATTGTTCTGGCCGCTGGCGGTCACCGAACCTAGCGTAATCTGATTGCATGTTGGCGCGACGCGAATAGTGTAGAACTTTGCGGAAGACACGCGGGTCCCAGCGATTACTCTGGAACATTCGACGACTGATGTATAAAAGCCGACGCGCTTGACCCGCTGATCTGATTTTAGGTGATCGCCGAGTGTGTTCGCCGCTATCGCTGTTCTTTGAGTGTAGCCTGCTTTTGAGGGCACATGTTCGCCCAATAAAACGCTAGTTTCGTTAGTCAGTTTTGCTGTCTTTTTCACCGTCACTGCTACGTGACAATGTGGACACTCCAGGCGCATTTTTAGACAGTTTTAGTATAGCGTAAAGCAGCAAACGCAAAGAATTAGCGTAAACGTTGCACGCACCACACTGCGCATGCGCTGTACGTAAACGTTGCTGGAGCTCTTACGCACGTACGCTACTTTCAGGATTTAGCGGTGAACGCTAACGCACGTAAGGCGAGCCTTACCTACGGCAACATGGCGGCGCCAGTGAAGTGAGAGCTGCCCGCTTCAGATCTATCGAATCGTCAGCCTGCACTGTTCGACTCATTCGCTCCCCACTAATGCCCGTACTGGGTTTAGATTTGTGTGATGATGATTCGACAGTGGCGTACAGGTGACAAATGGGCGCTGTTTACGATATACGTTCTCGATTAGTGGCGCAGTAGGCTTAACGGGAGGGTTTGCTCATGTTTGCTCATGTTTGCTATATCCGCCTCGAGATCGCGCCCAAGTGTATTTTGCTCGTTCGCTTGGTGTAAAGCCGCATGTCAAGCCGACGCATGTCACGTTTTCCGCAGCAAAACAAAGTATTGTGGTCGGTGCTGTGGTCGCAATGCGTGTGAGCTTTACTAACGACGACGACATGGAGCTCCTGAAGGAGGTTTTCGCCTTGAACTCATTCGGGCAGACGTCAGGATTGGCGTTAGCTGCATAAAAGTCGAGAAAAAAAATCCGCACAAAATGCGTCTATATCATCCCAGCTTAAAAAGGGCAGGTAATATGGGTTCCACAGAACACTCGACCGGCGTGTTTCGCGACTCTCGACAAAACAACACTCAAACCAAACACCTACATGCGTAATTGACGCATCGACTGAAGCTTTACTTAGGGACACACTTGCGGATTCGGCATTGGATAAGCTCGACATTTCGTGTGGATTTGGCTTTCCAGTACTTTGTGTTTTTACATCTAGATGACGCTGTATTTGTTTGCGTTAACGTTAACGCTTTTCTCCTTTCCGCTATTCTAAAACACCAACTTGTGCCGCGCAGTGCAGTCTTTCTTTGCGTTAGCGTTGCGTCGCACGCTAACGCTAACGCCAGCATTTTACGCTATACTAAAACTGTCTAGTAAAACTGTCTAATAGCGTACGTACATAAGAGCTCTAGCACCGTTTACGTACAGCGCATGCGCAGTGTGGTGCACGCAACGCTAACTCTTTGCGTTTGCTGCTTTACGCTATACTAAAACTGTCTACTACCGTCATTTCTTGCCGTCGACGTTGTGTTCCGTATGAAGTCCAAGGAAAACAGGGGGAAGGCGGGAGATGGAAAGTCAAGGCGATGAGCAAAACGAGAACAAGGTGAAAGCAGGAGCCAACGTTTCCACAAGTGGACTTGTCTTCTTCAAGGCGACATATGCTTTCCTCGCCGCGGTATATATAGGTGTGGTTCTCCTAAAGGCGAGAGGGCGTAATGGGGGTGGGTACGGCAACGAGCGAAGGTGTGCTAGCGGTAGTGTCGAGTGAGAATGAAGGAGCGCTGTGCACAAGGCCAGTCACACGGCCGTCTGTCAATCACAAGTCAACGGCCGTGTGTCAGCCGGCGTGGCAACGGCATCCACAGAAGCCTTCTATTACCTGTTTTGCTAGTGGTCATGGGCTATCATGTCTCTGAAAGAGATAATGGGAGCGGCAGAAACCCGTGCTCGTGAAAAAAGAATTTAAAAGAAAATTTTGAAATGGAATAAATAAATGGATAAATAAAAGAAAACGAAATAAAAGGAAAGTGCACAGTACTCCTTTATTCCCAATCCGACACCCTCGCCGCTAACACACCTTCGCTCGTTGCCGCACCCACCCGCCTTACGCGCTCTCCCCTATAGAAGAAACCCACCTATATATACTGTGGCAAGGCAAGCATGTCACCTTGAAGAAAAGTCCACACGTCCAAACGTTGGCTCCTGCTTTCACGTTGTTCTCATTTTTCTTATTGTGTTAAGTACAAGGGCGATAACACCGTCGCCGCGCGCCTTGCTGCATGTGTCAGTGAAAATGTGCGAGGCTGAGCCGACGATCGCGGCTCAATCTCGCGTGCGCAAGGGCGGAATGCGGGGAGGAAGCGCACCATCTTCCGTCGCGTGCAAAGAACCGGAGGGACGGGAGGTAGGGGGTGCGCTGTACTTCGGCAGCAACTGCGTATGGGGCCGCGACGCGCGTTCGCGCCGCATTAATTTGTCCTGGACGGGATCAGCTTTGGGGGCACAGTCTAAGTGGACCGATGGCTCCTAGCTTTGCCTGCGCTGTGGTCTCACCGCTAAGGTTGCGTTGAAGAGATAGAAAGCACGAAGGTCACTTCGCTCGCTGCTGCTGCCGCACTTCCTCACACTAGCGTTTTGACAGCGAGTGCAAGGTCGATCCAAATAGTTCGCGAAGCTTTGGACGAAAAGCGATCCAAAACAAATTGTCACCGACATCAGCAAAGGTGGTTATGGGAGCAGCGTTTTAAGTGCGACAATGTTTGGAGGGAACAAACATTGGGGAAGAAAATAACGTTTTTTTAATTACAGCAAGACAGTTAAATTTATTCAACGAAAATAAAATTCCTAATCAACTTTATATATCGTCGACGAGTAAAGAAAAGACAACTGTATTTTATTTTATCATTATAGATAAATACGTTCTTTTTTTTCTGCGCCCATCGTTGATGCCGCTATCGTTTGCAAAGCAATGTAGCTCTCGAAGTGTGCAGAAGGCGCGCTCGTAAAGTTCACCTCTTACAATACGCTCCCTTCACACGTTGTGCTGTTCTCCTTGTCGACATTTCTCTGAATTTGGTGAAGCTGGTAGCTCCATCGCTTCTCTACCTGTTCAGTCGAAAATACCGAGTTACGACTGCCAGATAATTGCTTACTTTGGTTGTTTTCATGCTACTGCGCTGGCCAACGGGCTTGGCATCCGACGATAGAACCATCACTCTACACCTAAAGCTTTCGTCAGCCTCCGAAGAAAGTGTGCTGTGTTCAGGGGTGCGATTTCGACATCAGTACGACTGACCTTTCATCCCTTTTCGCGATGAAAGCTCGAAATGCCCATCAAGTCGAACGGCGGGGCATTTGAATATACAGCTCCAATGGCAGGCCACCAAAACAAATTTCGCACCTTTGAGAACAAAATGACGTCATTTCTGCTTCTAATGGATATAGCGTCACATTGATTTTTTTCTTCCGCCGGAGGTGTTCCTTCCTCACACAGCTAGCGCTAAGCCCCATGAACGACCGATGAATTGTCATGCTTTGAACGTACGGGCTTCTCCTTCGTTACCAGGTATATTTGCCTTGGCGAGTGTCCGTGGTCACAGGTTTTCCGGTGGCTGTGGTGGCGCCCTACTCGAGCAATCGATTCCATGAGTTGACCTCTATTCCATGCTAGAGCACGGGGCAAAGACCCCCACGGTGAGGGAAGGCGGGGTAAATTGGATTTCCGCGAAGCGGCGACAACGTAGTGACGGACGGTCGTTGCCGGTGCGAACAAGTTTTGTGTATATTTTGGGACATTTTATTGTGCGTAAAAAACTATCAATCATTCATTCAACCAAACTAAGTAGTTGCTTGCTCTTACTCGAGCTGTGAACACACGCAGCCACGGTGGACACTTTGGACGAGAGCGTGGGCACCGTGGTCGAAGCCCTGCACGCCAAGGGCATGCTGGCCAACGCCATCCTCGTGTACACAAGCGACAATGGCGCGCGCCACCAGGGATTCATGAGCAACCGGGGCTCCAACTGGCCCCTGCGCGGCTCCAAGTTCACCACGTGGGAAGGAGGCGTCCACCTGCCGGCGTTCGTGTGGTCCCCGTTGCTTCGTCGCACACGGCGCGTCTCCTGGGAGCTGATGCACGCCGTAGACTGGGCGCCCACTCTGTACCACGCCGCCGGTGAGTTCATCGAATAAGCAGGCCGGGTGCTTTGGATAAGGTCAGTTTTAGCATCGGTTCATTCATTCATTCATTCATTCATTCATTCATTCATTCATTCATTCATTCATTCATTCATGTTTATTCGGGCAACATTTCAAATATTTATAACACCCAAATATAACTAACTAAAACGCAAGTGAACAGCGGTTGACATCTAAGAAAGACGATGTCTTTCGGGCCGCATTACTCTAAGATCATGTGGTTCCCTGTTTATCAATTCGGGCTGGATGGGAGCGTCCTGTAGAAGACCTTGTCTTCGGTAGAGGTCTGCTGGATCGCGTTAACTTCGCCTACGCCATCTTACCCTGCTTTAGTACAATTTTACTCCTGCTTCGCTTTACTTTTTTCATTCTTGACTTCACTTTCATTCATTTTAGACGGCGCTACCAGCAGAATCAAGCTACATTTTTGTCGAAGGACGCCATACTCCAGGTTCCTGTTTAGCTGCGCGCAGTTTGAAGGAGCACATCCGGTTTTAATTTTGCTTTCTCTCGCAAATTAAGAATTATTACTTCTTCGTACATACCTCTGCGCTAACTTAGTGCATCCTTCCTGTTGCAATTTTCCTTTGATGTATTTTTTTAGCCCTACGTGCACTAGAAGGCGCACCATTGTCTAATGTACGAGACAAACGTGGTTAGATACCCAGAACCCGCGAACACTAAATCGATCTGAACTCACCAAAGACCTTGTCTTTAAAAAAAATTCAGTGCCATTCCTACCTGTGAAGATGGGTGACCAGCGAAGCTGTGTATGTGGGCCCCTTAATGGCGAACTGCCCATTGCCGTGCACCAAACTCCGTATGCACATAAAGGAAGGCGAGGCGCGGCTAGTCGCTCCTCTGCGATGTTGAGCTTCGCGAGATGATGAGGCGCAAGGGGGTATACATACTCATCAGTGGCGTAGCGAGAAAATTCGTTAGGGGGGGGGGGGGGGCTCACATTGCAGCTGGGGTGCTCGCATCTAAATACATGTAGAAGGAGAATCAGTTTGTCTCGGCAACCAATGCACCAAATTTGACGAGGTTTGTTGCATTTACAAGAAAAACTTAAATTGTAGTGGCTGTTGGTTTCATTTTTCATTTAGGTTGTCAATTCTTAATTAAAAATTCACCAAAATCGCAAAATTTCAGAAATCTAAACTATCAAGTTTAAAATATCTAACTCAGCAATGAAAAATGACCTCGCAATTTTGTGAATTGCACCTAATAGTACATCTACAGCGGACAAAATTTCTATGTTACACGTGAATCTCAAAAAATTTAACGTTATGGAAATATGGCTTTCGCAGTATCCTTGTACACAACTTAACCAATTCGCGTAAGATACGAATTGACACACCAAATTCGTCCGCTTTCACTGTTATAATAGATGCCGTTTACTGAACAGCCACATGTGTGCTTGATGCAGAGCTATTAGTTTGTAAACGTCGTGCTTCTATTTCTTTTTTTTTAACTTTCCAGTTTTTCAAAATATTTAAACTGTGTTCAGGCCCTAAATCGAAATTCCGCTTTCAACAGGCACTAGAATATAACTTTCTCTCTCAAATGCAACAAATTTCATAAAAAGCGATCCCCCGCAGCGTCTGCGTCAGCAGGCGTTTGGTGCGTTGCGACACCACGTACCCGAGCACACGAGGGTTGGACCCTCCCGCGTGTAGCCGTGCGCGGCTTAGCCGTGTCCGGGGAAAGGTGGATCCTGGGGGTTGAGCCGATGCCGGGTGTCCCGACCCTTAAGGCCCCCCGGCGGAGGCAACACACCTCTTTGGCCTCTGCTTCACGTAGACGGCGCCTCCGGACTGACTCACACGGGGGAAATCGGTAGTCGCCTCTTCCTGTCTCTCTCTCCTCAAACCTTCGCCTTTATCTCTCACCTTTTTATCTTTCCTGTCTTATTCTCTCTTCCATTTCCTTCCTTTCTCCACGGCGGCAGGGGTTAACCTTGTGTGGCTATCCTACCTTGGGTACACCATATTTGGTTATACTGACGGCGTACAGCTGGCGTCGTGCAGGCTTGAATACAAGCTTTGCCGCGTCCCTCGATGGGCCCCGTGGTCGGCGCGCGGCGCTGTTGCCGAACATACACATTTTTCTATGGCAGCACAAGCCTCTGTTGTTTAGGATCGGCGTCAGAAGAGATGCTGCACCGAAGTAACATTCCAATACTCCTTTCGAAGCAATGCTCCATCTTTCCCCAAGTACTATGTAATCCACAGCGAAACCAACATGCCAGTAAGAAAGTTATCTCCATTCCTTGTAGCGAAATGCCTGAAAGATAAAATCGGACCGACCTACAAAGCCTCCAAAATGTCTAGCGGGGACCTCCTTCTAGAACTGAATGATAAAGATCAAGCAGAGAAGCTCTCTGAACTTACCAGTATTGGCGACGCGACAGTGACAGTTTCAGCTCACAGAACACTTAATACAAGCAGGGGAGTAATATCTGAAGAAGACTTTATTGGCTTGAGCGATTAGGAACTGCTGGAAGGTTTCCAGGAACAAAATGTTACTAAGGTACAAAGAATAGCAATCCGCAGAAACGACCAAGAAATCCCCACCAAACATGTTATACTCACTTTTGGAACAAGCGTAATGCCTACTTCACTCGATGCAGGTTATGTTACAGTCAATGTGAGGCCATATATCCCGAACCCCAGAAGATGTTTCAAGTGGCAAAGGTTTGGGCATGCTTCACATGCTTGCCGAGGACAAACAACTTGTGCTAAATGCAGCTCCAACGATCACCAATCTGAGAATTGCGCCCCTTCACCATTTCGTGTTAACTGCAAAGGAGACCACCCAGCCTACTCGCAGTCTTGCCCATGCTGGAAAAAGGAAAAGGAGATCATTGCACTAACTGTAAAAGAAAAGATTTCATTCTTTGAAGCCAGAAAGCGGCTATCGTATCTTCCGCGAAGAAGTTATGCTGATGTGACGAAGGTGGGGGCAGGGTCACAGAGGCCTCCGGAGTCCTCCGAGCCCAGGCGCAGTGGTGCCGCAGTGACTCCTCCCGCCTCCATGGCGGAAGCAGTCAGTACTGCTCCACCCTCTTCGACAGCCCTGCAGACACCAGTCACGCAGGGTCCTAAAATCAAACGAACCACAAGGCCCGAGGCACATGTCTCGGCGCCTAACTCTTGGTCCTCCAGCGCCTCAGAGAGAGCGATGGAGGGCGACACGAAAACCCCGGTGTCATTGACACCGAAGGACAAGCGCTCTCTCGAGCGCCGTAATAGGGACAAAATCCCAATAACTCAATATAAGAAAGCGTTAACCTAAGGATTATCGCTCATTTGTATTAGCCTTTTTAAATCCATGTCACCTATACCTCACCTCTTAATTTTTCCGTAGTGCCATTTCTTATCTTTACATATTAAGATGGATTTTATTATCCACTGGAGTTGTAGAGGGCTTTTACAGAAGTTAAGTGACATTAAAGGCATGTTAATAAACTTCTCTCGTGTGACCCTGTGCTTACAGTAAACAAACCTAGGCGAAAAATACAAAAACATTTTGAAAGGTTTCACTGTTGTACGGCGCGACCGTACTCAGGCGAACTGGCTGTCAGGTGGTGTAGCCATTGTTCTGCCAGGTGGTACAGCAGCCAGACAAGTTCCCATTACCACTCACATGGAAGCCGTTGCTGTCACCGTTTCAGCTCACAAAACCATCGTCATTTGTTCAGTATACATTCCGCCGCATTCAAATTTTACCGTAAGAGACCTAGAATTAATATTAAATGAGCTACCTGAACCATTTTTAATAGGCGGTGATTTTAATTCACATAACACGTTATCGGGTGGTAAAACTACTCACAACGGGGTCAAACGCTTGAAAATTTTATCCTAACAAATGACATATGCCTTTTAAACACCGGTGCGGCAACTTACTACTCCCCAAGCACAGTAGCTATGAGTTCGTTAGATCTGGCACTGTGCTCTCCATCTCTCTTTGGCGATTTTCAATAGAGTTTTATTGACAACCCCTATGGTAGTGACCATATGCCTGCTATTATTAAAAGAGCATCTTCTTTTCCAACCATACCATTAAGATCACCCCGTTGGAAAATCCATCTAGCAGACTGGCTTCTCTTTACTGAAAAGGCCACTCTGGATAACATATCAGATGACCTAACGATATACCAAATGAATGCGAAGATTACCGCCTGCATACTCGCTGCATCAGAACAGACAATCTCACAATCCTTTGGCTTCTTAAGAAAAAACCTGAAACCCTGGTGGATGAAGGAATGTACAGAAACAAAAAAACTACAAAACAAAGCGTGGGGCATCGTTCGGCGATACCCCAACACAAGAAAATCTACTCTCTTTCAAGAAATCAAAAGCGAAAGCCAGGTACACACACAGACAAGCCGAGAGATAGCCCTGGAAAGATTATGTCTCGTCTATAGATAGCTCAATAACATCCAAACGAATGTGGGATCAGGTTCGTAAGTTTAGAGACGACTACGCTTCTTACACTATCCCCATACTATCACCTCCTGGCACGTAAACAAATATAGAAGAAGAAGCAGACATTTTAGGGCAACATTTCCGTGATATATCAAGCTCAGAGAACTACCCTGCTGCATTTCTAAAACATAAGCAATTAGCAGAAAAACTAAAGCTTCCGACCACAGGAAGTTCAGAAATACTGTATAATGCCGCTTTAATACTTCCAGAAATCAACAGAGTACTTCCTAGTGGCAAAAAACAGCACCCGGTCCGCACAGGGTACACTATGCAATGCTAGCTCACCTATCCCCTAACGCAGTTGAGACCTTGCTTCATTTCTTCAACAAAATCTGGGAAGCGGGAAAAATGCCCAAACAGTGGAAGAAAGCCATCATATTCTCTTTCTTGAACACTGGAAAACCTCCCACAACAGCAACCAGTTATAGACACCTAGCACTCACAAGTTGTCTTGCAAAGTCCTATGAAGGCATCATCAACATAAGATTGGCATACATCCTTGGAACGGAGAACCTGCTAGATAACCATCAGTGTCCCACCAAGTCCTGCTAAGTCCTGCAAGACTGCCAAGTCCTGCTAGAAGACGAGATACGTGCGGCCTTTCTACACAAGCAATATTGTCTCACAGTTCTCTTTGATCTTGAAAAGGCGTACGACACAACATGAAGGTTTCGTATCTTAAGGGACTTAGCAGATAGGAATCCGAGGTAGAATGCTGAAATGTCTAGCCGATTTCATGTCGAACCGAACATTCCAGGTGGCTTTAGGAACGGCGCTGTCACGTGTTTTCATTCAGGAAAATGGTGTGCCACAAGGATGAGTACTAAACACAAGACTCTCTATAGTAAAAGTGAACTCTGCTAACAAAGTCATTCCCCCCTCTGTTATGCACTCCATATATGTCGACGATCTACAAATAGTGTGCCGCGCCTCGAACTTACAAACATGTGAAAGGCAGCTCCAGATGACAATTAATAAACTAATGGAGTGGGCTGAGAAAATGGCTTCCGCTTCTCTACTCAAAAAACCGTTACAGTGCTATTCTCGCAAAAACGAGGATTGTACTTAGACCCGGTTCTAAAATTGAATGATGTCGCACTGCCGGTAAAACAAGAATGTAAATTCTTGGGAGTAATCTTTGACAAAAAACTAAACTTCCTAGCCCACATTAAAACACTAAAGATTAAGGCAAATAAAGCATTGAATATCCTAAAAGTTTTGTCTCACAAGCACTGAGGTTCCGACCGAACCTGTCTTTTACGTATTTACCGGTTTCTTGTGCGTAGCCTTTTAGACTACGGCTCCGTGGTTTACGGCTCAGCCAGGCAGTCCTACATCCAACTACTTGATCCTGTACATAACCTTGGACTGCGACTGGCAAGTAGTGCCTACAGAACTTCACCTATTCAAAGTTTATACGTCGAGTGTAATGAACCCTCCTTACAGCAGCGCAGAGCATTACTCACCTTTTCCTACGCACTCAGAATTCAGTCATCACCGCAGCACATATGCTACAACATCCTCTCACAATGCAACTCACGTTTACACTACATAAATAAACCGAACATGATTAGGCCACTTGTTCTGCGTTATGAGCAATACTGTCGGGATTATGACGTTCCCCACGAAGTCCTCCAGGTTGCCAAGAAACCACAACGGTTGGACCCGTGGTACGATTTCACACAGTTGTGCCACTGGACATTAACACATTTAAAGAAAAGAGACACTCCACACGAACACATCATACAAGAATTCCGTGCTCTTCAGGAGAAGTATCAAAATCATATGGAATTCTACACGGATGGCTCCAAAACAAAAGAACACGTGGGTGTAGGGGCCGTAACAGAAAATTGGGAAAGAAGTATTCGTCTACCAAAACATGCTTCTGTTTTCACTGCTGAATTTTATGCTGTATGGGTTGCAGTTAAAAAGATTATCACTGGCAAGCACAAAAACACAGTCATATACACTGATTCCTTAAGTACCCTGAAGGCTCTAAATCTGATATCTGAGTGTGAACCCCTGTTAGGGGACATACTAAACATGGTCGCGCTTAACAAATATGGGAGATCAATCCGCTTCTGCTGGGTACCAAGTCATGTTGGGATACCGGGTAACGAAGCAGCTGATAGATGTGCATCGATGGCAGCATACAGACATAATAAACACAACACTTCCATATAAAGATAGTATCCGTGCCATTAGGAATGCCTTAACGTCAAAGTGGCAACATGATTGGGACCATTGTAGAGAAAACAAGCTATATCTCACTAAATCCGTACTTGGTGAGTGGAAGTAGTGCAACCACAAGGAGCGCTTCTTTGAAGTAGTTCTATGCCGACTACGCATTGGGCACACACACCTCACACACAATTATCTACTTACAAAGGAAGACGTGCCAACATGTGAAAAATGCCAAGAACAACTAACAGTCACGCATATATTACTCACATGCATACACATTGAAGTACAAAGACTAAACTTTTTGCACAACCTATATCAAATGCACATGCCTTTACATCCTGATTTAATTTTAGGAGATGATTCGATAATCCCTTTACCTGACCTGCGTAAATTCCTAGACGACATTGGCTTTATAAACAAAATATAGATTAACACGGCCTTTCTCCTCTTTAATGGTATTATAAAACACCTCGTGTTTGGCGCAGCATAGCCTTAGCCGCTTTTGCGCCACTAAACCGCATTTAACTAACTAACTAACATAAAAAGCGATCCGAGGGTTATCACAGAAAAGCGTTTCTGCGTTTTACATGTATTTGAATAGGCCGCGTCAGAGTTGGGCGCGAGCTACAGCTTCCTCTCAGACAATTTGTCTGGAGACCGCATACATGAATAATAACTGCATTGTTATTGCTAAAGATGTTGCAAACGAATTCTTCAACGCTATGCACTGTCTAAACAAGTAAAATATGTATTTTTTCATAAAATAATATGCTTGCATGTGCCAAAAAGTGTGCCCAAAATAACCGATATCAATGCTCCCATGTTTTTTCTATTTATTAAGTAAATAAGATATCACATGAACTTTAGAACAATACCAGTTCGAAACCAGCAAGGCAGTGCATGCCACTGATATGAAAAATGTAAAGGCCATGAAATTAACAAGCTCAGGACAAATATTGTAATGAACCTTTGTCACTCAAGAACCTTGTTTAGATTATTCTACATATGCAACTGCCAGTGAAAAATCTCAATGACGCTGTCATTTGTTCCAATGTATTACGCAGGAGCAGCTGTCACCGGTCCTGTATCGTGAGTAATTGCACGGAAATTATAGCCGCAACAGAGAGCACGTATAAAAAGCAGGAGTTCTGCAAAATAAACGAGGGCGCGTCAAATTAAAGTCAGCCACTGCGAATATAGGACAAGCAGGGTACCTTATTCAAATGTAGTCTCCATGATCGTTTAGACATTTGTCCCGTTGTCTAACGAGTCGCGTGACTCCCGTCTTATTAAATTCCTTGGGTTGCTGCTTCAAAAAGTCTGCAACTGACTCTTTCACGTCATCGTCCGACATGAATCTGGTTCGCTTGAGCTGTTCTGTCAAATGCTCCAAAAAGTGGAAGTCTCAAGGCTACAGGTATGGGCTGTATGGCGGATGTTGCAGCGTTTCCCACTTGAACATTGCCAGTTATGTATAAACCACATCAGCGACATGGGGACGGCATTGTCGTGGAACAAGATGACCCCATTTGTCAATTTTCCACGTAGTTTGTTCTTGATTGTGACAAGCAGCCCACCTTGTGGTATACAATAACGAAACAAATTGACAGTCTCTCAAGATTTAGCAAATTCTATCAGTAATGGGCCCTGACGATCGAAAAAAGAAAGTCAACAACACCTTTCCGGCGGAAATGACGGCCTTTCCTTTCTTGGGCGTGGCGAATTCGAATGTTTCCACTGTAAGCTTTCCTGTCGTGTTTCAGGCTCGTAGTAGTGGAACCATGGTTCGTCCCCGATGAAAATTGTAGACAAGAAGTCTTCACCCTTATTGTGATACCGGATCAGATGAGTCAAGGCAGCGCTGAACTTCTCCGTCTTCTGGCGGTAGTTCAAAATCTTGGGCAACCATTTCTCACACAAGAGCGGATAACCGAGATGTTCATGAATTATGGCGTGAACCGAACCGTGACTGATGTTCACACTCTCTGCCAGCTCATCGATGCTTCAACCTTTGCAATTTTGTTAGGGGTGATTGCAAGATGGGTTTGGCCGTGCCTTGGATCGCCTTTG
Source organism: Dermacentor variabilis (assembly GCF_050947875.1). NCBI lineage: Eukaryota > Metazoa > Arthropoda > Arachnida > Ixodida > Ixodidae > Dermacentor > Dermacentor variabilis. The sequence goes on from NC_134577.1 coordinate 117,528,254, forward strand.
AGATTTTCACGTCCTTCTTTGAACCGTTTGCTCGAACGCTTCACAGTGGCCAATGAAATGCAATGTTTTATGTACACGGCAGCCATACGGCGACTAATTTCTTTTGGGGAAATACGTTCAGCTGTCAAAAACTTCAGGGCACCACGCTGCTCAACTTCTAGAGCGTCCATTATGTCACGCAGCATGTTCAACCCGGTGTATGAGAGCCTCAAACAACCTTGATATTCACATCTGGGTGTCCATTTTGTAATAGAGAGATGCCTCTGTGTCACGAGCATGCCTCGCACATAATGAACCGAATAATTATTGCGCGGGGTGGGTTGGCTCACTTTAATTTTACTCGCCTTCGTACATTAGAAATGCGCCGATACAATGGAATATAAAAATGCGAAGATACAGCTTGATAAAAGGCAAAAAATTGTCACTGGAAACAAAGTTCACAGCACGTATACACAAAACCCCGCAACAAGACATTTAAATGTACGTATAAGTCTCCAATATATCTACGTATCTAAAAAAAAGTCACGGCATACCATGCGTCAAACAAGGCAAATAAGCATGTTGCGCAATCAGAGATTCACAGAATCCCAGATCCCACCCACATTCCGTCCACTCCCCTCGATGTATCGCGTGCGACGGAAGGCGGCGCGCTTGCTTCCCGCTTTTCTCTTTTGCGCGCACAAGACTGAGCCACCATCGTCGTCTCACCCATTCCAGCCCCCCATCCCCCTCCCTACGCTTTCACTCGCACATATAGCATGCGGCGCGCGGTCACGATGTTATTGCCCTTGGACTTTATACGAAACGTGAGGGCGACGGCGACGGCAGGAATGCGCCTGGTGTGTACATATAATTGCTATCGCAATACTATGTAATAAGACTATCCGGCAACTGAAGCGTCCCGTGGCCCATTACTGTCCGCAAAAAAAGAAGTAACAAAATCGAACTTTCACTATGCGACAATTCGCTGCGCCACAACAATGTCTTTTTTTTTCTTTTGTGCGGCCGGGGCACCGAAATGAAAAAGCGCAAAGTATGTCGGCCACAATCGAATGCCTACTTTGGGCACCTAATGTAGCTACCCAAAGAATATCGAAGAAAACGTGACACGCTTGGTTCACCGAGACCATACGCATACTGCTCGGTATCCTACACTGCGAGAAAAGACTTTCCGGAGAGGGTGCGCTCAAGCGAAGCCGATGCAATTTGTCAAGTCCCCACAGTGATGGAGGCGAGCGACGATATTTTCTTTTTCTCGTCTGCTAGCCACAAAGTGCCCAAAACTGTGCCATGCGAAAATACACTCGGCCAGAGAAAAGCGAACGCACACGGAAGTGCGCCGCGCGGTGGTCGGAGCAACACGAGAAAAACGCATGCGCTCTGGCTGCATATGGCAGCCCGCGGGTATATAGGGTAGCGAGGACAAAAAAAATTGAAGAGGCTCAATGTGTCCTCGCGAATAAAAGTCGCAGTAGAAATAATAAATAAGAACGTAGTTACCTTGGCTGACTTCAGAGTCTTGACACGGATGCTTTGGCGTAGGTGAAAAAAAAATGTTGATATTTTTTATGTGTCATGACGGCACAAATGAACCACCACAACGCTTCATCTCATCCGACTTCGCTGCTGTATTTGTCAACTTGTCTGATAGTGTGTTCATTTGGCTTGTCTCGTTGTACGGTCCCATGTAAGACTTTAGAAAAGTCAATGCACCTTTGACGTCCAATATTTATAGTAATATCAAACCCACAAAGTTCCGCAATTGAAAATCTAAAGCACAACTTTGGAAATGTCAATGCACCTTTCACATCAAAATTTTATGAGAACCTTATACCCATAAAATTCGGAATTGACATCCATGCGCTGCGTAGATTCTGCTGCCTCCGCAAGATGCCGTGGCGAGCCCGTTCGCTATGAAAACGCCCATGAAACTTTGTGCTCGGTTGGGGATCCTTGCGTCATGTGACTCCCGGTGCATGGGCGCTGCCGCGAAATCCAGCCCGAGTTCGCAAGGTTCGCGCTGAAATATATTTTCGAGCGTGAAAAAGACATTCTAGAGAAAATTCAGAATTATTTCCGGCACCGGGGATTGCTTGGGTGGGTGGTGCATGGACAGCACGAAAAAATTTCGGGGGGGGGGGTGCTGAAGCCCCATAAGACCCCCCCCCTGGCTACGCCCCTGATACCCATGTATTGTTCAAAAACGCGGCACATCACTTTTTTTTCTAGTGATTCCCGGTACGTAAAACAGACGCGCACCTGACCGCACACCGAGTGCACGCACTGCCTCACTGTACTCAATACGATCGTGCCTTGGTCGACGACCCGCAGAGCAGTTATGGTTGTGAGGTGACTCAAAAACCACAAGTGGTAACACACAACACAGGCCACACCAAATTTGTTCCCCACAAACTCCCTCTGGTTATATTTATATATACAATCGCGAGGACGACGGGACCGCCAACCCGACGAGCCGGAGGAGATGAGACACACGTGACGTTTCGACGGGACCGCCACCACGGGAGAGCGGAAGGAAAGGAGATACGCATGCGCTTTGAACGCCGACAAAGAGAGGGCGGTGCGAACGTAGACATAGCCGACGCGGGTCAAATAGTGGTATCTGTTCTTATCTGCTTAATAACTGATACGGGTTGTCTTTGAACCCAAGATAGTAAACTTATTTTTGCACGGTGGCTAAGTGCTTGAAACCTGCTTCACCTCTGCCGCCGTTCGGCCCCATATTCCACTATTTTCGGCATCGGCCCACGTTTTTCGTATACGAACATCTATCCGTTAGAAACTAGCCATATGCAGCTTCGCTGTACAAATTACAATGGAATGTTGCCCAAGAGGCTGAATAAAAGTGACAGATGCCTGACGGGAATCGGGCCCCTTTAAATCCAAATTCCCTTCACACAAAACTCAATCATTAATTACAGTGGACAGTCTAGAAAAGTATGTGACAATAGATAGTCGTAATTACCATCTTAATTTCATAAAAATCTGTCACATGAAATAATATTGTCCAAATAGAGTAGCTTAAGGAAAAACAATCATAGTTTACACACATCCCACATATAAAACTAATGTAAAGAATTAAGAAAACACTCACTTCCAATTTTAGGCCTATTTCTACAACAGAAAAGGTCATTACCGTGCTGAGAATAAACTGAAAATTAAACATGAGCCTTAAATAGTGTTAGCTTATATTCGGTTATGTTAGGTTAGGTTACATTATGTTAGGTCTGAGTGATATCGCTTCGGTCAAGCGACGTGAACGATATCAGAGGAGGATGGCGGTGTGGAGGTATCAAGAAGTTGTAACTCAGGTCACGTCAGTCACTTGACGCGAGACGCCGTATGAGCCTTAGTAGGTTGAAATGAGCCTCTCACAAAGACCAACTCGCCGTACTGGTTTCCAAAGAAGCATGATGTCACCAGGGTTAAAGGTGGCATCCCGGCGACAAGCCACATATATGCGTCGTTGCTGTTCTTGGGGGAACTGGTCAGACACAGGCGTGCAATCTCACGTGCCTCGGTTGCTCTAGATATGGCATGTCGGGCATATTCTGACGTTGTATCGAGAACGGCTGGGATGATTGTGTCAAACTGTAGCATAGAGTTCCGTCCATACAAGAGAAAAAATCCAGAGAAACCAGCAGAATCACGGCGGGACGTATGCTAGGCGAATGTGTGGAAAGGCAGTGCGGCATCCTAGTCACAGTAGTCGGTGGAGACGTACATAGCGAGCACTTCTGTGGTAGTTCTATTGAGCCGCTCTGTGAGGCCCTTGGTCTGAGGGTGCTACGCCGTTGTAAACATGTGCTTTGTAGCGTAGGTATGCAAGATGTCCTTACAACCTGTGAGAGAACGTAGGCAGCCGGTCAGTAAGGAGTTGTCGGGGAGCGCCGTGGCGAAGTATCACTGCGTCGAGAAGAAAGTCAGTGACGTCGATTGCACAACTGATAGGGAGAGCCCGCGTGATCGCGTACCGGGTGGTGTAATCCGTAGCACCTGCTATCCACTTGTTCCCACTAGGCGATAGAGGAAAAGGGCCAAGGAGATCAAGACCAACTCGAAAGAATGGCGAAGATGGTACTTCAATGGGCTGAAGGCAGCCAGCTGGTAGGGCTGCTGGTTTTTTGCGGTGCTGACAAGATTTACAGAAGGCGACCAACGGCAAACGGAACGGTAAATACCGGGCCAGAAGAAACGGCGCCGAAAACGCTCATATGTTTGGGAATCCCAGATGACCAGCAGTTGAGACATCATGCAACTGTGCAAGCAAAGTCTCATGCATATGCTTGGGAACGACCAATGGCAGTTCAGGACCATCAGGGTGCATGTTCTAATGGTACAATATGCCATCTTGCAGCATAAACACACACGAAGAGGGTGAAGGTGGCAGGTCCGTCATGCTGGAAATGATGTCTCTCAGGTAAGGGTTGCATAGTGGCTCATGGGCGATGTCACCAAACGGGGAAGCGCGAGGACGCAAGTTGACTCGCCGGTCTCAGGCTAGTCTGGTGGGTCTACTGGATGACGCGAAAAGGAATCAGCGTCCTCATGGAGTCCGCCTGTTTCATACACATTGTGTAAGAGTACTCTTGGAGCCGTAAAGCCCACCGACTGAGACGTACAGCTGGATCTTTTAAAGACGAAAGCCAGCATAGAGCGTGGTAACCATGAAAGGTAGTCCGTAGAGATAGGGTCGAAATTTGCCTACTGCCCAAACGAGGGCAACGCATTCACGTTCGGTGATCGAGAAATTGCGCTCGGCCGGTGACAGAAGACGGCTAGCGTACCCAATGACACGGTCTCAACCGTGCTGTTGTTGAGCCAGAACAGCGCCGATACCGTGGCCGCTGGCGTCGGTGCGAACCTTTGTTGCGGCGGATACGTCGAAATTCCCGAGAATCGGTCGCGACGACAGTTGCAACGCGCAGAGACGTGGGTTGCCGAATTCGTCACGTACGCGAAGGGAGAATAAAAAAAACTTGTACCGCAGATTCCATTCTCCCATTTCTATGCGTTCGATGACACGCCACGCAGTAAGTGAAGTGCATTTTCACGTTCATTTCGTACGCCTTTACGAGTTGTCGATACTATGAGGTGTTCGATCCCCACGAGACGACATGGCCTTTTGGGTTCGTCACAGTTTCAAAGCGAAGCTTTCTTTGCCTTTTCCTCCGACTCTCCCACTGCTGCTACTGCTGTGGCTGCCGTGGCTGCTGCTGGCCGGCACACTGCGTCGGCGGGTGGTTCAGAGCGTGTATATACATGGAAGAAGCGTGCAGAGAAGAAAAAATACGGGAGGAACTCGTTTGCACCACACCGCGTCGAATGTGCACCATACCCTCTAAAGCTCCCGGGTCGTCCTCACTGATGATTACAGCTATAATTATCCGTGACCCCCCGCAAGGTGACGTGATAAGGCAAGAAAACGCTGGTTAAACTTAAGTTCAAGGTACGGTACGGTGCATTTCTGCTATTTCTGAAATATAATAACATGCAAATATACCTAGCGGACAACTTACGCATGGCGCGAAGAAGTAGAGCCGCATTAATTAAAGCGCGCTGCAGGGTCTAGGCGACACAATGGAAGCGGTCGCACGTGAAATCAACACTTCTGTGCCCGCTGCGATAGCTTTGCGGCTATGGAATTGCTCGAGGTCGCAGATTTCACCGAGGCAGCCGAATTTCGATGGGGGTGAAATAAAAAAAACACTCATGCACTTTGATTTAGGAACACGTTAAACACCACGGCGCCAAACCACTCCGGCCTGCCCCATAATCCGGGTGTTGTTTCGGCACGTACAGCCGCATAGTCCAATTCAAGTTTGATGCTTCTGCCACGGTGCGATGTGCCGTATGAGACAATGTCAATGCTCAACCCTCTCGTAGATTGTGAAATATGGCGCACAACAACGCCTCAAGCAAACACCTCTCCCTGTGTGTTCTGTGTACTACGAAGGCAAACAGCAGTGGTGCCCGCAAGGTATAACGTTTAACATCAACTCACCACTCTTGTGTTGGACAAAACGTTGAAGAAATTAAACATTCGCCGTCAACATCCCCGCTAATTATCGTCAGTCAAAGCAAACAGCACAAAAAGCTTTGATTCCGTCGATTTCCGCATTGCGTGGCATCTGCATAAATTTTTGTTGAGTAGCATAAAAAAATCGCCGCGTGCGGAGAAGCTTAAATAATTTCAACCTCGGCAAGGGCAAATGAAAAGACAAGTTTCAACGTTTTGCTGAACGCGGTACCGTTCAGTTGCATTTTCTTGTCGGTTTTCAAGCGTGAATTTTCCGATGTATCTTGAAAGGTTATCTTAACCCACTTATTAAATTTGACATGGCAAATGCGCAGGCTATCATAATGCGATTTATACGATAGAATTAACTCCACAGCTTGAATAAACAGAGTCTCAATGTATCTTCGAATATTTCATGCACGTTAAGTTACATCTCTTCTCTAGATAATTTTTTTCCTGCATAGAGACCAATAAACCTTGAATATGTTGAGGACTTCGCATCCTTACTGCACTTGCATTAACATTTGCTTTGAACGGTAATTAACTCTACAGTTAACAAATTATTGGTTTGCTATAGTGGTACAGTGACAACACACCTTCCTGCACCCTCATGTGAAACTCGTGCAACAGTGCGAAAAGCAGGCAAACGGCCTGTTCTTGTGTAGACGAAACGGTAGAAGACGACACGTTAAAGAAAAGTAAATGAAAACTGTGCAGTGAAGTCAGCCAGTTGCATCCCTTCCTGTGAATATTTTAAGTATAAACGGTCTTTGCACGTCCACAGCTAATCAAGTGTGCAGAAACATTTGTGCCTTACATGCTTCTGATAACAGTTCCTAAAAAGTTTGTGGTCACATTTATTAGTGTGTAAACCCATACTATCACTGCCTTCATAAGTAATGAAGTACTATGGTACTTGCAAGACCGTATCACCCTGGGATTGTGAAAGCAATTTCTACATTTCGACTACACACAATGTGCAGTTTATTCAATGACACTTACTGGAAGTTTTACCTACATAGATGCAAGAAAAAATCTGTAAACATGTTCAATTTACTCGCCTGCCACTGTGGCTATAGAATTCAGCTGCCAACACAAGGTGAGGAGTTGAATTGCCAGCCGAGGCAGTCGCATTTTAATGGGAGTCATAGGTAAAACAAAGCTCTTGCGCTTTCATTTGTTGATCATCATTTATTGAACCCTTAAACTTTGTCAGGCTATTACACAAGGGAAGCATGCATTTGAAAAATCTAATAAGCAATACCAACCGAAAGCAACGGGCACAATTGTAAAACAAGCATCTTACATATGCTTCGAATGTGTAAACATTCATTGCATCCATATCTATTGTTCAGCAGCACTGCACAAATAAGCATGGTCAGGCATAGTAAGGACTCTACAGGTAGGTGATTTTACAGATATATAAATGTCAAAAGACATGAATTCTCATAATACATCATGTACAGTGGCGTAGCCAGAAATTTCGTACTAGGGGGAGGGGGGGGGGGGTCTCATGTTGCAGCTCGCGTTGCGTCTCGGCCTCCTCCTCATAAAATTTGTCCAGGGATCAAATACATTGATAACTGCATTGCCTTTGCCAAAGATGCTGCAAAGCAAATTGGAACGCTACACACTGCCAAGACAAGTAAAATATTGACACGTGTACTTATCTTTATCGGGCGACCACGTTTCGCCGCCTAACAAATGTCGCACAGCGCGGGACGCGCCTGCATGTATCCGAAGTTTCTCGAAAGTTATCGATGCTTCTATCCGCTTTCTGTTGTCGCCGAACCTAATGTTATCTGATTTCATCGCCTCGTCGCCTCATCGCCTCGGTATGGACTTCCTGAACCAACACGGCGCAATCATCGACCCGAACTCGAAGTCAATAATGCTGTCCGAAGATAAAGCGATACCGCCGGAGAGCAATCGTAGTCACCACGCCGTGAGTGTGCTCGAAGATCAAGTGAGCATCCCGCCTCGCTCCAGCATTGTTATTTCAGTCGGCACCAAAACACCTGCCGACGCAGAAGGCATCATCGAGGGTGACCAACGTCTACTGCTCGACCGCGAAATTTACGTCGCAAGACGGATCGCTCGACTGCATGGAGGGAAAACTGAAGTATTGCTGACAAACTTCAGCCAGGAATCCAAGCACATCAACAGGTGCACGACGATCGCGTACATCGAGGAAATTCTGGAAACCAGTAATGCGTTTGGCCTCTCGGATTCCGCCGCATCTGCCCAACGACCATGGTTCCCGAACCAGACTACGACATTAATCCAAGTCTCCCCGTGATTAAGCAACAGCAGCTAAGAAGTCTGCTCCGACGATACAAAGACTGCTTTTCGACGTCATCGAGGATTCGACAAACACCAGCCGCCAAGCATCGCATAATCACTGAGGAGTGCGCTCGACCACTCCGCCAGAGCCTTTACCGAGTTTCGCCGCGAGAACGTGAAGCTATAAGAGAACAAGTCGACAAAATGCTGCGCGACGACATCATCAGCCGTCGAAAAGCCTGTGGGCATCCCCTGTTGTCCTGGTGAAGAAAAAGGACGGAACCCTACGTTTCTGCGTCGATTATCGTCGTCTGAACAAGATCACGAAGAAGGACGTTTACCCCCTCCCACGGATAGACGACGCATTGGATCGGCTCTGCAACGCTAAATACTTCTCGTAGATGGACCTCAAGTCTGGCTATTGGCAAATAGAAGTCGACGAAAGAGATCGCGAAAAGGCCACCTTCATCACCCCGATACGCCGACGAGGACTCAGTGAGAAGCTACTGCGACGCTATTTCGGAGCCTACAAGGTCATCCGACGTATTGGCGCACTGGACTATGAGGTCGGGCCAGACGGCATTTCGCATTCACAGCGGCGCCGCGCACGATCTGAAGTGGTCCACGCGGTGCGCCTTAAACCATTTTACGGACGCTGACGAACTTCCTTATTTGTTGTTTTCTTTGCTACGAGTGCTTTTCTTTATTACTTTCATTTGTTTGCAGCATCGGGTCGATGCTTTTTAAGAGGGGGTAATGACACGTGTAGTTATCTTTATCGGGCGACCACGTTTCGCCGCCTATCAAATGTTATCGCACAGCGCGGGACGCGCCTGCATGTATCCGAAGTTTCTGTAAAGTTATCGATGCTTCTGTCCGCTTTCTGTTGTCACCGAACCTTGTGTTATCTTATGTCATCGCCTGACGCGAATGGTGTAGAACTTTGTGGAAGAGAGAGAGAGAAATATCTTCATGTAGTCGCCTGCAGAACGACACCATGACTAAATGGCGCCGTGACGCGGGCCCTGACGTCTTCTCAGCGGGTGGTCTCTACTCAACTCCAGCGCCTGTTACTCCCGCGGTCGGTCGCCGGTCGCCCTGAGGAGCAACGTTCCGTCGGTTTCGCTCGGCCTTTGTCTTTCAAGAGCCGCCGAGACCTGCTGGACGGTCCAGGCTTGGCTTTCGTGGTCGTAGCATTCCGCCGCAGCCGCGAGTCGCTGCGGAATCGCTGTACTTGTCGAAGTTTCGTCGGGGAACTTGGTGCAATCCCATAGGATGTGCATCAGGGTGGCCCTCTCGCGCTGGCACACGCGACACACATCACTCACATATAATTTCGGGTATAGATGAGTCATTAACACTGGGGTGGGTAAGGAACCAGTTTGCACTTGTGTGAACAGCACCGCCTCCGCTCGGCTCAGCCCCGGGTGCGGGGGTGGGAAAGTCCAACTTTGTGGAAGGCACTCGGGCCCTAACGATTAGTCTGGAACATTCGACGATTGATGTATAAAATCCGACGCGCTTGACCCGTTGATCAGATTTTCGACGATCGCCCACCGTGTTCGCCGCTATCGTTGTGCTATAAGTGTAGCCTGTCTTGTCGGTTTTAATTAAAGCGAGTTTTGTCGTTCACAGTATTGCTAAACTGTTCTTCAGCGTCACCACCACGTGACAATATGTATCTTTTCATAAAAGAATACACTTGTATGTCCCAAAAATTATGCCCGAAATAACCGATATCAATGCTTCCAGGATTTTGTCTAATAAGTAAAGAAAATTAGAACTATATCAGTTCGAAACCAGCAAAGCAATGCATGCCGCTGATATGAAAAATGTAAAGGCCGTTAAATGAACAAGTTGAGGACAAATATTCTAATGAAACTTTGTCATCCAAGCACCTTGTTTACATTTTCGTACATAAGCAACAGCCAATGAAAAATCTCAATGACGCTGTTTTTCGTTCCAATGTATTGCGCTGGAGCAGCTTTTACCCGTAGTGTATTGTAATTGCACCGAAATCATAGTCGCAACAGAGATCACATATAAAAAGCTGGAGTTCAGGAAAATGTACGAGGGCGACTCAAATGAAAGTGAGCCAATGCATATGACAAACGGGGTACTTTATTTGAAAGCAGTCTCCATGATAATTTAGACATTTATCCTGCTGACTAACGAGTCGCACGATTCCCGTCTCACAAAGATCCTTAGGTTGCTGCTTCAAAAAGTCTGTAACGGACTCTTTGACGCCATCGTGCTACACGAGTCTGGTTTATACTTGAGCTGTTTCTTCAATTGCCCCAAAATGTGGAAGTCGAAAGGCGACAGGCTTGGGCTGTATGGCGGATGTTACAGCGTTTCCCACTTGAACTTTGCCCTTTGTGTGTTAACAACATCAACGACGTGGGGACAGACATCGTCGTTGAGCAAGATGGCCCCATTCGTCAATTCTCCGCGGCACGCAGCCCACCCGGCGTTTCACAATATCGCAAACGATTGATAGTCTCTCCAGGTTTAGCAAATTCGATCAGTAATGGCCCCAGACGATCGAAAAAGAAAGTCAACAACACCTTTCCGGCGGAAGTGACGGCCTTTGCTTTCTTTCGATGTAGTGAATTCGAATGTTTCCACAGTAACCATTACCGTCGTGTTTCAGGCTCTTAATCGTGGCACCATGATTCGTCCACGGTCGTCAGACAAGAAGTCGTCATTCTCATTTTGATACCAGATCAGATGAGTCAAGGTAGAGCCGAACCTCTCCGTCTTCTGGTGGTGGTTCAAAATCTTTGGCATCCATTGCATGCACAAGAACTGATAACCGAGATGTTCATGAATTATGGTGTGAACCAAACCGTGGCTGATGTTCACACACTCTGCCAGTACATAGAGGCGTATCCTCCGTTGTCTAATCATCATCAGCCTTTGCAATTGTGTGTGTGTGGGGGGGGGGGGGGTGATTGCACGGTGGCGTACGTTGGCCCGATCATGAACCGTCTATGCAACTATCACGTATTTCTTTGGACAGTTTGCTCCAATGCTTCACTGTGGCCAATGAAATGCAATTTTCAGCGTACACAGCAGCCATACGGTGACTAATTTCTTTTTAGGAGACACTTTCACCTGTCAAAAGCCTCACGACACCACGCTGTTCAACCTTTGGAGCGTCCATTATGTCACGCAGCCGTGTTTAGCCCAGTGTATGAGAGCATTAATAAACATTTATCGTCACACCTGTGTGTCACTTTTGTAAATGAGACATGCCTGTGTGCTACGCGCATGCCTCGCATATAATGAACCGAACCGTTATTGCGCGGGTTGGCTTGGCTCACATTCATTTGAATCGCCCTCGTACATTAGATATGCGAAGATACAATGGAATATACAAATGCGAACATACGGCTTGATCACTGGAAACAAAGTTCTGTGCACGCATACACAAAACCTTGCAACAAGATATTTACGTAAAAATACAAATCCCCAATAAATCTGCATATCTAAGAAAAGGTCACTGTATATAATACATCAAACAAGGCAAATAAACATGGCGGGCAATCACAGATTCACAGATCACAAAATTCTAAGGACCGCCCCTTCCTCCCTCTACTCCCCCCGATGTATCGCGCGCGATAGAAAATGCCGCGCTTCCTCCCCGCTTTTCTTCCTAGCGCACACAAGACTGAGCCACCATCGTCGGCTCACCCATGCCACCCCTGCCCCCCCCCCTCTAGATTTCACTCGCACATGCAGCATGCGGCGCGCTGTCGACGTTATCGTGTAATAGATGCGTCGATGCGGCGGTCACGATATTATCGTCGATGGACTTTATACGGAACATGGGGACGACGGCGACGGCAGGAACGCGCCTGGAGTGTCCATATAATTCCTATCGCAATAATATTGTTACGGTGAAGTGAAGGAAGAAGTTGGATTGAACTAGAGGAAGACGAAGTCTGCTAGTTGCCTGAACGCCATTAACCTCAGTTGTAAATATACATTATTTTACACTCGTGGGCCTGCTTTATTCCTGCGACATTTTGGTGGAAGGTGCGGGGTACAATCACGGAACTTCGCAGCGGACGTCATCTACCTGCCGCCACAATGGCAAGTCAACCGACGCAAGCGACAACGCCTCAGCAGCCCGTGCCAACGGTCATCCTCACTCATCCGCGGGACCCAGGGACATTTTGTGGCACGGACAACGCCGACGTCGAGGACTGGCTTACGATGTACGAGCGAGTGTGCGACAACAACAGGTGGGATCTAACAATGATGCTAGCAAACGTGATATTTTATCTAAGAGGAACTGCGAAGCCATGGTACGACACACACGAAGCTGACCTAACGAGATGGGATGTCTGCAAAGAAACAATGCGAGACCTGGTTGGCAGACCTGTCGGTCGTCAGCTGGCAGCAAAAAAAAAAGAACTTGCGTGCCGCGCTCAGACGTCCACAGAATCCTATGTCATGTACATACAGGATGCGCGGGCCCTCTGTCACAAGGCTGATGGCAACATGACCGATGTAGACAAGATTGGTCAGATACTGAAAGGTATTGCAGACGATGCCTTCAATCTCCTGATGTGTAAGGATTGTTCCACGGTGGATGCAATTGTAAAGAAGTGCCGGCGCTTAGAACAAGCGAAGGGCCGCCGCATCGCTCAAACTTTAGACCGATTGCCAAATACCGCCACGACATCTTCTTGCGAAGACCCGCCGCAGTTCGTTCAGCACGCAGGACCGGAAGATATCACGCGCATAATTTGCCGTGAGCTTGAGGCCATTGCTCCGGCTCCAGTTCGTCCCGAATGTCGGGAAAGCGTGCACGCTATCTGCCTTATACAAGCGGTCATTCGGGAGGAAATAGCAAGTTTGGGCATTCCATCTCTCTGCTCGGTCCGCCATACAAACACCTACCAGATTTCTCCGGCCACTCGCTCCCAGATGCAAGGCTTTCCGCCACCCCGTCGCAACCCAGCTGACTAGCGCACAACGGATGATAAACCCAGCTGCTTTAATTGTTCTGGTATTGGACATATCGCCCGTCATTGCCGCAACCACTGGTCGTCGCCTCATCGGTGGTCGTTTCCGAGTCACTACCGCCAAATACCAGACAATCGTACTTTCTCGCCCTATACGCCGACTAGGAACATCAACGCCGACAGTGCTCCACCCAGATCCAGCCGCTCCCCGTCTCCGCAAGGTGGTAGGTCCCGTTCGCCTCTCGTTCACCGCTCTTCGTCCCCTTCTGCAACCGGTCGCTTCGCTTCGGGAAACTAGGCGGTGCAGCTCCCGGAGGTGAAGCTGCAACTCCGACCCGGCCCACAAATCCTCTGTTGACCCTGCCTACATGTAGAAATCTACTGGACACTGAAGTTGATGGCGTTCCTGTTAGATCTCTCATTGATACAGGAGCGCAGCTTTCAGTTATGAGCGCTGCTCTCCGCCGAAGGCTCAAAAAGGTTCTGACACCTGCCATACCGGGCACTGTGCGAGTCGCCGATGGGAGTGCTTCACCTGTCCTTGGAATGTGCACAGCACGTGTGACCATTGGGGGCCATTATACGGTTGTTCTATTTATCATCCTTGAACATTGTCCGCACGACCTAATTCTCGGCCTCGACTTCCTTTCGAAACACTCTGCACAAATTGACTGGTCTGCAGGTGTTGTACAGTTGGATCTGCCGCTTCCTGCCGACGCTTCGGCAGCTTCACGGTGAACAACTTGTGCTTCACACCGCTTATGTTCTGCTGAGTTTGCAAGGCTGTCTCCACAGGCGGCTACAAATGTCCTCCTGACGCCCTGTCCTCCCGTACCTGATGGCGAGTACGTCGTGTCGCCGCTTACTGACGTGGTTCTGTCGCGCAATATTGCCCTGCCGAGCACCTTACTCCTGATCCGCGAAAGCTGCACTCGCGTGCCCATCCTCAATTTTGGATTTTCGTCGCATGTGCTGCCACACGGTGTGTTCATAGCGCATATCACTCCTTTGGAAGAATTTGAGGTTTCTTCTTTGACCTCTGAATCCTTCCTCAGTACCAACGGACCTTTGTCACCCACTCCTCCGTACTCGATGCCTACGGACGATGTTTCTAAGATGATCGCCCCTGACCTTCCTTCCGAGCAAACAGCAGCTCTTCGTCACCTCCTGTCATCTTATCGGGACATCTTTGATTTGGACGACCGTCCACTTGGCCAGACATCTGTTGTCACGCATCGCATCAACATCGGTGACACCAGCCCCATTCATAGGCGGCCATATCGTGTCTCCGCAACAGAAAGGGCCATCATACAGAAAGAGGTAGACAGGATGATGGACAAGGACATAATTGAACCTTCCAGTAGCCCGTGGGCTTCACCGGTTGTCTTAGTAAAGAAAAAAGACAACTCGTGGCGCTTCTGCGTTGACTACCGTCACCTCAACAGGATAACAAAGAAGGATGTTTATCCCCTGCCTCGCATTGATGACGCTCTTGACTGCCTTCTGTTTGGATCTGACTGCTGGTACGATCTGTTGGGAACTCGGCGCTGACGCCCGTGGTTGTACCTGGGTCGCAAGCCCCAAGGGTAGCGTTGGCCTGGCGGCCTGGGGTACAACTGGAAGCATCCGAAGGTCCCGGCAAAGCATGAGTCGACTGGTAACAACGAAACAACTTGTTTATTTTAACATCGCAAAGAGTTGGTGGTCAGGTTTGACCGAAGTAGAGAGACGGGAGAGCACTTCACTCAACAGAAGAAATCGGAGCCCTCCCTTTGGCGTCCGGGGGCAGCTGTTTTTATACTCTCGCAGTTGAGGGCAAGAAGGAACCCCTCAAAAGACGAGCACGTGAATGTACAATGGGCTAATGGTGACGCACACTGTCGTAGCGATGCCGTAGCACCATGTCGAGCACGATCTCGTAGCACCCTGTCGAGCACGATCTCGTAGCACCCTGTTGAAGCGCTGCCGGTCGGGCACAATGACTGTAATGAGAGGATGGTCCCTGCTTTGGCATCGCCTGTTTCGGGCACAATGACTGGAATGCGAGGGTGATCCTTTGCGGTCGCATCGCCGCAGTCGCGCCTGGAAACACCTGGCGATGAGTGTTGCGGCGACGACGATCGGGCCAAAATGTCTGCCGCCCTGCCGCAGTCGCGCCGGCAAAACCACGTGTCGCAGGCGAAACGCAACAGACCGCCCCGCCGGGGGAAGGAGATCCCGATGGACAGGGGACTGCATCCGCTGGCCGGAGGGATGTCGCTCGATGATGCTCATAACCGAAGTCGGGCGTCCCTCGACGTTTCTTGAGCGCAGCGCACAGAGAAGGCCTCGTTCTCTCGTTCAGGTTCGCACGGGACACTGCAAAGTGACTTCGGGAGAGTTCACATTTTTGTTCTCGTTCCCGGCAAGCGTTAGAACTACGCTGAAACTCAACCGCTCAGTCCGCAAGCACGGCACAACCCTCACTAAGCCCTGCCAGGCTCTTTCCCCTTTTTATACCACTGCCTAGTTCCTTACAGTAGTCTAGCATCACTCAGAACGCGTCCACAAATTGGAAAATTGCACTAGAAAGCATATCATCACTTTGAAACACTAAACAAAAGCAATATGTTAAAAAAAATCCTGCCTCAGAAGAAAAACATCAGTAACAAACAATTTTGAGGCTGATTCCTACGTTAGGGGCTTCGACTTAAGCCATCGGCGTTACCGTTGAGACTCCCCTTTTTGTAACGCACCTCAAAGGAATATTGTTGTAAAGCGAGGCTCCAGCGCAGGAGGCGGCCATTTTTGGGAGAGATGGTCTGCAGCCATTGGAGAGGGCAGTGATCCGTCTCAATGATAAACCTCGAGCCGGCTAGATAGCATGACAATTTCTGAACGGCCCACACGAGACACGCACACTCTTTCTCGGTGGCGCTATACGCCTGCTCACGACTGGACAGCTTACGACTAGCATACAGGACGGGGTGTTCTACTTCTCCATTTTCCCGTTGGCACAGTACAACGCCCATGCCTCGCTCACTAGCATCGCACTGAACAATGAACCCTTTTGTATAGTCTGGCGATCGTAGCACAGGCTGGCTTGTTAGGGCACTCTTTAGGGCGCTAAAAGCTCTTTCCTTTGTCTCGTCCCAGACGACTGTTTGAGGCTCTGTCTTTCTTAGAGCATCCGTCAGGGGAGCCGCGATATCAGAGTACCTAGGGATGTACCTCTGATAGTAGCCGGCGACACCCAAGAACGACCGAATATCGGTCTTTGTGCGCGGTTGCGGAAAGTCTCGCACAGCGGCCACTTTTATTTCAGAGGGGCGGCGACGACCCTGACCAATCACGTGACCGAGGTAGACAACCTCGGCCTGTGCTAACTGGCACTTAGGAGCCTTGACTGTCAAGCCCGCTTCGCGCAGGCGGGTTAGCACTGCCCGCAAGTGTGCCATATGCTCAGACCAGGATGCGGAGAATATCGCTACGTCGTCTAGATACGGTAAAGCGAATTCTTGCTGTCCCCGCAACACTTTATCCATGAGGCTTGAAAAACAGTATGGCGCGTTCTTCAAACCAAAACTCAACACTTTAGGACGGAATGTTCCCATTGGTGAAATGAACGCCGCATACCTACTAGCCTCTTCTGTAAGTGGAACCTGCCAATAACCCCTGACAAGATCTAGGGTGGAAATAAACTGAGCGCTACTAACTTTCTCAAGGCGCTCCTCGATGTTAGGGATCGGATAAAGTTGATCCTTAGTGATGGAATTAAGCCTGCGGTAGTCGACGCAAGGACGAGGTTCCTTGCCCGGTACCTCAACTAAAATCAAAGGGGAGGTATAATCACTCTCACCTGCCTCAATAACACCGAGCCGTAGCATTTTCTTTACCTCCGCCTCCATAATATCGCTCTGGCGGGGTGACACCCGATACGCCTTGGATCGTACTGGCTCTGGGGAGGTAAGTTCTATATCATGAGTAAGTACCGAAGTCCTACCAGGCCTCTCAGAGAACAGACCTTGAAACTCTTGTAATAGCTGGTGTAGTTCGGTTTTCTGCTCAGGCGACAGCGGTGCTTTACTGATAAGGTCACTAATGACTTGACCGGTGTCTTCCCTGTTCGTCACTGAGCCTAGTCCCGGAAGCTCGACCGGAAGCTCTTCAGGAACGTTTACCATCATGCACACCACTGCTTCCCTTTGTCTATAAGGTTTGAGCAGATTACAGTGGTAAACTTGCTGTGCTTTCCGCTTTCCTGGCAGACTTACCACGTAGTTAACGTCCGACAGTTTCTGAACAATTCGCGCTGGGCCCTCCCACTGCACGTCTAGTTTGTTGTTTAGCGATGTGCGCAATATCATGACCTCATCGCCAACCTCAAAACGACGGGCCCTGGCTGTCCGATCATAATAAACCTTGGCCCTCTGCTGGGCCTTTGTCATTGCTTCACCTGACAACTCATGTGCCCTTCTTAAGCGTTCGAGGAGCTTAAGCACGTACTCCACCACGACTGGGTCGTCGCCCCTACCTTCCCATGATTCTCGAAGCATGCGAAGCGGAGATCGAAGCGAGCGACCGTACACCAGTTCAGCTGGCGAAAACCCCGTAGCCGCATGCGGCGCGGTTCTTAAAGCAAACATCACCCCAGGCAAACACAGCTCCCAGTCAGTTCGATGTTCAAAACACAACGCTCTCAACACGCGCTTCATGACGGAGTGGAGCTTCTCAACGGAATTCGACTGTGGGTGGTACACTGAGCTGTGTAGCAGCTTTACCCCACACCTTTCGAGAAAAGTTGTCGTCAAAGCGCTAGTAAACACTGTGCCCTGATCTGATTGAATTTCTGCAGGAAAACCAACTCGCGCAAATATGGACAGTAGTGCATTAACTATCTCAACTGAGCTGAGTTCTTTAAGCGGCACTGCTTCAGGGAACTTTGTCGCTGGGCAGATCACAGTCAAAATGTGTCTGTACCCCGTGGCTGTTACCGGCAGAGGTCCCACAGTATCAATAACGAGCCGTCTAAAAGGCTCCGTAATGATAGGTACCAATTTCAACGGCGCCCTCGATTTGTCCCCTGGTTTGCCCACCCGCTGACAAGTGTCACATGTCCTCACGAAATAGTCTGCGTCCCGAAAACACCCTGGCCAATAGTACTCTTGCAAGAGACGGTCCTTAGTTTTCTTAACTCCTAGGTGTCCGGACCACGAACCCCCGTGTGACAAGCGCAACAGATCCTGACGATAGCATTGAGGCACGACCAGCTGATCGAACTCCACTCCTCGGCGGTCTAGATACTTCCGGTACAGGACTCCACCCCTTTCCACAAAACGCGCAGTTTTCCTGGCGATACCTTCTTTGACATTGCAGCGCACGTTTTCCAGGCTGCCATCCTTTTTTTGCTCGGCTATCAAAGCCGTCCGGCTGACTTTTAGCAACCTATCAAGTCCGTCTGACGTAGGCGCGATGAGCAAATCAGTAGATAGCTCTTCTAACTTTCCCGAATCGGGATTTTCCTCTCCAGTATCTGGCGCCTTCAACGCTACAGACTCAATTTTATTCAGTTCGGGCGTGCTCTGAATATCAGCTTGCTGCGCCTCTGACCCTTTTTCGTTGTTTGATAACGTCGGCCCCGCAACTACCGCCTTTGCAGCGAGCTCCCGAACCTTCGATCTGGTTAAGGCCTGAACACTAGCTTCACCAAACAAAAGCCCCTTCTCGCGCAGGAGGTGATCGGACCTGTTTGAAAATAGGTACGGGTACTGGGGGGGCAGCATAGATGACACTGCCGCCTCCGTCTCAAGCGCTCCGAAAGGTCCTTCAATAAGCACCTTTGCTACTGGCAGACACACGCTATGAGCTTCCACGGCTTGCTTGATCCACGCGCACTCGCCCGTGAACATATGGGGTTCTACGTAAGATGGGTGAACTACATCCATCGTAGCTGCGGAATCGCGAAGCACTCGGCACTCTTTCCCGTTCACGAGGAGGTCTCGCATGTAAGGCTCGAGAAGCTTCATGTTCTCGTCAGTGCTGCCTATTGAAAAAAACACAACTTTTGGTGTTGTTTCCGGACACTGCGCCGAAAAGTGACCCGGCTTCTGGCACGTATAACACAAGCGCGCTCGCCTCATCTCGAACCGCTTTCTGCGTTTGGCTGCCGCCGTCTCTTTACGTTTGGTCGGACTGCTTTCGCTCGCATCCGCACTACGCGTGTCCCCCTTTAATCTCATGGGTGTGAACTTTGGCCTCTCAAACTTCGAGCCAAATTCACCCTTTTGACCGTCCTTAGCTCCGCGAGCCCGACGCGTCACAAACTCCTCGGCTAGCTCAGCGGCTTTAGCCACCGTACAAACGTCTGGCCTATCCAAGACCCAGTATCGCACGTTCTCCGGTAACCGACTATAAAACTGTTCTAGCCCGAAACACTGCAGAACTTTATCGTGGTCACCAAACGCTTTCTCTTCTTTGAGCCACTCCTGCATGTTCGACATAAGCCTATACGCAAACTCTGTATATGACTCACTTTTGCCTTTCTCATTTTCCCGAAACTTCCGACGGAACGCCTCCGCAGACAGCCGGTACTTTTTTAGCAGACTCGATTTTACTTTGTCGAAATCCTCTGCTTCCTCTCTATCCAAGCGAGCGACTACGTCGGCCGCCTCGCCGGGTAACAAAGTGAGCAAGCGCTGTGGCCACGTTTCCCGAGAGAACCCCTGCTTCTCGCACGTTCGCTCAAAGTTAACCAGGAACAAACCAATGTCCTCTCCAAGCTTAAACGGCCGCATCAGGTCAGTCATTTTGAACAATACTCGTTCTCCTGCACCGTGTGCCTGACTTCCATTACGAGCGCGTTCCATCTCTACCTCGAGACGCTTCATTTCCAAAGCGTGTTCGCGCTCTTCTTTTTCTTTCTGTTCTTTAAGTTCACGCTCTTCTTTTTCTTTCTGTTCTTTAAGTTCGCGCTCCTGTCTTTTTGACCTCTCCTCAATAGTCTCAAGGCATTCCGACAGCTCGTCATCCTCAGCCTCTAACTCAAGAATAGCCTTTAGCAGTTCAGGTTTTCTGAGTTTGTCTGAGACATCCAGACCCAACTCTCTTGCAAGCTCCAACAATTTCGGTTTGCGCAACGACTTCAAATCCATGGCTGCTCTGAATGCTGCTTTCTCTACTGCTTACTATTGTCTTGCCGCAAACTAACCCGGCAGCAACGACAACCACAATTACCAGCTCTGTTTCTGACACTAACAAAAGCCTGGCAAAGCTCAGAAGAAGAAAGTCCCGCACTCACCAAACCTCGCAGGCAGGAATTCCGCGCAGTCGTTCCGCTGCAGGCAACCAGTCGTCACACAGGGCTCGTTGCACTGCTCCCGGATCGTCGTTGAGCTGCTCAGCATACCGTCAACTGCATCTCTTCGCTGCTGGCCTCCGTTGTCGCGATCTCACCGCTGGCAGACAGTTGTTTGAAGTCGGAGGCGATCTCACCGCTGCCAACCAGATGTTTGAAGTCGGAGGCGATCCCACCGCTGCCACCAGATGTTTGGATCTGACTGCTGGTACGATCTGTTGGGAACTCGGCGCTGACGCCCGTGGTTGTACCTGGGTCGCAAGCCCCAAGGGTAGCGTTGGCCTGGCGGCCTGGGGTACAACTGGAAGCATCCGAAGGTCCCGGCAAAGCATGAGTCGACTGGTAACAACGAAACAACTTGTTTATTTTAACATCGCAAAGAGTTGGTGGTCAGGTTTGACCGAAGTAGAGAGACGGGAGAGCACTTCACTCAACAGAAGAAATCGGAGCCCTCCCTTTGGCGTCCGGGGGCAGCTGTTTTTATACTCTCGCAGTTGAGGGCAAGAAGGAACCCCTCAAAAGACGAGCACGTGAATGTACAATGGGCTAATGGTGACGCACACTGTCGTAGCGATGCCGTAGCACCATGTCGAGCACGATCTCGTAGCACCCTGTCGAGCACGATCTCGTAGCACCCTGTTGAAGCGCTGCCGGTCGGGCACAATGACTGTAATGAGAGGATGGTCCCTGCTTTGGCATCGCCTGTTTCGGGCACAATGACTGGAATGCGAGGGTGATCCTTTGCGGTCGCATCGCCGCAGTCGCGCCTGGAAACACCTGGCGATGAGTGTTGCGGCGACGACGATCGGGCCAAAATGTCTGCCGCCCTGCCGCAGTCGCGCCGGCAAAACCACGTGTCGCAGGCGAAACGCAACACTTCACGGATCCCAATACTTTTCATCAATTGACCTCCGCTCCGGTTATTGGCAGATTAGCGTCGATGAGATGGACCGCGAGAAAACCGCCTTCGTCACACCGGACGATCTGTACCAATTTAAAGTTACGCCCTTTGGATTATGCAATGCGCCAGCTACATTCGAGCGCATGATGGACTCTCTCTTGCGCGGCTTGAAGTGGTCTACATGCCTCTGTTACCTCGACGATGTGATTGTGTTTTCGCCGAACTTTGAGAGCCATCTGCGGCGCCTCACAACCATACTCTCCGTATTTCGCAGAGCTGGCCTTCAGCTAAACTCCTCCAAGTGCCATTTCGGTCGCCGTGAAATTAACATGCTCGGCCATCTCGTAAACGCCGCCGGAATCCAACCCAATCCACAGAAAGTTCACGCCGTGCGAAATTTTCCTGTACCTTGTTCAGCAAACGATGTCCGCAGTTTTCTGGACTTATGCTCTTATTTCCGGCGATTTGTGAAAAATTTTGCCTACATCGCTCACCCTATCACTGACCTTCTTAAGAAAGACGTCTCTTTCTCTTGGGGACCACTGCAGGAGAAAGCGTTCTCTACCCTGATTGAGCGGCTTACAAATTCCCCAATTCTGTCGCACTTTGACCCTTCTGCGCCCACTGAAGTACGAACTGTCGCGAGTGGTCATGGCATCGGCGCTGTCCTCGCTCAGCGTCAACAGGGCCAAGATCGTGTCATCGCTTACGCTAGCCGCCTTCTTTTCACGCCCGAGCGAAATTATTCCATTACTGAGAGAGAATGTCTCGCGCTCGTATGGGCGGTCGCGAAATTTCGGCCGTACCTTTTCGGTCGGAGCTTCTGCGTCATAACAGATCATCACGCCCTCTGCTGGCTCTCCTCTTTGAAGGACTCAACTGGACGACTTGCACGTTGGGCCTTGCGTCTACAAGGATATACATTTTCTATTATGTATAAGTCAGGGCGCCTGCATAAAGATGCAGACTGCCTGTCCCGCAATCCCGTGGATCAACCGGACGATACCGATGCAGACTAGAACATCAATGTTCTATCCCTCTCCGGCTTCCTCCATATTGGCGACGTCTGGAGTCTGGAGTCCCGGCTCAATCCTCTGCACCCTACAAGACCAACGTCAATTGACGAAGCAAACCGTCTGGACCACGTGGATACTAATGTTCACCAGGTGGGACCACTTTTGAAGATTTTAAAACCGAATTACACCCGCCTGCGAGGACGACGCCGTTAGGCCAAACGGCGACGCCGACGCCCGGCGGCGTGGAACCGGCTTCCCGAGGTAAAATGACGGCTCCCGCGTCATTCCTGAGTGGTTACGATCCCGACGCCATGGCCTGGATGACGGTTTCAACATCAGAAGATCAAAACTCCGCTCCTATTCCGACATTTCGGCACCAATCTCTCAATGAAGCGGTCGCGCGTCGCTCGCTCGTTCAAGCCAAGACGGCGGCATCCACCGCCGTCCCGGCCTCCGGCACACCGGCCGCCAAGACGCAGCCTCCTGCCTCGCGCGCTGCGGGAAGCAAACGCAAGACCCTTACCAACTGGAAGCCTCGCCCATTTACAAAACCGGGCCCTGACGACTTCGTGGTCGTGCTCAAGCCACGCGAACATGTGTCGCTGCACCAAACCTTTTCGGAGAACCGCTACGGTGCCGCCATTACGGCCTACCTCGGGCCTGAGGTGGCAAGGTCTGTTGCGGTTCTGCCGTCCCGTGAACAAAACCTGATATTGATCCACACCATGAACCCGGCGGCGGCAGATCAGCTCCTCGCGGACTTCTCAATCAACACCGAGCGTGGGGCGATTCCGCTCTACGGATACCTTAGACTCGCTCCTTGCTGTCTGCTGCCTTTTGGACCCTCTGGTTATTAGGACCAGTCAAGTTGCTTTTGTAGCAACTTTTTTCCTAATGCCTTGGCACTTTGTACCACTTGTTTTTATGAATAAAGGTATATAAGACGGAGGCGATGTCTGCCACGGCGTCATCGTCGTCAGCAACTCTGACACCACCGAATTCCTTCGGCAGCAGGTGCAATGGAGAGCAGGCACCATCGCCGAGGTGAGGAAATTCGGCTCCTCTAACAAAGCACGGGTGACCTTCGCCGGCAGGGAGAAGCCGCATTTTGTGCACTATAAGAACGTGCTCATCCCAGTGCAAACCTACTACCGGACAATCCCGGCCTGCGGCCTGTGTGGGGCTGTCGGCCACCGAGCGGATGCTTGTCCCAACATGCAGCAGGACACATGCGGACTCTGCGGGCAACAAGCCCCGCTTGTGGAGAGGGTGAGGGCCCCTCACGAGTGTGTTCCGCGGTGCTCTGTTTGTGGCGGTGGACACGCCACAAACTCGCGGGAGTGTGCGGCAAAATTCCGCACACACAAGATGGCCGCCCCAAAGGGCGGGACAAAGAGGAAAATGGCGGCCAAGAAGAAGAGCCGCCATCTTGGCCTCCCCGGTGAGTCACCGAGCCGGGACAACAGCAACACCAGCAACACCTAGAAGCCGGCGCCACATACTGGAGGAGCCGGCAAGCGACCACCGACGCAGCAGCCACCACACGGCGGCAGCTGTCGACGTCGCGACCACGCGGCGAGGCCAGGGCCTGGACCAACGCCGTGAAACACGGAACACAGGTGAGCGGTACGGGCAGGGTGGCCTCCTCCTCCCCCCCTACCTCCTCCCCCCCTGCGGCACGCAGTGTCGAGCAAGTCAAGATAGCAGCTCTCGAGGGCCAAATTGAGACGCTGCTCAACAATATTTCGCTCCTGGAATCGCAGTCAAAACAGCCTGCCACTCCCCCCTCTACCCCCCCAACCGAGGCTATGGAGAGTGAGCCCGCGGCACCAAAGGCAACACTGAGCGCGGCAGCTGCCCTTGAGGCCCGTCTAGAGGCGCGCATGCACGCCCGTTTCAATACCCTAGAAAGTCAAATTTCCGCGGCAATCACCTCCGCCATCGCGAAAATAACTGAAAACATACCGACAATCGTCGCACAACAGATCGCGCAATCCTCGCGTGGCGTCCGACGAACCGGCGGTCTTATCAAAGACGTGTCAGGCCGCTGTCCGAAAACGTCGCGCCGCACCATTGAAACTGAAGTAGAAGACTGACAGCTGCTCGCTCTCCGGAATGGAGGATGCTCCCCTCCCCGCGAGTGCTGGCTCCGGAGCAGCGTCCCTGCAATCGGCCTTTCCTTTCAATGACCATAGCGGACAGCCCTCAAATTAGGCGCTCTCCCCGTACCAATTCGGCCACCCTCATCCAAATTACTCAATGGAACTGCCGGGGATTCCGCTCCCGCGCCAAGCGGGCGGACCTCCGGCTTTTCCTGTCAACATTCGCTTCACTCCCCTCGGTGGTTGCCCTCCAGGAGCCAGGGAGTGGCGCCATCCTTACAAATTATACCACGTTCCAGCTGGAGCCCTCTTCCTGTATCTGCGTGCACAAAAATTATACAGCC
The DNA here is from genome assembly GCF_050947875.1 of Dermacentor variabilis. Taxonomy (NCBI): domain Eukaryota; kingdom Metazoa; phylum Arthropoda; class Arachnida; order Ixodida; family Ixodidae; genus Dermacentor; species Dermacentor variabilis. The sequence goes on from NC_134577.1 coordinate 117,553,246, forward strand.
AACCAGGTTGATTTGGAACTCAATACTGATTATTCCTATGTGATGGTCACCCTTCTACCACTTAAGAAACAAAACACACCATTACATATGCTCAACATCTTTTGTTCTCCCAAGCTCAAAAATGTAACTTTCGCAGCCTTCTTCAGTGGCGCCCTGAAGGCTGCGGGCAGGGACCCTCTGGTAATCGTGGGCGATTTCAACGCTCACAGCACACTCTGGGGTACGTGCGTGAAGAGAAGCGCGGGCGCAAGCTGACGGAACTTGCGTCCACGCTGGGCCTGACTCTTCCCACTGACCCTGCGCATCCAACGCGGGTGGGTAACTCCGTGACTCGGGACACGTGTCCGGACCTTATCTTCACCAAAAACATTAGACACGCAGAATGGGCCAACACCGAGGAAACCCTCGAAAGTGACCACTGCATACTAAACACAACCGTCAGAAGCAAACCATTGGCAAGATCCCACGCCCAAGCCCCCCTACCCGACTGGACCAAGTTCCGGCAAAACTACACTAATTCGGCCCCTATCCACGAACAAGGTTACCACGCGTGGTCACAAGAATTGGTTGCACAGCTTCGTTCGACGGAAACTCAAGTTCAACTATCGGAAGCCACGCCGGAGGTGGACAACCACCTCCTGCACCTATGGGAGGCGCGGCACAGCCTCGTCCGCAGGTGGCGCCGCCAAAAACACAATCGGAAGCTCAAAATTCGCATCTCCGAGCTCTCCCAACGAGCGGCAGAGTACGCGGCCCAGCTCGCCGACTCGAATTGGGTGGACCGATGCAACACGGCCGCTAGACAAATGTCTAGCCGGAGCACCTGGCGTCTCTTTCGCGCCTTGATCGATCCGACTCAAACCAGAGCCGAGACACAAAAACATCGCCAACGGACTATCCATAGCTTCGACGGAGACATCTCAAAATTAGCATGCAAGCTACGGGATCAATACCTCTGTATACAACAGGACCCCCGAGGGCCAGCGTACTCGTATGCAAGTTCCGAGAACGCGGAGCTGGACCAACCGTTCCAGCTCCATGACCTGAAGGCGGCCCTCACTAAAATGAAGCGAGGAATGGCGCCGGGAAGAGACAAAATAACAGTGAAATTATTTGACAACCTTCCTGATCCGGCCTACGAGGCGCTCCTCGCATACATAAATTCAATCTGGCTCCATGAGGCACCTCTCCCAATCGAATGGAAGACCGCCCTGGTCACTTAATTTCATTCCGAAAGTCGGCAAAGCCATAACCACGGACAACCTCCGCCCCATCTCCCTCACGTCTTGTGTGGGAAAGCTGATGGAGACTATGGTGCGAGATAGGCTGTCCGAGTTTCTGGAAAACCAAAGCGTTTTCGCAGACACCATGTTCGGATTCCGCCCGCACCGGCCCGCGCAAGATGTTCTGCTTCAACTAGACCGCGAAATTCTAAATCCCGTCGAATACCCCCTCAATGACAAGGCACTACTCGCCCTCGATTTGAAGGGGGCTTTCGACAATGTCACACACGACATAATTCTGACGCACCTCTCCCAAACCAACTGTGGACACAACACGTTTCAATACGTTAAGCGATTTCTCGCCGACTGGC